>NC_088354.1:17500-380000 GCF_036884655.1 Musa acuminata AAA Group | reverse complement strand
TAGGGGTGTCGAAGATATTACTACTTGGAATGGTGGTGGTACCCAGTACTATTGATTTCAGGTTTTTTTTCCTAATTTACATTACATTTTTGGATCCTTTGGGGAAAATAAATATCCCACTTCAAGCATAGTTGAGAGGCATCTATCTTAAACTTTTATAGTGTTAAAATTATCTTTAAGAGCTTTACTTTGAGTTTTTTTCATCTTCATGAGTTTCTAGTTGAGTATACTTAGTATACTAAGTGTGAGATTCTTGTAAAATTTTGAGTATCAAATATAATATTCTTTTCCTAGGCCTTAAGAATGAGAAAGATGATAGTCTCAAATTTTAAGCAATCAAGAGTGTTACTCTATCATGCATCCTTTTATGTTTAATAACATATATTACACTTATAGGAAAACATGAATATAATTCTTTATCTTTTATAGATTGTGATTTATATTATATTATTGAATTTGGTTTTAAAAAATCCATAAAACCTATGGATGAATGAGATGATCCTAAAAAATAAATATTTTATTTAATTGTTAAAACTAAAAATATTTTATATTATGCTTTTGGTTGAAATGAATTTGATTAGGTTTCTAAATGTACAACTACTTTTGATATTTCACATACTTTAAAAATCATTTATGAAAGCGCAAGTTTACTTGAGTATCATTTTAAATATTTTATAATAATACCAAAAGAATTCATTGGTGATATGTTTATCTTTTATATATATATAAGAGACCTCTGATCACATGTGCCATTAAAGAATATGTAATACAGAAGGAAAGTTGAAGAGAGAACAATAGTTAAAGAGGCAAAGAACACTTTTTGAGTTTTTCCTCCCTCACATTCCATCATTAAGTCTCAAAGCAAGAGCATGAATTCTATCAAGCAATGCCATCTTGACCACCTTATAGACACGACATCTTTTGTGAAGTCCATGAAGGAGCGATATAATCTACAAGGGATCCTAAATAGTCCACCAAGATGTGAGGAAGATACACACAACAAAAATTAAGCATGCAATTTTATCTACTACAAATCAAATGTTTGGTCCTTCATCCAACAAACAAATATAAAAATAACTTAATTCCACCATGATATCTGAGTTCTAATTGATACTGATTAGTCAACTGGCGAACTTGAACGACCCATCAAACCTACAATTCTCTCTCAAGATATCACACAAATAGTCTCTTCTCGAGACAGCACATGGCCTTATAGTAGAAAAGCATATCAAGTTATTACCTCCACGAGCTTGATGGTTGGCTTATCAACTTGGGCAAAGAAATTTCGGCTCTTGAGATGTTTCATTCAAGCAAGCAAACCCTAATTTGAACACATCAAAATTCTAGTCATGGTTAACCATTGAATGAATCTTTTTGTATACATCGGCGACACTATGTATCTGTCAAACTTCAGTCATCTTTCTTGGAGACTGACATCATTTAGGGTGTATCATAATCTTGGGAGCACGAGGGTTGGTAAAATAAGCTCAGCATCTTATGTTCCACCTTAAACATTGTTGTTATGGTTGATATTAGGAAGAGATCGAAAACAATATCTTATTATCCTTTTCCACGTCATACATATAATACTCAAAGAGATTAAAGGCCTTTTGCATGATCACAGCATAGAATAAGATAGCATTTTGAAGTTGAAAAAGCATACGTGTATAATTATAATATTCACAAACGTTATATATTTTTACATTTAAATTTTTATGCAAGTACATGTTAGAAGAATATTAGATAGTATACATGTAGTTACTGCTCGTGTATCTCTCTAATTAACCATGGTTATTGAAGATATTAAAAGAAAAAGAGAGAAGAAGAAAGAGAAGAATGTCCAAATCCTCATGCTATCTCTCTAAATTCTCATCGATGAATGAAATATGTCAAATTTTATTTAGATGAACAAAAAGTTGGATAGTGGATGATTAAAACATAGCACTAATGGATCATATTCTACATATTAATGTAATCGATTTACGAGATTTTTTCTTCATAATTCTGATGAACAATATATGACTAAAGCTTCGGAGTATGTACACCCGATATAAACGTGCAAAATGTATATAGAGAAAAATAAAAAAAAACATGATAGCGAATTATATAGGAATATTTATATCCACATGTTGGTGGGCACTTTTATGATTGACTTGCTTAAATAATTAGATTTTTTTTACTAAAAAAAAGAAATGCCCATTGTTGATGGTGATGCATATCGACAGTGCTGCTTGTGACTAACTTAAATGACTGATAAACTACTAGTTAGCTTAGCTTGTAAGATACTGTCAGATCATCACAAGTTTCTAAGATCAAATCTTACCTTCACAATTTACCTTTGTAGAACAAAAAACAAAAGGAAAATTCTTGAACATCGATATCTGTGCACTGTACATCGGGACACCAAACGGCCCAACTGGTCTTTGATCGATAGGAAGAAATCGATTTCGAATTTTCTTAACCACAAGAAATCATGAAATGATTGTAATGCCAACGTGCGGGTCATCCATCTGCTGACAAGAAGTTGATCGAGATATGGCGGCGAGAACAGAAATATTAGGAGTGAGTCAACTGTAATGTATGATTATATTATTGAATATGATAGTGATTTCTAACCTCATACTGTCAAGTACATAATACATTATAAAAGACAAAGGAAAGAAGTCTAACGGCGATTGGATGTTTCGCATGCAAAGCGAACAGTTCTGAGACATCCGAGTATAACCATCCATAACTATTTATTTATTTTTGCTTGTTCTATTCATTTGTTTATGGTTTGCATCCTTGATCAATTTATTTATTTCTTGTTCGATACCATGAGAAATAGTCTTAATTAGATTGAGTAAATATCTTTATGGTGTTTTATGATTTAGACAAATCTTGGTTTTGTCAATAGACAAAGTGACTCTTTGTTTATTTGTGTGATCTCGATTTATTCATACTATAGTTTGTCTCACATTTGTTTATCATTTTTTTTTAGTATGTCCTTATTGGACTGTACAAAATTACGAAACTATTAAATTTTATGAACCGTAATATGGCACAGATATCATATAACGTAGACAAAAAAGTTTAAATCTATGATAAAAAACCTTATAGATTCCAAGATGTTTTGTTTTTTCCCATATGTTTGAGGGATTGTTCGTGGAAAAGTCTTGAAAGCTATTTAAAAATGAAACAAAGGGAAGAAGCTTTCCTCCATCTCTTCGACTAAGGTTGTCAAGTATTTTTGGCCTCCGTAATATGAACCAAATCAATCAAAACTCAAGATATTTGGAAGATAAGGTGGATTTAGACTCTGCTATCTCAAAGTCTTTGTATGAGGGAGGTATAGAAAAAATACACTTACTTTGAATACTTATATGTGTTTCTATGGTAAATTAAAATTTTCCTTCATCATTTATATATTCTCTATGTGAGAGAATTTATGTATTAAAAATATCCTTCATCATTTATGTGAGAGAATATATAAGAGAATGAAGGGTTGAATTAACTGTAAAAGAGTTTTTTTTTATACTTTATCATTTTTATATAATAAAAGAGTTGGATTGTTTTTCATGGACATAATCCACGTAAATTTGATAGACATTAATTTCTTGATTTGTACTCTACTGTTGATCATTTGAATTATTTTATTTGGTATCACATCATCCCAATCATTGTTTGGGCATTATGGAGATGAAGAGAGTCTAACCTTACTGTGATCACTGTGGACTTTCCGTTGTGACTTCCTTTCTGCTTCTTGTTCTTCTTCTCAGCCCCAGCCATCCACCCAACCCTTTTGATTTCTTCTCTTCCCTCTCCTTCCTATACTCCTTCCTTCTTCTTTGATGTAAGCACCTATTCGGTATCTTATATAATAAGCCCCTCCATTCCCCACCATCCTCAACTCATCATCATCATTATCATCTCTCTCTCTCTCTCTCTCTCTCTCTCTCTCTCTCTGTATCCATCTATCTATCTATCTATCTATCTACCTATCTGTCCATCTCCCTCTCTCTCAGACTTCATCAGTCCTAGGGAATACATGGCTCTACCACCGCGACAGTCACCAAGACTCGGCATGAAGGACAGTTCACATGCGATAACAAAGCCGAAGCCAGAGATCAGAATAATTCACATATTCGAACCGGAGATCATGAAGACGGATGCTGCAAACTTCCGCGAGCTCGTACAGCGGCTCACCGGAAAGCCTGTCGCAGCAGTTGGTGGTAAGAAGAAGAAGGATAAGAAGTTAATCGACTCGAAGCATGACCGTGAGAAACTCACATGCAAGGAAGAAGTCAAGCAGGAGGACTTAGAAGAGGAGGAGAGGATGATAGAGAACACTTGTTGTACACAAGAAGAGATGGATGATTTTCTTCAAGTGCTCAGTGGATTCCCTTTGTCTTCTCCAAGCTCTTCTCGCATGGATGTGCTTGGAAATTAGACATGATTTATTTTGTGCTTTATTAATGGATTTTATATGCTTTTGATTGTTTAGAGGTGAGGTTTGAAGAACACAAAATGTAGTCCACTTTCTCTCAATATTATTTCTTTTCCATCTTATTTGGTGCTGTAAATATTGGCATGCTGATTAGTGTTGGTTTTCCTTTCTTGGAGATGAGAATAGTGGGTGGAATATTAAGGATGAAGATATAGAAGGTGTTGCAAATAAAGTTTGAAAAGGCTGTGATTTGTTGTTTGGCTTCCTTTTCTTTTTTTGCCTACCATTCTATGATAAGGATGCATGACCAGACTTTTAAATATATATATGTTAAGATTAATTTGATGATCTTATAAGATTTGATGAGCATTACAAAACATATTTTATATTTATCACATTGAAGGCCTTCAAAAATAAACTTGATGGCCTTTACTACTCAAAATAGATTAAGGCTGGTTTTCTACTTTATCCTAATTGAATGTGAGAATAAAATATAAAATAAATGGTCCAAAATTTGGTGGGAGATGAGTGATCCTTAAATCTTATAAATTTGGCTTAGAAGCCTCAAAAAATCAATAACTATCTTATCTTATTCCTTTCGGGTGTGCATCATAGATCCGTTTTTTTTGACAAATATTTGCAAGGTACTATAAACTCATCTTAAAATGGAGAGAGTGATTTAATGATTTTTTTTCCTTTCTTTATAAATTTTTTTACTTACAAATTTTTTAAATATTTTCTTCATATTCATTTGAAATTTGTATTAGCGGTATTGATCTCGTCTTCATCATTATCCATGATTGCGTTTGTAGGAGAATGATATTCTCATCATATCTTAGAGTGGTCTTTCCATCAACCTCGTATGAATATGCCTTGTGACTACTAAGGAACCTCGAGTTTGTCTTTGAACTAATTTAAGAGAGAAAGTTCTATTACGTGTGCCTTATTATTCTTATACATCGGAGAATTTGAATGTTCACATTGGATGTTGGCGAGGAATGTCAAATCATATATTCATTATGCTAGATTTGTGTTTTATTATTAATATTTATGAAGTGAAGTACATGCCTTAGTATTCTCTATGACTCGTGCTCTAAGAAGTACAAGCTCTTCAGTTTCAACTTTGTTTTCACAAAGTTTAGACCAGCAAAATTTTCGTAGCACCATTTGCTCTGATTCATCTTAAAAACATAGAGCGATCAAATGGGGTTGTCCTGCTATTTATATGGGCCATGAATGACCCTTGGACTACCCCGAGAATCATTCGTTTGCCTAATGGTTTGATTGATTGATGCGATAGCAGCATGTGAATGACCAAGGATTATATGAGATCATCATTGTAAACTTTCAGAATCCCTAACAGTTTAGCATATTAACACGTGAAAGTCATTGAGGAGATCACGTGTGAAAAGTGTTATATTATCATTGTGAAATGCTAAAGATAAAATTTGAGTGGATATGATGTAACTACCAAAATGATATGCCTACGAGGAACAAAGGCGGTAATGAATTACTACCATATGACTAATTCACTTTTCCGACAAATTACTACTTTTATGTAATACATTTATGTCGAACGAAACGACATCCTGAATTCCAATAACATGGTTGAAACAGTCTTAAGTGCTCCTTTTGATGATAATAAGATTGAAATGACTGAAAGTGCTCCTTTCGATAACGATATGGCCGAGATGATCCGAAGTGCTCCTTTCAATAACAATATAGTTAAAAAAACTCGAAATACTCTTTTTTTATAGTAACATAATAAAAAACAGTACAAGATACTCCTCTCAACGATCATACTACTATATCGACTTGATATGTTCCCTTTGATGGTAGAACACTTCTCTCAATGGACAAGAATTTCATCGTACCTTAGCTTAGCTATACATGTCAAGGCACAAGGGGGCGGGCAAATGATATGGGAAGAATAACCTAGCCAACACTTACCACATGGCTGACATCCTACCACCACATGATCAACAAATTGGTCAAAAACTCCACATTATATAATAAACACCCAATGCTCTATAGTGGATAACTCCACATCACATGACTAGCCAAGGTGTTGTTCCTCTAAGAGTTACATTGTTCAGCAATCATTCCAAACATTAATATATAATTTTAAGTATAATGTTCCGACAATCTCACTATATTATTCATTTTTCGTTGTGTTCCTCATTTGATTTAGATTCTCAAGTTCTAGAATGTTTCGTGTCGAGGGATTCGACACTCAACCAACACTTCATAATTAAAACTTTTTAAGTATTAAATGAGTTTTGTCGGGTTTGCCCCATATATGGTTTAATACTTTTTTATTCAAGAAAATTTGACACTTCCTAATGCTAGTCAAATGAATGTAAAGTGGGATAACAAAATTAAATTCTTAATCAACATATGTTTCTAATTTAATTTTTTTCTTAGAATTCCAAGTCAACTTCTTGTGTATACTTGCAAATTTAAGGTGTTTGTGAAGATATCTATCACTTATATAGTACTTCATTTTGATCATTTTATGTTTACCACTTGATATCTGAAATAGTGATATTATATATATATATATATATATATATAAATATAATTGATGTATTCTTCAACTTTACTATATTCTTAATATTATCTTTTATCTAAAATCTCTCCGAATTAATTTATTTTATTTATTTAACAAGCTTCTTTCTCTGTTTTCCTCTTTGATTTCACAATTGAGTGGTACGCTGGCCGAATGATGACAACGAAGACGGCAAGATTTAGTATTACGGTTGCTTGTAGTTCTTACCTTTCTCTTAGATCTTTTCAACGTGGCAAGGACAAATCCTACACGAAAAGAACGATGCACCCGACGGCACACAAGCGACGGTGCCGCCATCATCTACAGCTTGTTTCGATACCAAAAGACCCCCTTCTTCCTGCTCCCCTCGTCTGGCTCCACGTAGATGCACTCCTGCGCCTCCCTCCACATGGCCTTCAGCAGCGGCGTGCCGTCGAACTGGTAGTACTCCCCCAGCACCGGCTTGATGGCCTGCGTCGCCTCCATGGCGTGGTAGTGTGGCATCGTCGAGAAGAGGTGGTGGGCGACGTGGGTGTCGGTGATATTGTGGAACACCTTGTTCAGCAGCCCGTAGTCCCTGTCCACCGTCGCCAGCGCCCCCCGCATCCAGTCCCACTCGCCGGAGTCGTAGTGGGGCAGCGACGGGTGCGTGTGCTGCAGGTAGGTAATGAGGACTAACCACCCGTTCACGATCAGAAGCGGCACGCCGTACACCCGGACCAGCCACCAGAAGCCGTAGCCGGCGGCGATGCGGTAGAGGACGTACGATACCGCCATCAGACCGGCGTCGGAGATGACGACCTGGGATCGCTCCCGGTCCGAGAAGATAGGCCCGTAGGGGTCGAAGTGGCAGGCGAAGCGGGGGTAAGGACGGCCAGAGACGTTGAAGGCGAGGTACAGAGGCCAGCCGAGGGTGAGGGTGATGGCTAGGGTGAGGACGCGGCCGGGCGGGTTGTTGAGGTACTTGGTGAACCATGGGACGGCGGACTTGGGCTTGGGGACGAAGACCTCGTCGCGGTCGATGGAGCCGGTGTTGGAGTGGTGCCGGCGGTGGCTGTACTTCCAGGAGAAGTAGGGAACGAGGAGGACGGAGTGGAGGACGAGGCCGACCACGTCGTCGAGTAGGGAGTTGTCGGAGAAGGCGTGGTGGCCGCACTCGTGGGCAATGACCCACACGCCGGTGAGGACGCAGCCCTGCAGGATCCAGTAGAGTGGCCAGGCAGCGAGGACGAGTCCGGGCGGAAGCTTTGGGATGATTGCCACTGCGAAGTAGAGAAAGAGTGCTGCGAAGAGCAGGTCGAGGACGACGTAGGAAAAGGAGCGGAGCAGGGAGCGGTCGAAGCAGTGAGGGGGAATGGCCTTCTTGATCTGGCTCAGGGTGAAGGGGGGCTTCTCGGTGGGTGAGCGCCGGAGGGGGCGCTTCTCCTCTGTCCGTTTCATTTCCGTCATGCGTCCGCCCAAATCCCCTCCTCCTCTTCTTGCAGCGTAGCGATGCAACTTGGTATAAAGAAGAAGGGAGAAGCGCGTGTGTTGACCGGTAAGACACGTGGTTCGTGCGTTATCGCTGGAGGTTTGACCAACGAGGTTCTCACGAAGCACATGTGGAAGACTGCTACCCAAGTTACGTTGTCAATATGAAAATTAACTTCGTATGTTGAAATGGAAAACTACATAATTTATTTATGAGTATAATGTCATAAAATTTATTGGATGAATTTTTGAAGAAAAAAAAAAACTTCTAACTTTTTTTTTTTTTCTATAGATCATCCTTTGAAAAAAAACCCCAAATGACACACACTTGCATTTTAAAAAGATAAAATTAATCTTAAAAAATTACTTGGGTTTACATAGAATAAAATCAGATAAAAAATTAGTTTAGCTTGAATTAATATTTTTATCTGTACATGCTTATTTTATATTTATCAATTAACGCAAACTGTATTGTATGACCTTCTATCGTCGTTGTCATAATGTATTCTACAGACTCCAAGTATCGTTGACTGCGTGCGTTGTGTTTAGTTCAATTTCCGCCACCCGGTAGCATCAAGTTTTGTGGCTAGTGAAACCAATTTGTTTGAACTTCTATTTCGTCGCTATCATAAGAAGGGTAATATGGTTGATCTCAAATTTTTAATAAATCTTTGAATATGACACTTATTGATGTAATGTTACTAGTTTTCCTTTTGATATAATTTTTTGGTATTTTCTATAAATGTTTTAGCATTTGAATAGTGTGTCATTTTTCTATTATCTTTTTTTATATTTCTAATAAATTATAATGCATCAATGCAATATTTTTTTCACATTTTAGCTCCTAAACAGGTCAACAATATATATAAATATATGTATATAATTTGGTCTAAAAAAATTTCCTCATAGGTGATGTACTATTTTTGAGGAAAAATAAAAAATAGTGCATCGCACAGATGCACTATTTAAAATAATCTTAAATTTTTAAGAAAACTTTGAATATGACACGACACTTATGTACATATATTATTAGTTTCTTTATTTTAGAGAATTATTTTGATATTTTAATAGATTTTTTTAGCATCTAAATAGTGTAGCATTTTTTATTTTCTCCTTGCTTTTTCTACTTAGATAATTTTTCTTTAAATTATTAACTCTAACCCCTTTTGGCTTTAAACAGAAAATAATCCTATCGTCAAATGCTTGTTATACGCGTAGAATAACTAAAGTGAGTTGCAAGAATGTTGATTTAAGCATAGGTTTGTTTTTATTTATATAATTTTTTATTTAATGTCTACTTAATTATCATTGATAATTTTTAAATATCATCTTTGTAGTTCCATTTGTTGGTACTAATGAATCTGGTTTGATTGAATAGTTTTAGGACAGCTTGGTAGATCATTTTTATCACTTCTTAATTGACACTTATATGAAGACATTTGGATTCACCGAGTATCTTGCACATAGGTATTTTTTTATTTGAAGGATAACCCTAAGGATTTAGAAAGGTTGATGATAAATTTGCATTAAGTGATGATGAGAAATTAGTGATGGGCTTTTATCAAATATATATGTTATATGTTTTTGCATGTATTTTATTTTATCAAAACAAGTGGTCCTTAGTAATGATCGTTGATAATTAAAAATTTGGGCTATGGAAAATATTTCCTAATATGCGATGCACTATTTTTTCAAAATTAAAAATTAATGCATCGTATTGAAGGGTTACTTTAAATGACCTAAAAGTTTTAGAAAATATTTGCATTCGACTCAGATAGACATATGCCATTGGTTTTTTTATATTTTTTTGTGAATTTTTTATGATTTTTTTATAATTTATTTAACTTGTGAACTATGTGCCATTTTCTTTTTTTTGGCCATCTTTTTCCAATTTTCATAGCAATGTTATGGATTCATATAATATTTTTTAACATTTGAGCTTTTAAATTAGTTCAAAACACTTGGTAAAAATTTGAGCTAGAGAAAATATTTTATAATATGTGATGTATTATTTTTGCCTAAAATCCAAAAAAACAGTGCATTGCATCAAAGGACTTGTCTAAATGACTTGAAAAAAATCTTAATAAAAATTATAAATAATTATTTAAATATTTTAAACTTAACCAAATATATATTTTTTTTGTAAATTCTAATGATGATAAAAGATACATATAAACGATCTCATATAATTGTGACTTATAATTATATTATTATTATTAGTATTATTATTATTATTATTATTATTATTATTATTATTATTATTATTATTATTATTATTATTGTAGTATGGGTGCTTCAACGTAAAAAGGGATCATGGATGATTTTTTTTTTTTTTACAATGCTCAATAATTAAAAAAATAAATATTAATAATAAAAAAATTATCTATAACTTTTGTATTATTTAAAATGCTCAATAAATTTAATCGCATCATTTTCTAGTAATGTAATGGGAAAGAAGGAGAGAGAGAGAGAGAGAGAGAGAAAAAGAAACATGAAAAATGGAAATAGAGATCAAATGGGGAAAGACGTAGTGATGGATGGGACGGGAAAGAAAGTCTCTTTACTCTGCCGACGAAGGAGAAAGGCCACCAAACTAAGTCAAGAAAAAGAGCTATGAAAGGGATCGCTCTCTACTTGACATGGATGTCAAACCACCCATCACCATATACGATAGCAAAATCCAATGTATCACATGGATCTATAACAAGTTAGCAAGTCGTCCAATATATCACAATTAAATCAAGAAAAAGTTATTATTAAACTATTTCTCCTTTAAAAGATCTCCTCTTTCATTAAATCAGATTTATTTTCTTATGCTAAAAAATCTTTATTACCTTTAATTCTCTATGTTTATTCTATACTTTTGTCTTTCTTTTGTTTTTTTTGGCTAAAATAGCTTCTTTCTAACTTCTGTCCTTATCTGAGAGTTATTGATTTGAGCAGCAGTTCATGGAATGCAAAACAAAACACAAAACAAAAAAAAACACTATGACAGGCCACATATCACTTGGACAAAATATAAAGCAGTTTGACTCTAATATCATTTCACAAGATGATATGATCCTATCACTGATTAGAAAATACAATTGGAGTCTTTTCTTTCGCCACGACAAGCTAAAGATGTTGTCCCATCTACTTCACGAATGGATATCCAAAATATCGTCAGGGCGGCTACGTAATATATATATATATATATATATATATATATATATATATATATATATATATATATATATATATATATATATATATATATATATATATATATATATATATATATATATATATATATATATATTACACCTGGTTGGATTTCATTAAGTTATTGGACAATTTTATTTGAATCTAATAGATGTGAGGTTGGATGAGATGAGAAATGATGAGAACATTTAGTTGGAGATGGTGGGTGTGGGTGCTGATGAAAAGTTGAAGCGGAGGAAATTATGTTGGGGATCAGAAGACCTTATTATCAAAGGAAAAAAGTCAGGTAATTAATAATAAAATATAAACTCAGAAAATAGTTGAGGCAAAGTTTAGGTAGTTCAATACTTTTTACACATAGTTACAAGGAAAAAAAAAATATTTGTTCACGTGTAAAAATAAATTATATCTAGTTATAATTTCTTTTGAGTAAATTCAGGCTCAAGTCGAAAATTTATATCCTCTCAAATATATATTAAAAAAAACTTTCTTTTATGTATTTAAAAAATAATTATATCAAACATTAAACTCTAACTTTTTAAGGTTTTTTTCTCTTATTCAATACCTAGTTTAATCTCATATCGTAAATGTTGAGGAGGGAGAAGAAAAAAAACTCATAAATTAAAATAAATTCAAAGATCAATAAATAATGAATATACCATAAAAATCAACTTAAAATATAACATAGTTTTCCTATCTATGTCGAGTATATAGAAAACATTAAAATTTTTATTATATTAAAAAATAACAAAACCTTTAGTTATCCTTTTTCAAGAATAATCCCTTATACACCCTCTCATACAAAGCTTAAATCTCTTATGAGTACTTAATTGTCTCTCTCTTTGATATTCAATATATATTTTATAAAAAATAAATATTTTACTTTTTTATATATTCTTTGGGGACATACTCCTAACAGCCATGGGGAGCAAAGGTGAGTCGCTTCACGTTGCAAGATTTTATGCGATGATTAAAAATAAGATTTTAAATTACGAATAAAAAGTTCATTTATAAAATGGTAAGAATAAATATTTTTGGAATAAGAAATAATCCAAAGTATATTCTTCTCTTAAGCCCCTGTCAATGTGACGGATTGGACTTGACATTTTGAATTCTAATCGATCTGAAATAACATTGGTTCGTAAACGCATAAAAATGTTAGGTAGCACTATGTGACAACACCTACTCCAAACTTAAATGTGTTATAGAGTAAAAACAATAACCCGTGTTTAGCCCCTCTCTTCACGTTTTGGTTCTTCTAAGGCCGACTTCTGTTCTATGTTATTCTTTTCCTGATAAGAAAAACGTGTCTGCGCCTCATGCAACTCGTGGGGGAATGGTGGAAACACCATGATGAGATACCCATGTGGATCTCCTCCATCAATCTTTGGAAAGGAAGAGGATATTGCAAGGCATCCCTGTCGAGAGATATTGCAAAATATTACTTGGTATTCTTTTAGGTTCACATATTGTTTACTAAATGATCACTCTTTATCCTTTTTCAATTGATGTTTTTGTTCATGTATAATATACAGTAGATTAGCGTTAAATGGGGAGAAACTTATGGGAACTCTTGCAAGACCTGTGAACAGTTTTGATGGTAGCTGCTTTAATTTTGATTTCGTACTTGAATGTGAGGACGATAAAGATGAGGGACTTAGCACGACCTTCCAATAGTCAGTCTCGATGTTAGCTTAGCTGGCTGTTTTAATTTTGATGTCGTACTTGAATGCGATGGCTCATTTAAGTCGGCTGATAGTACGACAAGTACTGGCAATGTGATCGAGAATATGAAGGGAGAGGTGCACTTCTGCTGGTTGTGCACCATGTCAAGCCTCTGATGCTGCCATGGCATGGCTGAGAGTCGAGCGCTTTTGGAAGGATTAAAGAAGGCCTCACCGTATAACTTTAGACCTCTTTGGGTCCGCTTTGATGCACAGATTGTAATTAATTATACCATTGTTCCATGGTTTTGAACGACTCCAGTCAAAGAGACAGTAGAGATATTTTACTATAGGTTCTCTTTTATCCATCCCTTTGGATGCAAAACAAGTTGGCACATAAGCTTTACAATTTCGAGAGAAATCATATATTTTCTTCTTTTTTTTTTTGAGGACTTTGGTCATTCTTTATGCCAACTGTCAAATGATAACATAGTAATATTTAGAGGGGTATTTTGATTTTTTAAATTAGAAATACTGTTTGAAAAAAAAATTATCGATTGAAAAATACCTAAAATACTTTTTTTTTCTTAAAATAACCCAAAAAAAAAATATATTGATCTAAATCTGATCCACTTATAAGATATTAAGAATTTAAAACATTATCCAATAATTTAATCTAAAATATTGATCTAATGAGATCGAATTTTATTTTCACCATTTACTATTTGTACAAAAGAATAATAATTTAAATAAAATGGTGCTAGGATTAAGAAATCACCAGAGAGAAATCAAACCAAGGCCTCGACATGGAAATAAATAACATAATTTCTTAGACAGAATAATATTGATAAAAGAACACAATCTTGCCTTTAAAGCTTGTCCGAATTATACTTATAAAAAATATCTATCTCTGATTAATTTAAATTTCACGGATTGCAGTCATTTACCAATGTGAAAAAATGGTAAGAATATAAATATATAGATTATATTAAAAAATATAAGAGAGAACAATTCAGATTCAAGCAATGAACAGATCGATACTCAATGCCATGGGAAAGTAATTTCTCAGAATTCTTCCAACTGATTAGCCAATGCAGAAAATTAAACTTGCCGAACACTGTAGAAAAATACGGGATTATGAGTTCCAATAAAAGAATCTTGAATCATCGCAGCCATTACATTCTTTACTCTCACTGTTTGCTTCAATTGGCTGATGCATCCACTCAAAAATGGTGGAGATGGTTAGAAACAAAGTTCCCGTAAAAGAATAAGCCGGTGATGCACTTCTTTATTCCCTTCGGATCAAATGGGAGATCACACAAGACTGCGTCTCCATAAATTTTCTTGGCATGGCTTTTGCCGTGCACATTGTCACATGCTACTGGTAATGTTTGGTTTCCTCCGGGTAGAATGATCGTTGCAGTTGTCATCGTCTCCTCCTCAATAGCCGGTTGTGGTGCCATCGCCGTCACCAGCTATATGATCACCATCTTGAACCTTCAGGGTCCTGAAAAAGAAGTGCTTGCTGCTTCCTACCATGCTGCCCCTCACCCCATGCCCTGCCTCGCTCTTTGCATAGTCTCTGCGACAACGGCTCCTCTCCCTCTGCTTCATGCATAAAATTTGGGTTACAATCAAGTATCATAATGAAAATTCCTTTTATCCAAAACATGCTGGCGAGTTAAAATGAATAAGCTGTCATGAGAAGTTGGATAAGCATCAAGTTTTAATTAGCAGCAGTAACTGGTGCGGCGCATGCTATGCTAAATGAAGCATCTCAATGAGAAATAAACACCTTAACAATCCATGTAATAGAAAGATATATGCAACAACAACAACAAAAAAGTCAAAGTCTCAGCTATTTGGGGCTGACTAATCTTTTGCAGCCATTGAAGATCATTAAAGATTTATATCTTAGTTAAGAATTTAAATCTTTATTTATAGTCTCTCATTAAAGTTTTTTTAGGTCTTCCTTTATCTTCTTAACAAGGTCAACAAAGTCGTAAGCCCAACCTATTTGGAGTTGACTACATGAATCTTTTGTCACGATTGAATATTATAAAAAGTCATAAATTAGTTAAGAGTATTGAAATCTTTACTTATAGTTCCTATTAACGTCTTTTTAAGTATTCATATACCTCTTCTCATACCTTGTACCATTTAACAGTAATTATTTTACCTCTTCTAACTATTGATCTATAACTTATCTAATTATCACATCTTATAAATTTTTTCTTTCGATCTTAAAGATACCCAATTATCACACAAAAGTCCTAATGTCTCTTATTATTTTAATTATCCTATTTTTACTCTATGAATAACATCTATTTTATTAAATAATTAATTCAAGATATCTAAAACTTTTACTTAATGAAACTTCTAATCCATCCATCATATATATTCCTTGTATTATTGAGATTACATCTTATATATTTAGTCTTGCCCTTATTTAATTTAAAAACTTTAGTTTTTAAGGATTGTCTACACAACTCTAGTGCCGAATTAATTTCATTTAAACTCTCATCAACTAAGTCAATATTATCAACTAGTAACGTAGTAAATGATTAGTAAATTCATCCATTATAATCAATATTATAATGTAAAAAGTTAGAGACTTAACACGGATCGTTGATAATAGTTCTCTACTAATAAGATACTCACTAGACAAACTCCCTATAGTTCTATACTATTAAGATATTCACGAGGCAAACTCCCTATAGTTCTATACAAAAAAGAAATTCACTAAACTTCCTATAGTTCTAATATTAGTGGCTACATTATCAAACATATCATCTATAATATAAATATAATTAGTGGATATATCTTTGTTTCCAAAACTCATCGAAATAAATCTTTACAAAGTCTATCACGAGTCTTTTCTGATCAATAAAAACTATATATAAATATTTCTTTTTCTCTCTATATTTTTATATTAATTTTCTTAATAAATAACTTATATTGTTGATTTTCCAAGCATAAAACTAAATTGATCTTCAAAGATATTTATTCCAAATCTTATACCACTTTCAATAATTTGTTCTCACAGTTTCATAGTATGGCTCCACATTTTTATAGTATGCCTCATAATTTCTCTATATATAGAATAATTTTGTATGTAACTCACAATTATAAATTGACACTAAAATGCTCTTCCTCTATTCATTAAGCATCTTCTTAAAACCTAGAATTTTCAAACCTTACTTAGATCCACACTCTTATCTATTTTCATCTTTTTTTTAACTTCGTTTACCTCACTAGTTTGAATTTTGCGAACAAATATGATTACTCACTATTATTTAAGTCATAAGTGGAACATTCATTAAATAATTTATAAAAATAATTTTTCATCTTTCCTTAATTTCGTTATCAATTTTGTTATCATTAATAATAATTTTTTGTTTTCATCTTTAAAACATATAGCATTACGTAAATCCTTGCACTTGCTTTTCCTATCTCTACCAATTCGATAAATATTCTTTTCTAATCCTTAGTATCTAACTTGTCATTCTAACAACTTTTTTAACACCTTTTAAGATTCTATGTTTCTTTTGAATTTCTCCTCATTTTTTATAAATTTATCAATCTTTAAGCATGATTAATTAATTTATGATTTCCTTGCACCATTAAGAAAATATCCTTCGTTAAACTTCTAATCTTATTAGCCAACGTAGTCCAAATAATATTAATATTATCCTGTTTAAGTTTCAAACGATCTTCATTTCCATCCAATTCTTAAAAATCCTTGCATTATTATTTTTAAAATTCTACCATTTAATCCTAGTAAATTTTTTTAATATCTTTTTCTTCTTCCATTTTTTACAACAAATACATAATACCATCAACCTATATATAACTTCACAATTCTTATATACAATTGTAACTAACATTCTAATGAGAAAAATGTCAAATGTTCATCTCACTTCTTAAAGTTAGTATTAATAATTATGAGACCATATGAAATGTAAAATCTAAAATCATACCATCATCTTCATTCAAACCATCCTAATCATTCCTTGAATGATATCGTCTAAGTTTTTCTAAAATTTTCTTTTTGTTTGATCATCTAATACAACTTTATGAGAATAAGCACTTATAACATTCAAAGCCTGTTTTCCTAAGATAAATTCTAAAACTATATCTCTATTTCCAATTTTTTTTACATCTATAAGATTGTTCTTAAGATCCTTATGTACAAGGATTTCTATATCATTTCTATATTTACCAAATTATAAACCAAGTACCATCAATTTCTCTAGATATTTCTCCTACCCACTTATCTCTCGTAAGCAAATAATGTTTATCCTCATAGTGTCTACTAATTTTAGCAGCTTTCTTGAAAGTGTTCTTAACCTAATACTATGTTCTTGGACTAGCTTCTTTACTCGCATTAGTCCAAATAATGATAAAACCCTCACCTACTTCGATGTGATAGGCTACTTCTAAGAGACGTCTTAGCCCACCGTTAGCATTGTGGGATACCTAATTGGTGAAGGTGCCTCGTGTTACTTCAGAGTGACGACCTAACCCTATGTGTTTATGAGATCTATGTAGTTTTATATTGGTTCTTAGTGACCCAAAGCAATCCTCTACCATTTCATCCGAGCTTGGGACCAACATTGGCAGTGTTGCTAGAAAGATATATCTAAAGAGATAATATGTGTAACAAGCCAAAGCCAACATCAAAGATGCAGCTAGTGTTCACATTATCTCAAAACAACTGTGCATATAGGTGATCTTTCATTGATTTCCTATGAATAGGAAAACATGCATTTTTCTTCATATACATATATTCCCAAGACAAGTAATATTTTTTTCACATAACACAATACAGCAAGGGCATTGTCTGTTTAAAAGTAAGATGTGCTTAGATGTATTACCACTTTCACTATCAGACACATCACCAATCCTTGCAATTGCATCGATCAGTGATTGTTCCTGCTCCTGTAGAAATCACATGAACCTAAAAGTTGAGAAGAATTTAAAAATAGCAGCAACCAACTAAATTTCTGAGTGTGTCATTACTTTGAGCATTTTCTTTGCCATTTCAATCTCTACAGGATCTGGAGGACTTGCATCAAGAACCCTCTCCACCTGCCCATCAAAGAATACAGTGAATCAAACAATCTCTGTAGCTCAGAAGATGGAATAATTTCTTCACATACATCCTTAACCAGAATCTTTGTATCAAATATTGTAATATCTTGAGATCCCTTCTTTCCAGTCCAATTCTGTGATGACATGTAATTTTTGCTGGATTGGTTCTTAGAGGACCCTCCACCTTTACCAGTACATGGAACGATGCCACCGAGACCTGAGAGCTGCTTTTTACCAGGTCCAGTTCCATGACGACCACTTGGATTGGACATAACAGGCTCCACATCTACCCACCGTATATCTTCAGGAGCAATCTGCCAAAAACAAATATTTCAACTAGGACATAGTGCTAAGAAACCTGTAATTAAGCTGCCAAATCTGCCAAAAAAATCTAGCAGGAGCTTGCAACACATATAAGTATTGTTAAATCATCAAAATTTGTTTTCTGTTCTTCCACTGTGCATGTGATATCGCCCCCAAGATTTTCCAACAAAGTAGTGTTGCTCGGCCAGCCATGTGCAATCAGTCTCTGCTCAGTTTGTTTAATGTCCGAGCAGTTGCTCAGGCAAACATGGGCCCAAGTAGTGTTACTCGGCTAAGCCACTGCTCGAGCTACATTGCTCGGCTAGTCCAATCCCTAGTGCTCGAGTAGTGTTGTTCGACCAATCATGTGCAATCAGTCTCTGCTTAGTTCATGCAAATGTCTGAGCAATTGCTCGGCCAAACATGGGCTCGAATAGTGTCGCTTAGCCAAGCCAATGCTTAAGCTACGTTGCTCGGTCAATCTAGTCCCCAGTGCCTAAGTAGTGTTGCTCGGCCAGTCATGTGCAGCAAGTCGCTGCTGGGTTCAATCAAGATTCGAGTAACTGCTTGGCCATACATGGGCCCGAGTGATGCTACTCAACCAAGCCAATGCTCGAGTAATGCTGCTTGAGCAGTGTAGCTTGGTTCAGTCATGTGCAGCAAATAACTAATTGGTTCAATCGAGATCAGAGCAATTGCTTGGTTCAATCAAGATCCGAGTAGCTATTGGCCAAATATAGGCCCGTGTGATGCTGCTTGGCCAAGCCAGTGCTCGAGTAGTGTTGCTTGAGCAGCGCAGCTCAGTTCAATCATGTGTAGTAAGTCACTACTCGGTTCAGTCATGTGCAGCAAGTCACTACTCGGTTCAATCGATATCCGAGCAATTACTCGGCCAAACATAGGCCCAAGTGATACAAGGTCGAGATCCCTTGTCTAAGAAGGAAAAGAGAAGAATTCCTTCTTTTGGAGGCGAAGGTAAGTTTCTTATATGGAGTTTATAGTAATCGGTGTGTCATAGGAATCATGGTGTGAGGTTAGGGAGGACCTCTAGAAAGTCATGTGGAGTCAAGAGATGTATCCTCATAACATGCACTAATCTAAATCTGGAGTTGTTAGTGATTTAAATAGGCGCTCGGGCACTCGCCTAGGCACTCGGGCGAGGCGAGGTGAGGCGAGGCCCGAGCTCCTCGTGTGTGGACCAGGCGGCGAGCTTCAATGATGTGCCGCCCGAACCCAAGCGTTGGGCACTCCAGGCAAGTGCCCGATTCAAATAAGGCAACTGAACCAGACTTTTAAGTCTAGTTCGAATCAACAGTAGTTAGTTGGTTCGATTGAACCAACTAACACAGTTACTTACCCTCAAAACCGACACTTCACGCCTGCGTGACCCCGAACCAACCCTAGCATTGCTTCTGTCTCCACCACTAACGCTTTCTATCGTTGCCTCTGCCACAGACGTAGTGGACCGAGCCTTCCTCTGTCGTCGACGAACGGGTCCAACAGCCTCACAAGAGCCTATAGTTTCCTTTCACCGTCGCTCCGTGTGCAGTTCCTTAACCTATCGAGGGAGAGGACCGTAGGTTCCTCTGCCACCGATGGACTCCCTCTGGAACTTTCGCCCCTACCGCTACTACTATCCGCAGCTTCCGTCGTTGCCACTACTATTGTCCGCAACTTCTGCCGCTGTCGCAGCTGTCTTAAACTAATCCTTCGCTGCTGCTGCCAGCTTCTCACTGCTGCTGCTGTTGCCAGCTTCTCATCACTGCCTCTCCTTCCCACTTTCCACATTGTCGGTGACAATTTTATCCCCTTACTAACAATAAATAGTTCTTTTCTCCCCGTCTAACTACTGTTAACAGTAAATAATATACCGTTAATAGTATATTGTTAACTACTGTACAAAGTTATCTTTTTTACTAGATTGATAATATAGATTTTAATAGTCAAGGCTTGTTGCCACCGAGGGTTAGTCGTGTACAAAATGATACTTGTGTTGTCACATCATCGATCATTGCATAAGCTTGTCAAAGTAGACGTTGAACTGCATTGGCCAATTGGATCGAGGTCCCTTGTCGCTAGGATTAGTCGTGCATGAGGTGATACTATCATGTTCTCAATTGATATAGAAGTCAAACACCCTTGCCATGCTGAGGCCCTGAGCTAAGCTTTTAAGCTTACAACTATAAACTAGTATAATCAGATGCATTCCGGCATGAGCTTAATGAGCTTGACCCCGTTTGGGGATAGAGATAAAGGTCCAGTTGCAGATTTAGTATTCTTGGATGCCCCTATTGATGAGAAGGTCAGGGAGGGCCCACATACCATGCCAGCAGGTCTGAGATCACCTGGAGGCTCAGGTTAGTATCTTATCCATCACAGCACCAAGTTTGACCATATTTAGATAAGGTGTAGTGGTCCTAATCAGACTAGGATTTTAACAATCCAGAATAATCTTTATCTACTCAGACAAAGCCCAACACAACATACACTCATATTGATAGAAACACAGGAGCAGTAACAAAATCAGGAAACGAAAACTAACACCTCTCCTTTCCCTACTCCAATTAGTACTCAAGAAGAAATTGGTCAGGTATTGTAAAATCCTATCTGAAGCAGATTTGTGTTATTAGGTGAGAAAAGTACATAAATAGGCAATTTCATGTAGCTTTTAAGGCATAGAATTGAAACACTATTCTTAATGAAATCTCTTCATCCAGAATCCCTCTCTACTTATCTTATCCTACCTCTTCTCTCTACTTGATTTATTTTCTCCCTCTTTTCTCTCTATTCCCTGCCTTGGAGAAAAAAAACATAAATATTTCTTCCCAATCAGCTTCTAAATACTGCATAATCATCATGGCTAATATTCTCTCTCTCTCTCTCTCTCTCTCTCTCTGTGATGTCTTTTCTCCCTCTTTTCCCTCTATTTCCTGCCTTGGACGATATTTTGTTCTCTGCAAGAAAGAGAATGCCTATTTTCTTTTCTCCCTCTTTTCTCTCTATTTCCTGCCTTGGACAATATTTTGTTCTCTGCTAGCAAGAGAACACCTGATTGGAGTCAAATGCTGTCAGTTTTGGCCAATATTTAATTTTAACCTCATTGTGACTATGATTATATCCTTATATCTTATTTGGTGAGATATCTAATTTCAACCTCATTGTGACTATCAGTTTGATCTAGTGTGGTCAAGCTAGTGTCAGATCCTAGCATCGCTTATATCTAATTGATTGTTGATAAACAATTGCCACCAATTTGAACACAGAAGTCCTAAATTGAAAATTCTGTTGTGATACTGGTTCACATGTTCGACATTAAGAACATGAAATCATAGACCACATATTGAACTGTCAGATGATGCTGCAAAAGGACTAGTCCATAACTAGTTCAAACTGCACAAATATATATTTCACAACAATAGGAACAAGAAGTCATATGGTCCCAAATATTGGGAGAGGGCTACAAATATATGTATATATATATATATATACATATATATGTATACATGTATACATATATACATATATACATATATATACATATATACATATATATATATACATATATACATATATATATACATATATATACATATATACATATATATATATATATACATACATATATACATATATACATATATACATATATACATATATATATATATATATATATATATATATATATATATATATATATATATATATATATATATATATATATATATATATATACATGTTAACTTGTATATAAAGCAAAAGAAATCTGACTTTTTTTATCAATGGCATGCAATATAAATCAAGATATGAGGTTATCAGATGAGTCAAAATATGTAAAATATTATACAATTTGTGCAATCGAGCTGTTCAAAAATGGACCCCATGCCAAGATATCCTGCTATGGGCCCACCTTCAAAACCATAAAAATTCTGCAATCAAGCTGCTCAAACATGGAATATATACCGAGGATATCTGCCGTTTAGGTAGGCATTGACCCACATATCGGGTGTGTGAAAAATGGCCACTCCTGAAAATTTTCAGGGGCAACTTGGTCCACCTAAATAGCTTTAGCCTGTGCCAAGGTATCTAAAAGTCATACTGAAGTTTGTTCTGCAGACTACTTGGATTTTCCAAAAGCATAGTTCAATCAATTGGATATTTAGATACCTCATCTAGAATAACTAAAATATTCATACTTCAGCATCAGCTTGTTTCTCTGTTTTCTAAATGACTTTTACCTCAGTCAGAGAGAATAAGCAAGAATTAGGAATGAATTAGTCTATCAAATATGGTTTCATGAGCATTAAACGGAAACAATTTTTCATAAGAAAACAGATTGTCACTATTAACATAAATGAACCAGCATTAAAATATTTAAGAGCCTTCATATGAACAAAATAACAGAGCTGTATTATTTCTTCTAGATGAAAGTTACAGTGGTAAGCAAAACATGAAATCAATAACTATAGAGAAACAGAAACAATAAGATATATGAACCAAAGCCATATAGCAGATTGAACTTGAGGTAATAGTGTAACATGTCTTTCACTACTAATGTTTGACAAAAAAGATCTTAAAAGCTCAAGGTGCACTAAGGCTCCAAGGTTTCATGGAGCCTAGGCACGATGTGTTGCACAGACACATTATTAAGGTTAAGAAAAAAGAAGTCCATAAAAAATAATTTTAAAGAGGACATTAAATATAAAACAAAGTTGTGATTATCAATCATTATTATCTAAATAAACACTTGT
This sequence comes from Musa acuminata AAA Group, assembly GCF_036884655.1. Lineage (NCBI taxonomy): Eukaryota > Viridiplantae > Streptophyta > Magnoliopsida > Zingiberales > Musaceae > Musa > Musa acuminata. The sequence continues at coordinate 356,546 of NC_088354.1, read as the reverse complement.
TAGCTCAAAGAATAATAGTTTTCAAAGTTTAAATCCAATTATGTTAATTATTATTCCTCTTTGGTGTAGGAATATTTTCTCTATTGGTAGCAGCTCCATTTTCTCAAATAATGAAATATAAGAAATATTTTAAAAATAAAAATTCTATTTGATCTCTTGTATTACATATTACAATTAACAATGAAGACAAAGATAAAAAGAATATCTAGTTGCTAAAGGGGAGCTGCTTCTAGGTGTTTGACCTTTCAAAAAGCTCATTAAGCACATATCTGAAAGTAGTCTTAGATGAAGCCTATCAGATCAGGCTCACCTAGAGCAAATCTTAGGATCTAAGCCTTATGAAACAATGCATTTTAGCATCCATAAGATGTCTTTATTTTCAGTAATTCATAGACTAAATATAGCTACTCAAAACAATGATCAAAATACACATAATTTATCCACACTCCACTGCGGTGAAAAGATCAAGTTCATAAATTACGCAGAGAGAGAAGAATGAAGCAGACCTTAAGTCCAAAATCTGTACAAGACAATATTTTACTACGAACAAAGGACAATACGGATAGCAAGAAAAAGGAAGCCATGAAATCAGCATCCTTAATAATAAATAGTTGCAAAGCTCCAAAGAAGCAAAAGATATAGCAATCCAGGAAAAGAAATAATGTTATACTAAACAAATGGTGAATTAGTTTACCTCATTGAGATTGACCCATTCCCATGTCTCATTGTCTGTGTGGATGTCATACACAAGAGCATGTAAACCCTGACAACAATTTGAAATTAGTAAGACAAACGCTAGCAACTGGCACATAAATAATGAAGTCCTAATACTCCAGACTGAAGCAACCTCACGAGGTTTATAGTCAATTATAACAGCTTCATAGAAGTTATTATCATCAGGCCACCTTGTCATGATTTTCCGTCCAATCAGTGAAGCATTTGCTGCAGCTTCACCAGGTTTGGTTGCTATGTTTTTAATTTGATCCCTGACACTTGAACCAGAAGAAGGATTCTGCAAGGACCAAAAATGCACTTAGATCAAATAAGCTGAATAACAAGAAAATGTCTACAACTAACAAACAAGGACAATGTTTAAATTATTTAATTTACTGGTTTAGTCTTCTTGGTTTTGGCCCCAGCTACATTTCCTTTTCTTACAGTTGACGCTGATGGATGCATGGAAGCAGCACCTGGTTGCGAGTGCAGCTTGGGGAGATAGCCACCCGGTAAGGAAGCTGCTGAGTTAGATGTCTTTTGCCTTTTTTTAGAAGCTGAACCAGATGGGCTGGGAACCAGATCATGTATACTTTGAGCATTATTAATTAAATTAGATTGTCCTCCACCTTCCTGCCTCCACTCCCTGAATTTTATAAAAAAAGTTTAACAGATATTTTATATGTTAACAAATATATGAATAATGAAGATGGTATCTCAATCACAAGCAGACCTTATTCGGTGAATGATATCATCAGTGTTAACCCTGCGTAACAATTCTCTATGTTCCTCATTGGATAGTCTCAGTTCTTTCCTCAGTTCAGTAATTAAACCTTCCTTCTCCTGAAGAAATTTATCAATTCAGACTAAAGTACCAAAGATAGAAAAAAACAGAAGTAATTATTTCTGTTTTGATGAATACCCAAGAAATAGCATCTGATTGGGCCTTAAATGCCCGAAGAACAGAACAGTATGCTTCTTGCTCAAGCTGATGTATTACGCTCTCCATATCATTCTGCATCCTAGAGCATGGAGGTGCAGCAGCAGTAGTTTTTCCACTACCAGTAACAGGCCCTCCGCGATTGTGAAGAAACGGTGGAAGATCATCATCAGTTCCTGCAGTGAAGACAAATAAGCTAAATTAGATCAAAATACAGATGATAGCACATAGGAAACTATCACCACAAGCTACCAAATGCAACAAAATTCAACACTTTAACATATCTGTGTAATCATTGTTTGGATTTTGGAAAGATGTTTGAAGAAAATGAATTATTTTTACACTTGATTTGTTAGCATTGAAAGTGGTTGTGCAGCCCTCCCCTACTGCTTTTTTTTTTTTTTTTGACTCACTAAAATAATGAACCAAAAAATATAAGATGAAAGATGAAAAAAAGCTACAGGAGGAGTACAGATACAAGTACAACCCAGTTGATAGATTGAGTTCAGTCCCTACGATGTACTCATCTCAGATATATAAATGGTGCTTAAGAGAAGCTTCCTACTTTACATATAAGAAGTTCCAGCAGAATAAAGCCAGCATCCATATATATTCAGATGATATCACCAAAATAATTATTTTTCCTGCACGCCAAATATTTTGGAGACCACCCCAACTCAATTTACCATAAGTCTGAAGCCCCTAATTTTCAGAGGAAAGAAAATTGAGAAACCTTTATATCAGAAAAAGAAGGGAACACAAAGCACTAAAATGTTACTTCTCAGTTGTCTTTAGGAACAAAATATTCCTCTTTTACTTCTTAAGTAACTCCAATATCATGAGGCACTAAAATGTCACTTCGTAGTTGTCCTTAGGAACAATAAATTCCTCTTTGCTCGTCAAGTAGCTTATGCAATTCATGGTTTTCATGCTTCTGCATTATGGAATTTATCTTCAAAATGAACTATGACAAGATTCATTCTTTCTTCTAGTCAAGTTTGACTCCCAATAGGCGCATTTGCATAGCAAGCTAGTCATGAAAGAAGAACGTTTAAGTAGCACGTAGTTTCTTCTTTCCTACTTATCGATACTAGAAACGGACAGGAGTCCAAACCCTAGATCTGATTCAGAAGTCAAAACAAGATTTTTGACCCGAGACGCCGACCGCAAAACTATTCATAATCTACTTGAGCTGATCAACTGCCACTCGCACATATTCACCAGAAGAATAGAAAACATCAAGCCTCAAGAATCGTCGGCCAATTCACGCCTAACACCCAAGCACACGATCACGGCGCAAGCATGCTCAATGCAACTCACCGCTGCTATCCGTAGGGCCATAATCCATCGCCAGACTCCCACGCCAAGGTAGATCAGAAGAATCGGACCTTTCAAACCACCGAAACAGTTGCCGGCAAAGACGAGCAGAAAGAGGGAGAATAAACCAGGGGAAGAGCCGTTCTAGCCAGGCAATGTCCCACCGGATCGCCGCAGCAAGGGAATCAATCCGGCCCTGGGAATGCCGATTGGAGCGAGGACTCAGAGGAGAATTCGAGCAATCTCCGCAACGATCGGAGAGGGAGAGGAGAACGCAGGGGTTGAAGACAAGAGAGCGAGGAGGAAACGATAAAATAAGAGGGAGCCGGAAAAGGAAACCCGAGAAGGCGGACTTCAAAACCCTTCCGCTGCGGTTTAAATACCCTTGTGAGTTCCGGAATGGATCGGTGAGGAAAAGACGCGCTGGAAGAGGGTGACGGGGGTTATGAGATCTACTTGTGGCCGCCGCCCAGGGCGAGAGGAACGGCCAGGACTGGATCAGGTATACATAGAAAGACTTGATGATGACGTTGGCAAGATCATGTCCTTTCGTTTGCGGAATCTGCCACTTCGTCACTGCCTCGTCCGTTTCGGTGGGACAATGTTGCAGCTTACCGTAAGGTATCGTCGTCAAATTGTAGTGAATATTTATATTAAAATATTAATATAAATATAAAAATATTCTCTGTTGATTACATAATAAGTGCCATATACTTTTTATTCCAGCTTCCTTTTTTTTTTAATCCATCATAAATAGATACCAATTAAAAAAGATACAGATTTAATGGACAGAGAGGTCATATTGGATGTTTGGCAGATGCAATTTTTGTAAGGATCCAATAGGATATGAAATCTAATCATCGAAGAGGTTTTACAGGTGAAGTATTTTCAGGAATATTGGCATTGTTAGGTAATACAATCATTATTTTTCTATCAAACAAATTTGATATATAATAAATAACACGTCGATATAAATATGATGTTTAAGATAAATATGCTACATAAGGAGTGCTATATTTCTTTAAAAGATGATAGTAAAACAGGATATGACCTTTTGGACTTCGAGATGAATTTTTATTTTTATTTTTAAGCAGAGATTAGAGTAAAATTTGCACAAAATAGAATTAGACAATGCGTCTCGAAAAGACTATCCTAGAAAATAGATAATTTTTCTACTACCATGCAAATGGCTTTAGGAAAATTCCATCTTCAAAACACAATACTTATTACCTAAAATAATCAAGACTACAGTTCTTGATTACTAGAAGAATAAGAATTTAATTAAAAATAAAAAAGAAAGAAAGAATTTAATACTTTGTTTGCATTAGAATTTTCTCATACTTTACTATTTCACTATAGAGGAGTTTATGTAGACATTAAAAAGATGCCAAAATACCCTTTTCAATTATTCTGAAGAGTTATGACCTTTTTGGAATGTTCCTCCTCATTCCTTTTTTCCTTTTTTTTATAGTAAATTTCTTATATATAACAATCCCCCACTAATTTATATATAATAAAATTATAAATCAAAATGTAAAGTATGAGATATATATATTTATTTGGATGTAATTTGTGCTTTCTCCATGTTGGGCTACTTCAGCTGTTTTGTTAGCTTATCGATTTCTACTTGTAGATCTCCTTTCCTTGATCCGTCGTCAGTAACAGTACTCCCCAAGTCCAACTTGTTGGTGTCAAATCCACCATAGAAGTATTAAATGTCTTTATTCTTAGAAGCTGGTTTCTCCCAAGCTTTTTTTCTTTTTCTTTTTCTTTTTTTTCTTGGAGAACCATGTTTCATCTATATGGGAAATGTTTTTGTCATGGATGAAAATTTTAATCAATCAACACTTAAGTGTTGTATATTTTAAGATTTATAAAATAATTTTTATAAGCTAAGTGGCCATTGATGAAAATTACGTATGTTTTGATACATTTAAAAAATAATAGATGATAAATTATAATTTTTGTTCACTTATTTTTTGCATTTAGGTCTATATGTGTTAAAAAAATGAGTGAATTCTTAGTAATGTCTCTGTTTGACTTAATTCTCAAAACAAACTTGAAAAAACAACTAGGTACCTGCTCTCTGTTTTTCCCTTTATCCATTATTTCTCATGACCTATTACAATATGTTATGTCAAAAAATAGTTCTAAATTGATCAATTATCTCTTTAGACCGGTTATAATGTGTTATGTCAAAAATATGATTATTTGATTTAGATGTTGGCTCGAAGTTAATTGATATTTTAGTCTGCATCGATCTTTTATCAGTGTTGATAACAATCGAATCCCAAATGTGTTAAGCCATACAAAACTATATCAGGAGCATGACAAAGTATTTCGATACTTAAGTTAGTTTAAGAGTTTATATATCAATGAAGTATGGAGAGTGATAAAGCTGGAAGCATAAGTAGAACAAGAGTTTTTTTCTTTTTGGGATCATACTGGGAGACTTTTATAATATGACTCTAGGACCATTACATTTATAGATGTGCATTAATATCATAATAGTTTCACATATCTCCTAGCTCTGGTGGAGTTATGCTGCACCGAATCCAAGTAACATACAATAGGTACAACATGATCAGAATGATGCCATGTAAGTCATATGCAATGGAAATATTAGGATATTATAACAAGGTGTTAGCCACACGACATATGTCTTGCAAGTTGAGCTACTTTCTCCCCTAGAGGCAAGACCACCTATAATCACGTATGCCTAACTCTTAATAGGGCTTTATGGTTTAGATGATTGTCTCTTAAATTTGAGCCAAATAGTAATCTAGATATCCCCTTCGAATAAGCTCTTCGTTTATTACTTTACGTCATAATAATCATTCATGTAATAACCATGGTTTTATGAAATCTATAATAGTTTGACTGATATCTTCTTACTGGTAGTACCCTAAGTGGTCGAGGGGAGCACAATAGTCTGTTTTCCCTTATATGTATAAATACCTTTGTACATGATATAATTTGTGGTATGAATTCCCTATAGGGAGGGCTTCGATCTCTTTTTGACCTTTCGTTTCTTAGGCATTTAATATATAAATTCTTTCTTTGTCGATTTCTTTCCTTCAACTTTTCTCTTCCAAAAAATTGAGGATTCAATTATAACATGTTAGTTGGTTTCCTAGAGAAGCTTTGAGTACGTGGTTGGTAGTTTGGTAATCACAAACAAGAAAAATCTTGATATTGGTAAGTTACTAATATGGGTATTTATTAAAATGAATGGGTTGGGATCGAGACCAAACACACCTCGTCATCAAACTCTTAGCATAATTGGTTAACGTCTCATCCTCCTCTTATTGTATCATAAGCAAGGAGGTTATCAGTTTCTTCAAAAGTTTGTAACTGTTGAAATTTAACTCAAACTACATGGCCAACTAGTCAAATCAAATATTTGAGTCTGGAGGTAACCTGACAAACCATTCTCATGTTGCCCACCACAAATGGTCGAGAAAGTTTGACACATGAGGGAGTTGGTAGTTCTGATCTGTTATAATATACTCTAATGGATCCCAAATCTCATTGTTTGTCTCTAACACAGGGAGACATTTTTTTAGTAGGATAGGCTCCTCCTAAATATTTCTAATGAAAAGAGATCAAATGTATGGGTCAAGCTCGAGTTGCTTTCCTTGTTTGTTCTCTTTTTTTCTATCCTTAAGATGTTGGTCCATCTCGAAAAGGTGATCATGGACTTTCGGTGAAAGTTTGGCCGATTGAACGATTGACTTCTTACGCCCTTCGGTGTCCTTCTCTAGGGCATGTCGTGGGGACAATAACTTCTGATGAGCTTTTTCTAGAGGTAGTCCTAACTTTACCATAGCACATACGATAGGCATAATAGGTTATATAGAGATAATTAGTGTCACTAAGAGAGTTGAGCCTTGATAAGTCATCTAAGAAAGTTTTTGAATGAAAGAAAGTATGATTTGGACAACTCCCACTATGAAATAATTCAGCCAGGACGACGACACCAAGAGGGAATGAGATGGATTGTTGATTAATCGGATTTGTTCGATATGGACTAGCATGATTTTCCTAAGACATGTTGGGAAAGTCCTCCTAGCACTAAGCTATTATGTCAAAATCTAATTATTCAAAGACCTTGTTCTATGTTTGTCTCTTGTAGATGTTGAAAACAATCAAATCATAAAGGTGTCAAACCCTACAAAACTACACCGATGGTTTGCCCGATGAAATCCCTTCATATTTAGGTTAGTTTAAGAGTAATGATGTCGATAAAGTGTCGAAAGTGATAAGAACCAATAGAGTGAGAGATTTTTTTTTCTATTTAGGAAACTACCTAAGAGGGTTTATAGTGTAGTTATAGGACTATTATGTTCGTAGAGGTGCATTGAGTCGAGTGATGATGATTTCATGCATCTTTTGACTCTGGTGGAGTCGTGTTGTATCGAATCTTGGGAACTTACAATAGATATGACATGATCGATAATGTTCAAAAAATAATATTATGTCAGCTATACACGATGAAAATATTAGGTTCATGACGATGAGATATCAACCACGTGATGATAAAATATTGCTCATGCAAGATCAAGATGTTGGCCACATGATACTAAAAGATTGATCATACAAATCGATATTTTTATAGTATTATTAAAAACACTATAACTTTAATGGAGACTAATAATCACTCAACCAAGACAGCATAGTTCTTCAAAATTATAATAATAAAATATTAATTAGTTTAAAATACATCTACCTTAAATATTAATTTTTTAATATAAAATTTGAGGTTTAGTGAAAATAATTTATATAAGAATCTGAGTATTTTTGGTACGAAAACAAATAAGGTTTCGACATATTTAAAAATAAAATATGATAAATCTTCACTTTTTTCCTCACTTAACCCTAAATTTAGATCTATAAGAAGATTGAGAAAACCTTATAATATATGTTCTAGTTTATTATAAAAGAGTGACAACAAAAAATGTGAAACATTATTCGGTAACATAAATCTTGTAGCATTTTTTGGTTATTGAATCAATCTATTATGACTTTATCCAAAAATACTGCAGTGAAAACCTTAATTAGTTTACATCCCCACTTATCTTAACTATCAATTTTATTATAGATTTTGAAATTTCACAAAATAATTTTCATGAGAGGTTAAAGTAATTTTAGTACGTTTCAAGATAAAGAATGATAATTTTTTCTCTACTTAGCATTAAACCTAGGCATATATATTTTCATCAAATCTTATATATTTATATTTGTTTACTAGAAAAATATAATAAAAAAGATAAGCCATTGCGTAATCACAATGTTTTTGGTTCAGTAACCATAATACTATAATCGATTTAGTTAATTAAGAATGGTTTCGACCGACTCGTCGATTATTAATGAAGATATTTTTTTACTGAATTACAAACACATTAACTATATTCAAAAATACTATAACTCATTCTTAATTCAATTAAATTCTCACAAACATTAATTATTAACCTTATTTTATTTAGTAAGGTCTCATAAAATATTTTAGGATTTCAGATATGTATTCTTATTAGTTTGAAAATAAAAAAGATACAAAAAAATTCTAATAAAACTATTAAGTAAGGAGTAGTGACCAGAAATATAATTTAAAATAATTAGCTTTTAAATAGGTATTCTTATCAGTTTAGAAGCTATATATATATATATATAACATAAACTTAGTTATTATATCAATTATAATATTTTTGAATAAATTATTATTTTTTTGACTAATTCAAAAAATATACTAGAAGTCTTATCATTTTTAATTATAGATTGGTATTTTTTTGGAACAAAGAGAAAAAGAGAAACCAGAGGCACTGTCAGATAAAAGCAAAAAGATGGGGGGGTACTTCAGAGAATTCACGCCAATTAAAAAGTATCTGCGACATTCTTTTCGGTACGGTCAAACATTGACCTCCGTCGTCCAAGTTCCTTGTGGAGTGGCATTCACCGTAATTACCCAGTCTCACCATCAAAGCCATAAAACCCAGCTTTTGATCCTCCCTTACCCCATCGCTGCCTCTTTTAACTCCTCGTTCTTCTGCTTTCTCTCCGTAATCTTGGGGCAACGCACGGGGGGAGATCTATGATGGCGGAGAGGGCGCGTGAGCTCCGGCAGCCATGGAGGAGATTGGACGACAAGGTCGTGATGGTCACTGGTGCGTCCTCCGGTATCGGGCGCGACCTCTGCCTCGACCTCGCGAGGGCCGGTTGCCGCGTCGTCGCGGCCGCGCGGCGGACCGACCTGCTGAGGTCTCTCTGCGACGAGATAAACGGAGTGGGAGCGTGCTCCGTTGTCCGATCGGTGGCGGTGGAGCTCGATGTGAGCGCCCAAGAGGCGGTCATCGCCGCCGCCGTGCAGACGGCGTGGGATGCGTTTGGTCGGATCGATGCGTTGGTGAACAACGCCGGAATTCGAGGTAAATCTTATTTTTCTTTATTGGAAAAGGTACATCTGTGATCATCTTTGGTGAAGATTTTGGCACTCAACAAACTAATTGACTGTGACCATGTAAAAGAATGACGTCAAAGTATACTGAGAGGATTTAAGATTGGGGGATTTGTGTTGATAACGATAGAATGGATTTTTCTAGGGAAATACTGTGTGCTGGCAATCGAAAAGGATAGAGCTTGATAAACCCACTTTTCTCTGTTCCAAACAAATCAGTCCCGTTTTTAGAAGAGCTGTTTATTGGCTCTGGAACCGAAGGGCATTCATTACGGTTTAGATCCAATAGTGATCATATCTTTTTTTGCTAATAAAAACGTTGTTGTAACAACCCCATGTTCTATCAGAGAAAAAGAAAAAAGTAAGAAGCCATGTGAAAAAGAATATAGCAGAAGAAAGAAGAGATAAGCTGGCATTGCATAATATAGAGCAAGAAAGAAGAAGTAAGCTGACAGTGAATTACAGCTTAACCTAGTACGTTTTCGTTTAGTGTTCCTACTTAATTTAGTTAATTTTCATGATTATAAGATCTGACACAATTTTGCGTGTAATATGACTCTTAACTTAACTATAAATATTTAAAACTTACTATATTTATTATAAATAAGGATTTAAATGCACTTAACTTATCATATTCACTTTAAATAAATATTTAAATACTCTTAACTTAATTAAAGATATGACTCTTTACAGATCTCAATGACGACAAAAAATTTATGTAATCGGTCCCAAATAGTTGGGACTTTACGACTTTATTATTGTTGTTCTTTCTTAATTTAATATATTTTAGTTGAATGTTCCTACTTATAGTTCATAGTGTTTTGAGAAGCTACATGTAGAATTCATGTTAAATTCAGGTTGGTATTCTGATAGCATAAAGAGTGAACAGAGTGATGACTTCAAAAGAATGTAAAGTGATCCTACGACAGAATATTTTCTTAATTTTATGACATAATAGTTTGTTAATTATCGAGCATGCTTTACAAGGATGTTATTGCTGGAATTTCAAGTTTTGAAGAGCTTTGCTACTATGGATTAGCTCTCTCTTTATTCACCCTCTCCAATAACTAGATTAATTTTCTTAGGCATTTTTGACTTGCCATGTTTTCACTTTAGCTATAGATCATCATTCTATGGTTGCAATCTCACATGATACTATAATGGAGACATTAACCTTTTGTTTCCAGTGAAGGAGAATTTACAATAAAATGATCTTGGAATTTTCTTGTTCTGCTTTAGGCTTTCACTGTTTATTTGTTTTAATGCAAATTTGAGACATAGGTTACAGAATTGTTAAGTACTCCAACCAACCATAAGATATAAGCTTGTCAATTGTGATCAGCACTATTCATTTCGTACATGAACCGTATTTTCTCACATATTTTTAGTCTAATCTTTCACTTTAATCAGCCTCCAGTTGGTGTTAAATTTGCTTGTTTCCTACATCTCTAAATTGCTGTCTGTCCCAGGTGCTGTAAATTCACCATTGGATTGGTCTGAGGAGGAATGGAGTAACAACATCAGAACAAATTTAACTGGAACATGGCTAGTATCCAAACATGTCTGCAAACGCATGTGTGATGCAAAACAGAAAGGGTGTGTGATAAATATTTCATCTATTGGTGGCATTGATCGTGGCCATTTACCTGGAGGAATTGCATATTCCGCATCGAAGACGGGTGCAAATGCAATTACTAAGGTAATCTGTCTGGTCGAATCATGGATTGCCCATGTCTGTGTATGCATGTAACACAGCGTTTCATAGCATGGACCTTGCCATGGTCATGGTGCATACAAGGCACTGGCTACACAACAAAAAAACCAATTGATGGTATAATCTCTCATAATTGTTATTTTGGGTAAATTTGTTTGTTACTATGATAAAATTCTTTGCTATTATGTGAAAATGCAAGGATATGACCACTTTTAGCACGTATAGCTATGCCACATTATATAGATTTATGTGTGAAACTATAGTGAATGTTAAGAAGTTCTACAACTGTGGGTGTATGATACATGTGCTAAATGTACTGCAGCTAATCTGAAACGTACCTTTCTAATCATTTTTGCTTCTGTTCATAGATTTGCAAGTAATCAATCAAGTTGTATTCGACATCAACAGTGGTTCTCACTCATGATTTTTGCATGAGAGGAGTTGGACAATTGCTTATTAATGTACATAAAAATCTGGTATTCATTGGCCTCAGGTAGTAGATCTGATGCTTTTGATAGTAGGCTTCACTTGGTCTTTTGCTGTCTTTACATGGGAACTGTAAGGCAGACCTTTAACTGAGTTTAGTGTTCGTATCTTCTCAAAGTTCATTTTTCCTCTTCAAATCGATTTTGTTTTTTTCTTAGAATTTCATGTGCATTTATGGCAGTGTTCATGTCAAATTAACATGACTTTTTTTTATGGGAAAGCTTTATTCTTTTTTTATTGTTGATATTAACAATATTATCTTGCTTGAACAGGTAATGGCTTTGGAACTGGGAGCATTTAATATTCGTGTGAACTCTATAGCACCTGGATTGTTCAGGTCAGAGATCACTGCTGGTCTGATGGAGAGAGAATGGCTGAATAGAGTGGCTGAAAGAACAGTCCCATTAAGAACCTATGGAGAGTCAGATCCTGCATTGACATCACTTATCCGTTACCTTATTCATGACTCATCAGCATATGTTTCAGGCAACATCTTCATCGTTGATGCTGGCGTGACTTTACCAGGGATCCCCCTTTTCTCGTCCCTCTGATATCAGCTTTTATTGATGGTTTCTTGGAGAGATGTCAGTTGGTCCACAGATGAAACCGATGTGATAAGCATCCTACGTGTGCCTGAAAATTTGGATATGCGGAAGGTACAACATCACTGTATGTGGATCACATGCAAAGAACATATTGCAGATCACGAAGCATAGTTACCTCCCATAATTCCTTCATCTGATGCCACGTAGTAGTTGCTGCTCATTCGACTTTGTTATATCATTCCAGAGACATATTCCAGTGCATAATTGGGCCACATTCTAGAATTATCTTCATGGCCGTCCGGTTGAACTTTATTGTGAAGTATTTTTTCTTTTTATCCCTTATGAATTTGGCCAATAACTTGAAAACTATTAGATGGCAATGCTTCTGTTTAAAGTTGAAATATCAAATTAAGGGGATTACAAGTTAAGCTACATTACTTGAAAGTTGGTGTCTTTTCTGTTTAAGCTCGTCTCTGGAACAAAAGCATGTTCATCTTTTTCATCTATGGTTTTTTAGATCTTTCTTATTGTCATGAATACTTTTTGTCATAAATTTCGTTTCAAAGAGACCATATGTGAATTGCTATTGATCGATGTCATCCAATCTATAAGTTTAAATATGTAGATGAGACATGATCTATATGTCAAACCCAACATGCAAAATTAATTAGAGATTTGTTTTCAAGCGTGTTGCGAAAAAAGATCTGAACATATGATCCTTGCTTCGATACCGACCATCTAAAGTTCTTAATCGACATCATTCAATCTAAGAGTTTTAAGTCCATAGATAAGACATGAATGCTGGAGTATTTCACAAACATTTTTTGATGGCAAAGAAAGTTACTAAGACACAAGATGTGAGCTCATGATCAATTACCACAATGCAATGCCAACTCATGCCATGTCCAGTTTCGGAGCAGAGGAATTAAAATGGAAGAGCAAAAAATATAAAGATAAGAAAAAGAGAAGGAATTCTAGAAAACGAACTCACATAAAGAAACCATTGGTGAATCTGACCAGTGATCACATAAAGAAAACAGGAATGCAATTGACCTGATCTATTTTCTTAGAATATTGATATCATACCATTTGAAAACACTACATATTTCCATAGAATTATCAACCATTGCGGAGAGCCAACCTCCTTGGATGCTCGAGCCAAATTATGATCGAAGTTAGCGAGAATTTATATCCTTGAGAGTTAAGAGTAAAGCTTAACTATAACAAGACAATTAGCCTCTTTTGATTACAAATGGCTGACCAAGTCAACCATCAGTCACTGTCTGAGTTATAGAAGTGATGGCTTGATCGGTTCGGATTATTAGAAATATAGCATCTAACTCTTTTATTTTTTATCAATGTGAAATTATTCTTTGATTTTTTTTTTGTATATGAATATTTATTTAGATTTAGATTGAATTAATCCTTGATCAACGTGATTTTTTTATTTTTATTATGATTTTTTATATCATAATAAAAAAATGTTTTTAAAAATATTAATTAAATTAATTGATAAAAATTTTAAGAATTTATTATAAGACGAATCTATCTTCTGATCTTTCAGCCAGTGAATTTTGGAGGAAGGATGCGAGAGGGAGAGAGAGAGAGAGAGAGAATCGTGACCCTTCCGCCATACATGCGAGATGGATACAGCTGCTCTCATCTCCTCTTTCCTCTCTTGCTCTCTCTCTCTCTCTCTCTCTCTCTCATCCCATCTTCTTTCGACAGAGAAAGAAATCATGTTGTACTTTGATTCAGCCCGAAGGTACGTCCACAACTTCCACAGCTAAAAAGGCAATAAAAAGGAAACACAAGACAAGTCTACCAAAAAAAGAACTCCTCCTTCTGTATCCATCCTCTTGTCGATGATTCCCATACCATTTTCGGCAAGAACATTGTGGATCTCCCCTCCAACTGAATCCGCCATTGCCAAGAACATTGTTGAGCTCTGATTGAATGAACCACCACTAACTATGCGACTGCTGTTTCCCGGATGAACAGGCACAGCTTTCCCGGCTGTCCGCCAGTGTCTTCCACAACAACAAACAATCCAATTAACATTCACAAGAACTACAATACCAGCAAACCTTTGCAGACGCAGTACCTTCACTTGCTTCTGCAGATCTTTGATGTATCCGATGGCCAAATCTAACATGTCGGCTGTGTTCGTTTGCTGCAAGTGGAAATGAACATTAGAGTGCTGCAACAACGTGAATTGCTGTTGCAGCAGGTGATACCTTGTCCATGTTCGGCACGAGTTCCTGCAGCTTCCTCATCCTCTCGCTGATTCTGGTCCTCCTCACCTGAGAGAGAAGAAGAATTCCATCAGTGAGTAGTTATGGAGGTGAGAAGAGGAAGAAGAAGAAGAGCAGATTACCCTCTCGGCTATACTTCGAGGATGAGTTGCACAGCCGCGCTTGGCTCGGATCTTGCAGGGGACAGCATCCTGGAACGCCAAGTATCCTGCGGCATGATTCCTCGCCTCTCCAATCTGTTCCGAGGTGGAGAACGACGATGATGCGTCTCATGGACAGGAGGGACAGAGGGAGGTCAAGAGGAGTTACCTGAAGCTCCGCAGGATTAAGCGCATCAGTCGTCGTCTTCCCTCCGTCGTCTCTGCCCGAGAACAAGGAGGAGGTGTCCCAAGTGTTTGTTGGAAATCCCGGCATGTAGCACCTGCCTCCGCTGCTCTCTTCGGGGCTGCTGCCACCGATGACCTCGGAGATCTGCGACATCATGGAGTTTTGCCTCGACGAGAAGCTTATCTGGTTCCTTAGCCTGTCTGCTTCATCCTCGTTGCGGAAACCAGCCACCCCTCTCAGCATAGGATATCCTACAGAAGAGCAGAATGAAGAGCGAAAGAATAGGGAGTCTTCAGATGTTGAAGAAGACAGGGAAGTGATTGCGTACCATCCTCCACGCTCAGGTGAGAGAAGAGACCACCAGGAGAGCTGCTGTGCCGTGGGTGGGTGGAGGAGCTGTCCGCGTCTCCGTTTTTAATCTGCTCCGTCTCCATCGCCATCGAGCTCACATGTTGCTGCTTCTGCAGCTGGTGAAACATGATCTGCGAGGAGAAAGCTGCCGGTGGCGGATGGGGCGGCGTGAACTGAGGGCTCCTCTGGCTTATGGCTGCACCACCGCCACTACCGGGAGGCTTGTCGCGGATCTGGAGATCCGGGGCTAGTAATCTGGCGAACAAGGTCTCGGTCTCAGGGCACGAGGTTCTCTCAGGAAGGAAGTCGTCGCAGAGTTCTCCGAGCATCGAGCTCGGGGCCGATCGATAGCGGAGGAGGCCGGAGCTCATCTGCTGCTGCTGCTGTTCCTCCTCCTCCTGGTGGTGGTGGCCACCGTAAGGATTGATGTTGGAGCTGGATTCCTGCTTCCGGTGGCCGTCGAAAGGAGCTGCGCTTGGATATGGGAGATTGAGATCCTTCGACACCGGCAACGACGGTGATCTGTACATCACTTCCTCCCCTTCTCTCCACTAAATCTACAGCAAAAGGCACGGCCTTTTCTCCTCCTTTCCTAACTGTACTATTCTGACAAGATCTCGATCTATTAATCTCTCTCTCTCTCTCTCTCTCTCTCTCTCTTCAAAGAACAGATCTTTCAACCGGAATCCCTCAGAACAGGGACGAAGACACAACCAACTCTCACACGATTCCACAAGCTATTCAAATCTCCCCAACCCCGACACTATGTCTACCAAAAAAATCTCTTTTTTATAGGAAACATAAGGAGGAAAGAAATAGAAAGAAATGAATCATAATAATAAAACAAATAAAAATCGTTTCTTTCACGGCTCGTCTCCTCCTCCACCTCTAAACCTCCAGATTACTCCAGTACTCGACGTCGAGGACCACCGAAAAGATCCCTTTCCCTCTCCATCTCTCCCTCTCTCCCTTCCTCCATCTCAAGCTCTTATCGTCTCTCATATTGTTTATTCTATTTGCCTTTATAGTTGTTTATTCGGCTCGACGTCGTCTCCGCAGCTTTCTTTAAAGCGCAAGCGAGTGGCAGCCGTTGCAGCGACGTCCCACACACGCACACGCACACGCACACGCTCGTTTCCTCGCCGTCAATCCTAATTGACGGAGATACCCTTTCTACCAAGAGCCCCTCCGATTGCTTCCCCGCCGCGGGTCCCACTTGTTCATGTAGGGCCCATAGGTATCGACCAATGGAAACTGATCCTTGTTTGTTTCATCGCTTGCCAAGGATTCGGTAGCAAGCATCCTCGCGACCACGTCACCCACGGCCATCGGGCAATCCCACGGACGACGTAACCAAAATGCCCTCGCGGCGACACAGGTTTAAATGGTCCGACTACGTGGGTGGAGTCTTCTCCGTGTTGATCTTGTCCACTCTTACAGGAATAGTTTTAGCTACGACAGGCGTGTGGCCCGCCTACAGCGCCTTTCTTTTAGCTATTTTAGGCCGGTTTTGGTGGGCGTCCTTTAAACTGTTTATGTCATCGAGCTAGATACCCTATCTACAAGAGGCTCCTCCTATTGCATCCTGGCCGCGGGGCCCGCATTCCTCTGTAGGGCCTCAAGATGTGAGCCAATGGAAAATGGCCCTTCTTTGTTTGGTCGCTTGGCAGATAATACAGTAGCAACCACCCCCGTGCGACCACGTCACCTGCCCCATCGGGCTTTCTCACGGACGCGGGCTTAAACGGTTCCCGCCACATGGGTGGAGTCTTCTTCGTGTTGATCTTGTCGACTACGAGAGGAACAGGTTGTCTATGACGTGCGCGCTGCCTCATCCTAACCGTCGGATCCCAAGCGGACACATCCAACGTCTGAGAGAATCCGGGACTACGGTAGCTCTCTTCCATCAGAGAAAGACTTCATCAACTAAGATCACAAGGAAATAGAGGATGGGCCAACCCCTCTCCCTGTCTTTCTTCGAATCACACACCTTGAGTGGTCCATTTATTAGTCATTCGAGCCAATGAGATTGTTTGTAACGTTGTTATTACACATAAAAATAATAATAATCTTGTTTTAAGGAATAGCTTTGTGGAGGTAGCCAATCGTAGCTTGTCTTGGTTCAGTGTTAGATGCATAGGGGGATGTTGACACGTGATCAAGTCAAAGCTTAATCCTCATCTTTTCTTGCTTGTCTTCACCCAGCAGCACACAAAGTCATAGTTAATAGGACATGGTAAAAGGATTATTTATAAGCATTCCGGCTGTACGCAGCTTCACATACTATTTAAAGCACCAAACAATAATACGTTAATAATCTTTCCTTGATACAGTTAAAGAGAGATTTAGATTCCAAACCTCACATTTGGGTTAGGGTTAGTTACAATATCTAGAAATCGCCCACCTTTAGATCTTAGCTATGGATATCGATTTGATTCCGTCGAACTGCATGTTTAATTTTTTGTTGAAAAATAAATATACTCGATTTTATAATATAAATTGTGTTAATAATATAAAATATAGTGAGAGAAAATTATAGGATGTTAGAAACCATGAACTAGTCAGCTACCCACACATAGGATGTTAGAAACCATGAACTAGGTAGGATAAGGTCAACCTAAATCAAAGTTGGTGTTAGAATCTCCAAGCAGCCGCAACGGTCTTCGAACACATCAGAATATTAATTGCATGCAGCTCATCGCTCTCAGAAGCTGCCGCATCCGTTGGGGTGCAGTCGTGAACCATGTTAGTCCACGCAGCCCTGCAAGCCTCGAGGCATTTAAAAGGGTCTTATAATATGATAACGTGCTCATCTTGCAGCCATCATGGCCTTCGACTTTGACCATATGTGGATCAGCAATGGGTTGACCTCAGAGTTAGGGTTCCATAGTGAAGATGATGATTTCATTAGCATGGGGAGTTCAGTTGGTGGGGTGTTAACTTCGTGGCTCGCCTTGCACACACACATATCGTGAAGATTTCGGATAGATTATATTTTGGAGAACAATAAGTAGATGTTTCGGTGCTTTATGGATTCAACAATTCAGTCTTAACAGTGTTTTGTTTGAAAATAAGCTTTTGTCATCTTTTTAATTTTCCAGCATCCATCAAAAATTCTTTTAAAGATTCTTTGTCACGAACAGATCGCATCAGCTGAAATAATCCACTTGTTAAAATTTTAAATTATTATTTTAAAAATATTTGTATTCAAATGTTTATATATACTGATTTAGCTATTATAAAATTTTTCAATTTTTTTTTCATTTACTTAAATATTATATTAATTTAAAAATATTATAATTTTTTCTATTCAAGAACTCCCGAATCAACATAATCTAGGCTCGGACGATTAATTCATAATCATCTATGGATATCCTATAATAATACTAGAATCTCTTATCAATTTCTTGATATATATATGAGACTAAATTAAGTGGTGATAGTCAATATTGATAGTTTCATAGTCCCATCCATGGATAATTTTTTATCATGTTTAATGCTAAATAATCGAATATTATTTATTACGATTTGTCTCGATAAGTGTCTCATTACTATCGATGAAAATACTTATATTCAAAAAAATAATCACATTTACTATGTAAACCTGATTGTCATGAATTATCTAGTATATTAATTTTAGGTAGTAGTATTTAACTTTAGTTTTCATGAATTTTAGATACTAGCATGCAGCATTAATTCCTATCCTTATTTTTCCTGATTGTAGAGGAATAGATTTAGTGGGCCTGTCATCGAAACATTAGCCCAATATGCTTTTGGGTCGGCCTATTAATTGCAGCCTTAATCCGGTCTAAACCTTGCCGTCGAACACCGTAGGGTGTCTCCGCCGGCGTCTCTTCCCATTACTTGTTCATCAGCGACGAGTATGGCTCCGATTTCCTCGAAGGCGATCGCCGCGGACGAGGGGAGGCGGGGGGGGTGGTGGAGAGGCTTCGAAAACTGTCTTGGCTACTCTAGTAAAAGTCTGTTAGTTGATCTTAAAAAGCGACTTTCGACCTATATGGTTTTATCTTTTCATCCATCTTGTTAATGTCATGTTAATTAACCGATTAGTAACTCTGTCAACTCAGCTGAATGGTTTTGGTTTACTTTTTGATTGTTGATAGTAAGATGAATTCCGTCTTCATTACTCATCCTTTGTTAATGTTGTCATGTTAATTAACCCTCAACTTGTTCTTAACGGCTTCTACTAATAAGGGCACGCTCAACTACTAACATATTCCATATCAGCTTCTATTTTAATTATTAGGTAAACTTTCGAAGTTGTATAACGTCGTCCATCTAAACTAGTGCTCATTCTGGCTTCCAATCTCCCTCCCTCTCAAGAAATGTAACTACTCTTTGCAATTGTCTGTTCATCTATACTCAATTGATCATCACCATAAGACCGGACATTTAGGATATGAATCCTACTGATTAAGTAGGAGGAATAAAACACATAGTTCAGCAGGATGTATCCAAACCGAATCAGTAAACTCATAAACAATGTTGGTAAGTTGCATACTGATTAAGTCCGTCCGTCCGTCCATCTTATTGACAGAAATTGATTGTCTTTGATTGTTATCTAACCAAAGTATACTATTAAGAGTGTAGGAGACACTTGCTTTGTGCACAGTTAAGTGAAATGTCTAATAGACATGAAGATTGACATATCTAAAGAATAAGATTAGCATCAATACATTTCTTTATACCTATCTTTCCGTTGTGGCATGCTTAAGATAAAGGTTAGGATTCGAAGCCAAAAAGAAGTGTGGAGAGTGATGAAAGGGCTTCATAATTAAGGCTGATTCCAAGAGTGTGCATTGATGACAAAGGCTGATTCCAAGAGTGTGATGGATGACATGCTGGAGATAAAGATTCTAATTGGAAGCTAAAAGGCAGTGTCGAGAGTGACGAAAGGGCTTCATCTTACGATAATTGGTTGCGTGCTTTGATGATTCTAAGATTTTTTCGTCTTTACACTTTAATGACATTTCTGTGGCCATATACATCTAATAGAAAAAAACAAAAAAAAAGAGTACTATTTAAGCTTTAGATAAAAGGTTATAATAACTGCATTTGAATTACTTTGAAATGATAGAGGAATCTCCATATTTACTAATAAACAATTAGAAAACTTGCCATATAGCTCTCTCATTTTCTTTTTCTTGTTTTGACTCAAACTTTTCTACTTTGTTTAATAATGTGTGACTATTTTTAATTTTCATCTTGCACATGAAATATTTTCCCAACAAAGGTTATTATGTTGCTCGAGACAATGATTAGTCGTTCATAGAGAAAAAAAGAAAAAAACTAATACGGATTTGTTTGACATAATATAATTTAAAACTATATGATAAATACTAAGCCCTCTCCTGATGATGATGGCATAAATTTTTGTTTACTCTAATCTTAATGCTTAGATCAAAAGTTAGAAAATGCTTAATGATTATTACAAGGAGGGTCGAATCATATTCTCATTTTATTAAGACTTAGTTCATGCATTAAAATAGTATTAATTAAAAAAAATTGACGACCAATATCAACTACCCATCATGAGTTTGGTACAATTTATTGATAGACTAGACTTTTAGAATTTAATCAAATCCGTGATTGTCATATTTTCTATAATCTGACTATCATTTTGATTGTTGCATCGTTTCGGACAAAGGTGAAAATAAGAATTGAGTGCTGGTTTGGGAAAGTTTCAAGTATGCATACTCTAAAATAATATACAACGTATAAACAAATGAAAGAAAAAGGAAAAGAGTGAGTAAGAGAGGCACGACCTTCAAGATAGGAATAACAAAGCGCAAGAGGAACGACAAGGAACAATCAAAACTTCTCTAACAAGGAAGGATTATTCTATGAATTGTTGACATGGATTGTGTTTGTCACTTTGTCGGTTAAAGTAACGTCCGGTCCAACCATCTCTTTTATAGCTGCTAGCATTTCATGCTTGGGCACGAAGATTAGGATCGAAAATAAAAAAGAATTATGACGTGTGAGGAAAGTGCTTTATTTAGAGGAGGCTTACCATTGATTCCAAGACTGCGGGTGGCATTTACTTTAAAGAGTAGCCACAACACTAATAATAATAAAAAGTAGAAGAAGAATCGTGATCCAATAAACCAAGTATAGATAGATGCTCATCATCAATCACAATATATATATATCTCTAGCGCTCTCACCCCCACCTCACGCAACCAAAAACATCAAAGGCAGGAGCGAAAGCATGGCAGGAGTGGATTTGCGGCATGTACTCTTGGATTTGCTGCCATCGTCTGATATGACGAAGCGATGTCGAGAACTAGGTATCCAACATCATCTGCAGAAGATTATTCCTGACCTTTGGGCCATCAATGCAGTCATTCGGGACGCGACGATGCGGGCGTGGGCGCAGCCAGAGACGATGCGGACGGCGGACGTGGAGATGTGGATGGCGGATGCGGGTGCAGCCATTGCGGACGTCCAAAACCTGCTCGACCGGATCTTGGAGTGGCCGGGGAGGGCAACGGCAACGTCGAATCCCTTGTTGCGCTCCTTCCTCAGCATCCGAGTGGCTTTTCGTCTTTCTATTCTGCACGAGTTCAAGGAGATGGGGCTCAGGTTGAAGGAGCTCGTCCTTAGGGGGTCTGCCTTGGACCTCCGGAAGGAGATGATGGATGCCATGGATCCATGCGATGAAGAGTACTCCTATGTCCTAGGAGATGAAGTGGTGGGAAGAGATGAGGACAGAGATAATATTATAGAGATCATTCAGCAGAATCAATCATCCAGCAACGGTGAGCCCTTCGTCATTGTCATCCATGATGAATCGTCGTCTCCATCTTATCCATCCATGGGGAAGACAACCCTGGCTCGGATGATTTACCACCACCCCTGGGTGCGCCAACATTTCCATCATCGAATCTGGGTGGACGTTTTCATCGACTTATCTTTCGATCAACTAAGCATCGGGAGACAATTTGCAAGATGTATCACGGGAGAATCGTGCGACCATCTGCAATCACACCAAGCTATCTGGCTACTTGTGAATGAACGGCTCGGCCAAAGAAGATACTTGCTCATCTTGAATGACATATACTATAGTTATTGGGAAGAGGGGTTGAAAGACAAATGGGATCAACTCAAGCACAACCTATTGCATGTGGGTGGAATCGGAAGTACAGTGATCATCACCACCAACCATATGCAGCCTATAGATATATTTGGGTCCAGAGACTACTCGTTGGATGGCCTATCAGAGGATGCTTGGATAAAATTGTTCATGAGAGACACATTCATTGGATCAGCGCAGGACAAAGCGAACACTTGTACCATAAATTTTCTACTTCAATTTGCGGAGCAACAATACCAAACACTTAAGGGTGAAACAATTAGTGGCAAAAAACTTGATGGCTCTCCCTTGCTGGCAAAGACGTTGGGCTCAATATTCAGGTACACTGAGGTAAGTCGATGGCAAGAAGTAGCATATGATTTGTCTTGTCACTCAGATGTTTGGCGTCCTTACTCAAATGTTAAACACCATCAGCATTTTAAATTAATGAGCCTCCAAAATCTTTCAACTAAACTTGCACGATTACAACTCTATGGCTCATTGTGCAATTTAGGTCGGCCTAGTTATTTAAAGGAAGATTACATGCTTATGATGATCGCTGAAGACCTTATGCTACAACAATCATTTGATGTTGAGAAGATGAATCGATTGATCAATGAAATTGAGTTAGAATTTGAAACGTTGGGCTCAGATTACTATACGAGGACAACGATTGGTCAAGATTCAATAAGAATCCCAGAACAATGTTGCCATCTATGTTTAGTTGTCGATTCTGATGATGCATTCACGTTTCCAACCGCCTTATCAGCAGGGGTCACAAAGAGATTAAGAACTTTGATTTTGCAAACGGAGGAAGAGATGGCTCAAAACGATCAAAAGTGTCAAATCAAAGAGATCCCAGCAGCCATGTTTATAAATCTGGTACGCTTACGGATATTACATTTATCACATTGTAGGATCCAACAATTACCTAATACGATTGCCAAGTTGGTTAGCCTGAGATACCTCAACCTTTCCTACACTGAGATTCAAGCACTTCCTAAATATTTCTTCAACCTTCAAAATTTGAAGATCTTAAAGTTGGCTCATTGTGAAAAATTTCAGAAATTATCCAAATCGATCCACAAACTCAAGAATTTATTGATTTTAAAATTAGCTTATTGTCAAAAGCTTCGGATGCTTCCCGAGTCGATCATCACCCTTACAAATTTACAAGAGTTAGACGTTGAAGGGTGTCAATGGTTGGTGAAATTACCCGAAGGATTGGATAGCATGAAAAAATTGACGATACTAAATGTGGAAAAATGTGTATCCTTGACTCGATTGCCCCATGGAATAGGGCAATTGACTAACCTCCAAAAGTTATTAATGCATGCTATAGCTGATAGTCTCACAAGTATCATCCTAGAATTACAGAGTTTAACAAATCTTAAAGAACTTCGTCTAAAAAAACTTGATGGACTATCAAGCGCGGAGGATGCTCGAGCCTTGAAGCTCAAGGATAAAATATTCCTCAAGTGTTTGGCACTATGTTGGGAGTGGTGTGATATGGAAGTTGCATTAGTTTCTGATGCAACATTATTACATGAGCAGGTATTGGAAGACCTTCAGCCTAACCTAGCTTTAGAGAAATTAGAAATTGTTTCTTATATGGGGAAGAAACTCCCGAGCTGGATGGTGTGCAAAGAAGGAAATCTAAGGCATTTAAGAGAGATCAAGCTCGTCAATCTCAGGAAATGTGAAAGGCTACCACCGCTTGGACAACTATCATACCTTAAGACTGTTGAGATAAGTGGCATGGATTCAATTAGTGCAGTGGATGATGCATTTTACGGTGATGGTAATGGTGACACATTTCCTAGATTGGAAACACTCATTTTCTCAGAAATGCCTCTGCTGGAGAGATGGCCCAAGGCAAAAGGTGAAGGTGACGTGTTCCCGGTACTTAGAACGTTGATACTAATCCAGTGTCCAAAATTCAAGGAATTGCATGTGCGACCATCAACAACAAGGGAATTCCTTATACTTGAACTATGGTTGAATAATGACAAGTTGCTGACCTCTGAATTTGTAGGTTGGCAGAACCTTAAAGATGTCAGAGTGTTGGAGATAACGGGGTGTGAAGAGCTGAGGTGCTTACCACAGGGTATCAAGTATCTCAAGAACCTTTCCGATTTGTATATTATCCGATGCAACAATTTGATCTCTTTTCCGGATTGGTTGGCAGAACTCCCGAGTCTTGATCCGTGGGAAGAACACAGAATTCCTTTCGACCTGATTGTACGAGATTGCGCCATGCTGTCATTCATTCCCGAGAGGCTCAAACCATCGCCCCATTTTCGCATGAATATCAAAGGCTGTCCAAAGTTGGGGGTCTAACCGGCAAAGCATATTGTCCATCCGTCTTCTTCATCGATTTGCAAGTGTGTGTGTGTGTGTGTTGACCCAAGTGAAGTCATCCATCCATGGGAGGCAATCCTTCTTAATCTAATAATGTATGCCCTCCAACTCTCTCTCTCTCTCTCTCTCTCTGGTATAATAACCTTTGGTCGATGCTAGAGTGATATTTGTGCTTCAGGTATAGGTCGAGTAGTGCTTTTGAGAGGGGATTGTATTTTGGTTTGCATCTCACTTCCACATTTGCTCTGCTATGATAGTATTGGTTTGCATCTCACTTCCACATCTGCTCTGCTCTGATAGTATTGGTTTGCATCTCACTGCCACATTTGCTCTGCTCTGATAGTATTGGTTTGCATCTCACTTCCACATTTGCTCTGCTCTGATAGTATTGGTTTGCATCTCACTGCCACATTTGCTCTGCTCTGATAGTATTGGTTTACATCTCACTTCCACATTTGCTCTGCTCTGATAGTATTGGTTTGCATCTCACTGCCACATTTGCTCTGCTCTGATAGTATTGGTTTGCATCTCACTTCCACATTTGCTCTGCTCTGATAGTATTGGTTTGCATCTCACTGCCACATTTGCTCTGCTCTGATAGTATTGGTTTACATCTCACTTCCACATTTGCTCTGCTCTGATAGTATTGGTTTGCATCTCACTGCCACATTTGCTCTGCTCTGATAGTATTGGTTTGCATCTCACTTCCACATTTGCTCTGCTCTGATAGTATTGGTTTGCATCTCACTTCCACATTTGCTTTGCTCTGATAGTATTGGTTTGCATCTCACTGCCACATTGGCTCTGCTCTGATAGTATTGGTTTACATCTCACTTCCACATTTGCTCTGCTCTGATAGTATTGGTTTGCATCTCACTGCCACATTTGCTCTGCTCTGATAGTATTGGTTTGCATCTCACTTCCACATTTGCTCTGCTCTGATAGTATTGGTTTGCATCTCACTGCCACATTTGCTCTGCTCTGATAGTATTGGTTTGCATCTCACTTCCACATTTGCTCTGCTCTGATAGTATTGGTTTGCATCTCACCGCCACATTGGCTCTGCTCTGATAGTATTGGTTTACATCTCACTTCCACATTTGCTCTGCTATGATAGTATTGGTTTGCATCTCACTGCCACATTTGCTCTGCTCTGATAGTATTGGTTTGCAACTCACTTCCACATTTGCTCTGCTCTGATAGTATTGGTTTGCATCTCACTGCCACGTTTGCTCTGCTCTGATAGTATTGGTTTACATCTCACTTCAATCATTTTTTGACGTAAGCAAGTACGTAATTTGCCGTTTCTAAGATTGCATGCAAGACTAATATGAACTTACTAACCTAACACAATAAAAATGTAGTAAAATAATTAATCTTCATACTTCCCTTTCGATCAGAATGCTGCGGCTACATAACTACTTGCTTAAAAAATAAAGAAAGATATTAAAGTAATTTAAAACTGATTGGAATTTGGCCCAAATAAATAGTAAAGAACAATGAAAATTAAGATTTTTTTTTAAAAAATAATTCACGGTGACCAAATCAACTTACAAGATGTTAGATGAGGTGTAGTGGATGGGAACATTTTAGACATACTCCTAGCAATATATGTAAAAGTAAATTGGTTATGCACTACAGAAATTATAGTGCATAAGTCCGTCCATCTTAAACAAAAGAATGAGATTATTATCTAACGAAATTGATTGTCTGGTAGAATTATTTTTTGTGTTTTTTCCTCCTTTTATGCTGGATGAGATCTTTCCTAATACACTTGATTCTCTTGAAGTTAGGGACTGATTTGCTGAATAAGATTTTTTTCTTACTAAGTCACATTGCTAAGTCTGATTTGATGAGGATAATACATCGTGAATAGTAAATGGATATTTTGCAATTTTCAATTTTCATTATTCATCGGAATGTATTATAATATATAAAGGTGGCAAAGAGAGAGATGGGTGGTCGTTTTAGGTTTAATTAGATAAAACCTATATATATATATATATATATATATATATATATATATATATATGAAAAATGTTGCTCCTTCGTGACTAAGAAGACCAAAAACACAATATAAACACAAACGATTTGTACAGATACAACCATCAAAACAATGTGGACACAATACGGTTGGATTTGGTTGATGATATCTATAAAATTTGCTTACTTCAAAGTCCAACAATGAGTAATTTGGAGTAGATGAAAAACGAGAATATATTCACTTCAAGAGAAAGATTCATTATGCATTGGCCTTACAACCAACAACAATGGTGGTATGTACAGTATGACTATAAAGGTTTGCTTCTATCACTTATTGATACATCTACATGAGGAACTGATGATTGCTAATCTCATGAAGCAGACCCCTTCAGCTTCTGGACCTCAAGCTCATGTTCTGCTACCATTATACATGAATCTGACTCCAGAGTTGATGTAGTGTTCTTGTCTCTCGATAAAGATGCTATGGACGAAGTCAGCTTATCCGCGGTGCATTGCACGTCAGGAGCGATACCAACCTGATCGATATCATGCAGAGCCGGTGACAAATACTTGGCGACAGTGATGAATAGAGCCGATCCATCATGCAGTTCAGTCACGCTCTGCACCATAGAAAAAGGTAAATACCTATACATTCCATGTATTCAAGTTAACGAGACAATCTAGATGATGAAACACGTGCCTATTGAAATGGGTTTTATGGGGCATCTCTTTGGGAGTTGGATTTCCACTAATAGTCATCAAAATTACTTATTTTACTGACTTCATAGAATGTGCCAATTGCAGGAAATTAGATACTATTTACTTTCGTGCAACAGTTTAAAGAAATTACCTGAATTTTTCCTTTTCCAAATGTTGTATGACCAACAAGAATTGCACGCCCATTATCATGTAATGCCCCTGCAAGGATTTCACTCGCACTGGCACTCCCTTCATTAACCTGCATTGACAAATCCGAAGCACATATCGTTTAGCTGATGTACTACTATGTTTTCCCAGCACTGCAAGTTTAGTGCATATGAAGATGCAGTAAAACATCACAACTAGAACAAAAGGAATAACAAGTTCAAGTTAACAATTATAACCTGCAGCCAATGATGAAGGATAAGAGCATGGAGCACATCGAGAAATCAAAGATATGTTTCTTTCTAGAATTTAATATTGGTAGAATAGAAAACAGGGAGGGAGAAGACCACTCTGATTCCCCAGGCATATTTGCTATCAACTTAGGGATAAGCTGACAAGAACAACTGGGATCAGGACACAGCTGAAAGGACTTGAAGATGTTAGGAACTTAGATTCAATTAGTTCCATAGGATACACAAATGTGCTGAGAGAAATAGTTGTCGAATAATTTAAGATGTGTGAAAATCACTTTAAGAGTATTTTCAAGATAAATAGTGGTTAAAATAATAATAATAATTAAGTTGCCATGACGTGGAATCGGGACAGTGGGTAAGAACAATGTTTAAGGATGAAGTTCCAGGTCAACTAGTTTGGAAGTGATACATGAGTGAAACTTACAAGCACCACAAGTGGATCATGTGTTAAAGCATGCCCATCGACCATATTGATGGGTAACATATTTCCTTCGCGATCAATAGTGTTTACAAGAGTCTCATCACCGTCTAGCCACATCTGGGCAACATCCAATCCAGCTTTGACCAGACCTCCCTGTAAAAATCATTTAATATAGGATTTTAACAAGTTCAAATTTTAACTTAACTGTGTAAATATGGCGAATGAGTGATGACATTATGACCTACCGGATTATTGCGCAAATCTAGGATGTATGACTGGACACCTTGATCTTCCATTTCTAAAATAACATTCTCCATTTCAGCAGCAGCATTCTGATCAACAATATTCCATGCATATATCAATACCAAGGTGAAATAAACTAGATATGTACCAGCTCTAGGATTAAACTTTCATCCGATTCCAAAATAAAATAATAATTATGCATGAATGAAAGGAAACTATGAAATAATTATTTTGATATCAAAAACTTGCATCAAATACGAATTATGGCAATAGATTAGCTTCAAAAGTGGCACCTGAGAGAATGCAGAAAGCCTAACATATCCAGTCTTCAGCTCATGGCCATCGATTGATATGTGGGAGATGATTGTACTAGATATAGGTGAAAGATTAATAACCTCACGAGGTAGTTGTACCTTTAATCCAAACAACAAAGCTGAAATCAGGACTCTAGCCACAGAATCAGAAATAGATAGGAAAGGTAACATGGAATTGGTTGAGTATAAAATTTTGGCAAGAGCTTGGTCACAGGTATGACTGCATTGAGTAAAGGATTTGTAAACAGATATGATGCAAGGAGGCAATACCTCTCTTAGCCCATTGCCAATTCCACTTTCTGCTCCCTGGCAAGTTAGATAAATGAAATTAGGTAAAGCGCTGATATCATATTCAAGAGTATACAACTCTATTCCTTCCGGTGTGCACAACTTAACAAAGAAAATCTAAGAGGTTTATCCCTTTATCCTATCCGTACTCCATTCGTATGTCATTGAACCAAAAATGAATAGCTTTCCAGAAAGTTTAACATCAGTTGTGATGTAATAAGATATTCACGATCATATTCTTCAATAACAAGAATATTTTTTTGTGTTAATTAATGGCACTGGATATAGGAACTATATATCATTTAGTGGCAGAAATAAGTATGACTTTTATTCTCAAAGGATAGGCTATCCCTAAAGCACCCTGTGACAGCTAATAGCAATGTTACATTAACATAAATTCTACCACCATATATCCGCTTCATGTACTTCTGGGCCATTAACTTCATTGTCTTGAAAACAAAATTTTTTGATGAAGAAATAGAGGGACAGAGAGACATACTCCACTATGAAGCTTCACTCTGACAGTAGTGCCAACACGTCCTCGAAGCTTGCGGGCTGCTGCCTCACTACCTAACCCAGCAAGGTTCTCTCCTAAAATAAGGACAAATCGACGTTTGATCAGATCAACCAAGCTGCAATGAACTCATGCAATTTAAAGTCAATAATTAGCCACACTCAAGGTAGGTTCACTTAGCATCTTGATGCTTTGACATACATGTTTGTTCTACAGGCAGAATAGAGATGTAGTGTCAAACTATAGTATATTGACTGTGTTGTTATGATGCTTGAGCTGCCAAAAGAAATGTTGGAGCTTCTCAGAAAGAATGATTTTGGGTTACACAAACAATAAAAAAGAACATAGATTTACCTATATAAATGTAATTAGCAAGAAGCAAGATGTAATTTGAGGTAAAGTTCATGGGTGGAAGCTTATGTTCTGAAATGACATCAAAAGAACAGAAAACTTCTGTAATCACACTTACCATCAATCTCAATTAGCTCATCTCCTTCGTGTATACCAGCTCGGTCAGCAGGGCTTCCCTCAATACAAGACAAAACAACCTGAGACATCATTGGCATTTATTAGCAAAAACATATATCAGCAATGTTCAAGTTCCTGCATCAATTTCATATCAACTATTTATTTTTTAACTAAAATAGTTACATATAAATTTGCATAATGGCCTTCTCCCATCAACTTGCTACACCTATCATAATTGTAATATTTTCGTTTATGAATAACACAAAATACAAATATGGTAAAATGCCATTAATACCCATTACAATATAAAAAATATAGAATGCCACAGGATACATATCAGATAGAACATGTACCAACATGACAAGGCATTTTATAAATAGCCCACTTTATAAATAGCCCAACCCCTAGCAAATTTTGGTTCACTAACCATTAATACCCATTACATGTACCAACATGTACCAACATCAGGTTCACTAACCAAGTTGCCCGATTTTGGTTCAACATTTATAAATAGCCCAACCCCTTGCAAATTTCCATCGCTGCCGATTCTGAAACTTTGATATTCCTGCATGATTGGAAGTTGAAACAGTAATCAGTAAGGCATTTTATAACCTATATGCATGTCAAATTTCTCCAATGAATGCGAAAGTCTCACGGTATTGAGTAGAATACACTATGACAAAAGGAATCAAATACTATGTATACCAAAACTACTTTCTTAGACCATGTCATGGTAGGCTGATCATGAACAAAAAATATACATCTTTAGCAGATACCAGACATGATATGTAATTACAGTATAATTTCAGCTTCAGGATACTCCGAACTAAAGACCACATGCATGAGAAGGATCATATCCATGATAGTTACAAAAGGGGAAGAAAGTGTTTCTGTGGAAACATAGTACCTTTGGGCTGATAATTCTCGTAAAAGGATCACCAAGAGTTGCAAGCATTCCACTGATTTTATTGTATGCTGCATCTGCGGACTTAAGTGGAAACATTTCGACCATGGTCTGCTGCAACTTTAAGTCCCAATCTGTATCAGAACAACTTCTTGTCAAGTAAGTCTCAAAGCCATCTAAATATTAGTATGATACTAGACAGAGTGGATTGGTCTCATATAATATACACTGCCCTGAGTGAACCAGGAAATAGAAACAACCAAAAAGGACCAATACTGGTAGAAATTTGAAAACACTAATTGGTGAGATCAGCTTGAAAATGTAAATTCATTGGTACAAATATCTACATTATCTCCAAGCTGCTAGTAAAAACTAGCCCAGATTGTGTGCGCTGAAGTAGCAGCAGCAGCATATCCATTCACTAGCAAACAAAAACATCAACAGAATTGAGGCTTTTCTGAATTTACAGGCCAGAAAGAGGAGGGTGGAAGGAAGAGAGAGATCAAACAAGTATGAGAAAACAGCAGGATAAAGGATTTTCTGACAAGGCCAGAAAGAGGAGACCGGGAGGAGGCAGATCAAGCAGGTAGGAGAAAGGTTAAAGTCTCATCACACTGGAATAATTGGTTCATAAAGATCATAAAGCAAAATCCAAATGGAATAGATTAATTATATTGTTACTGACTTACTGCACAAGATAAATCTTAACGTGTTGTGATATCATAAGCAGTCAGCATATAATACCTAAAGAGTACCTGAAAGTTACTTCTCGTAGAGCTAATCAAAAATAAATTGCAATCACAGAAGTGTCAAAAGAATCATATACTAGTACTTCTCATGGTAAGTGCCTTATAGGTGCTATATCCGTAAGTATTTCCACACCTATGAAGATTGAAAAAGAAAAGTCAAATGAATCTATGGAATGAAAAAGATTCTTACTTCTCATCTTTTCTCTGGATAAAGCATGTCAAGAAACTTGAAGGCTCGTAAAGGCTTTGATGTTTTTTCTTTTCCTCCTTTTTTTAACATGTGATATCTACCCCTAGAAGTTGTCCCAACAAGAACAATTATTTAATCAAGTAGTTAGATGAAACTCTTGTACGAGTACCAGACTATGACTGGACTTTGTGGTGGCTTATTTGAATTAATTGTCATTTGAAACTCACGTTTATAGTCAACCAGACAAAAAATCCCAACACGGAACAACTAAATTGACATGAAAGAGATTCCAACATGAAAGTCACCTTGGTGGTTAAAAGTAGGATCGATGAAGGTCTCCCGAATCAATCCCCAAGCCTCAACAAGAGTTCTCTGAACCGTGTTCACCTGAAGGAGAAGACACAGACCCACTAAGCGGAAAACAGAGCAAATGCATGCTGGCAAGAGAAATGCTGAGATCATTTTGCACGTAATGAAGCGCAAAAACATGTCAATTCTTCCTCGAAACTGGCAATTCACCCACCAAAACTGCTACCAATAATTCAGGGATCCAAAAAATACCATCTTGCATGCAATTATGTGAAAGAAAACTGTTTTGCATGTAATTACTCGTGCTACAACATATCATGATGGTTCCTCTAAACTTGTGTCCAGTCGAAGCATTAGATAGGCATTCAGTTGGATATAAACACTAGCCTCGCGTGCTCGAGAAACAGGGAAGGCAACGGTAAGAGACTCGGCGAGGGCGGGTGCGTCGCAGCCACAGACGGCCATCACGGCCGCTGCCGCCGCCGCGGCAGCGAAACCGGAGGCGGCCTTCTCGAGTACTCCGTTGGAGGTCCTGTCGGATCCATCGGCTTCGCATCGGAGCTCCGATTTCTTCCTCGGGAGGGCCCATAGATTCGTGCCGTTGCGGAATCTCTGGCGAACCGGGAACCTCCTGGGTGAGGGACCGGGGAGTTTCGAGAGTGGAGCGGACGCCAGGCGCCGGAGGCCGAGCTCTGGCTTCGGTGTTGTGAGGAAATTCATGGGAGGCAATCGCACTCTCTCTTTCTCTCTCCCTCTTCCTCTCCCTATTAGGGTTGGGTTGGAGGAAGAGGAGGACGGACGAGTTGGGTACGCCGGAGGGCGACGGAAGGGTTGTGGCGGACAAATAGGGAGGAGGAGGATTCTGGTGGGGCCCACCGGGAATCCGTTACATTGTGGTCGTGGTGGTCTCCCGTCGGGGTTTCTCACTATAGCAGCTCTTTTACGAGCCCTTGTTGTAATTACACTAAGTTCTACCCGCTCCAGGATTCCAGATATTCGATGGGTCCCACATAAAAACTTCAATTAACGGAGGTAATTGAGAGGCTGACGATCGAGAAGTACGTTTACACCAAAGAAGGCGAGTCAGCAACTGAACACTACCATTGCTTTTGGCGAAGACGTGTACGCATATTAGACCTAAGAAAACGGACAAAAAAATCAAGAGAATATGTATTAAATTATTTTTTTCATGATAAAAATTTTGGAGGAGGTGATCGATAATTCTAAAATTTAAAGCTCCGTAAACCAATTGAAAAGGATGATATTAAATAAAAATTAACTAGATATCGGACAACAAAAGATAGATACTTAAAATCACTTACATTAATATTAATTAAATATAAAAAGGGCGAAGATGCGTAGGCATTTTATAATTGAGAAAACAAACAAAAACAAAAATCAAGAGGGAATATATATACATATAATATTATATATATATGTATAATTTGGTTGGAGATGAGTAAGGCTTTCTATCTTTGTTGGGAAAACGTGGAGAAATCCATTTTGACAAAGTTTAATGGATAGCATGCATTTGTCCCTGAAGGCTCTTCTTATGGTAGCAAAAACCCTGCAGCTTCATAAAATATATGGTCTTGAGTTATTTCTCTTGTCACAATGCAGTCTTATAATGATGTTGTCCTACTCGCGGACTGCAGAAGAATACAAGAAGAACCTCAAGAAGCTCAATGCAAAGAGATCCAAGGAAGAGCTTCGAAGAAAGAATCAGTAATCTCTACAAATCCACACAGAATCTTCCTAATTTTTTTCTTTCTTTCTGGTTTTTCTTTTGAAAAAAAATTAACTAATGCTTCGTTAACATCTCATTAGGGAAAAAAAAAAATCTGGAAGCCTCAGCTCCTCAAATACAAATTAAATAGCGGCTTAATCTCATGTTAATAATAGCATTTTATGTCTTTTATGGACCAACTCAAGTCTTCTCTCACTAGAGTATTGTAATTTCCCTCTTGAATGATATAATTGACTCATTAATTTGATTACTAAGACTACATTCATCTGATTTTTATAGTCTAGTTCAAGTTTTCGTCCACTTCCAGAGTCGATTGGGAAACGTTACACTCATTAGGAATAATATAAATTAATTATATTAACACTTGAAGTTACTTTAACTCCCAAGGGAAGAAGTACATTATGATAGAATGCTAATAATCTCTTTGGCATTGGAGATCACATTATTTAGTTGCTCCCTGTGTGCTCTCCTTGGACCTCCAAGGATTGCTATGCACTCAATATATCTTGGAAGTTTGATTGCCGTGAAGGGCCTCTAATTTTTTTTTTTTAATTTCAGTCTTTGGTAAATAGATCTCATACATCATTATCAAATTACTAATTTTTATGTTAATTTATCGGATGAGGATTTGAATAAAATATTATATTACTATCATAATCACTGTGAACTGTAGTTCTTTTTCTTCGTCGGTTGTAGATAAAGTTCTTGCTGTTTTGTTGGTGACTTATGCGGTGTCTTTTAGTATTCATTGCAATGATTTATATTATATATAATTTATGAAATGACACATATGTAGATTATATTGCAATCCTGAAACTAGTGGGTTCTAATATATTAAGTGTGTAAGCATTAAAAAAAATATTATTATTTTATTATTATGTAAAAAAAATTAATATTAAAAATTAAAATAAGAATAGTAATAGATCAAATATATAATACATATATTTCGATATCATTAAGAAAGTCTTTGTTTGATATATAAGTACATCATCATATGATCTGAAAATCATAGTTATACTGATTTATAAAGAGAATTAGACTTATTTTCTTCTCTCTTCTTATCATATACGATAGAATAGAAAAAAAAATATATATAATATCTCACTAATTGATTTATTTTATTTCTATGAGGTCCTATCTTTTTATGGGTGAAAATATATGATCTATAAAGATGATTTAAAGAGTCTATCTCATCGAGATATCTCTTAAAGAATTATACTATAATTAAACTTTCTTTCTGTTGACCGATAGTCGTACGTATCAGAAGGAAAAGAATCATAACTAGATTATTTTCATAATTCTTGAACACTTCCTTACATAAAGTTAGTAGTCCATATCTATTGAAAATCATACTGTCCAGTTATTTGATGACCAAACTGAAGTCTATACATGTGTTCATCTTCCTTTTATACATGAGATGATGGCTAGATATTTTGTTTTGAAGGTTGTATGCTAGATAACTACTTTGTTCACTGTAAGCATGAAAACTACTTCGAGCATGTAGAGAGATAGCTAGGCAAGTTTTTGCTGAATCTTGTGTTGTACTTGCTGGCTAAATATTTACTATATCCAATTTACTATTTAAAAAAAATGAAATACTATAATAGATGTAAGATGAATTTTTGATTTTATTTTTATTTTTTTTTAATTTCATAAAACATTCTTACTTTCAAAAAATTTAAAACAACACTTACCCCCCTTCCAGTTGACGACAAGGGTGTGCGGGTTACTCTCTTTCTTTCCTCAACTGTAATTGATAGTGCAGGGGGGCCTACAGGTGATGGTGAAGTGTTACCTCTCGCTCTCTGCTTCTTCGCTCATGATCGACGATGTGAGGGAGGCCTGTAGGCGATGGTGAAGGGCCTCCTTCTTTTCCTTCCCTATGACCAATGACAAGGGCGCACGATCCACCCCTCTCCTTTTTCGCTCACAGTCAATGATGCAGCTCATTTATTCCTCATTTGCAATTGACAATGAGAGCTACGAGTAAAGGAAGGGGTTGAGTCTGTAAGTGACAATGACGAGGACTATGGGAGATGGACCCTCGTGTAAAGGCTGCAAGCGATCATTCGCGAGGAAGGGAGATTGTTGATGGGGTGGAGGTACAACCAGACGAGCCGGTGAAGGACAGTGGCCGGCTTCATTATAAAAAAAAAAAACGAGTGTCATTTTCGAATTTTTTAAAGTTAAGATATTCTGTAATTTTTTTTAAAAGTATGATCTGTTTCTAGAAATTCAACCGGTAATGAAATATTTTTTTTTCTCGGATATTTATTTTAGAAAAATGGTAAATGGGTTATTATAGGTCAAAAGCTTAACTTATTAGAAAATGATAATATACTTTATAAGTTATAACATCTCTTTCCGTGTGAAGAGTGGTTAGGATTGACGTATAAACGTGTTGAGAGGGATTAGGTCTTGATTTCCAACAAATAATTAGAGATTTACGATAAGACAAATTAAAAAAAAGAAATTATCTATATGCACGAAGAAGCCGCGTGAGACTTGCCCTTTCCTTCTCCTGTTCATCAATCGCCTTCTATATATATATATATATATATATATATATATATATATATATGAAGGCGATAGGGGGACAGCTTGGTCATGGCCGGCCTCCTCGTTCTTCGCGGGTCCGTAGAAACAACGACAAGCCCCTCCCCTTATTTCGTTGGGCGTTTGTTCCGTCTTCCTCTCTCTGGCTTCGGATTTCTGATCCTTTTCTTAAGCATTCGGCAGGCGCGAAGGGATCGAATCGGATAGGCGCCCCCCACCCCCCGCCCCCGACTTCATCGTCCTCCATACACCGGCGTAACCTGGACTTGACGGAGAATCGTGAAGAAACATAAGACAATAAAAAAAAAGATATTGTGAGCAGGGATTGGGAAGAAAGTAGGAAGAATAGCTCGAAAGTCTTGTTCTTTCTTGGTTTGGTCTCCTAGCTTCGACCATAACAGAGCCAATTCTTCGTCATTCTTGTTCGCCTTCTATTTAGATCCTTTTAGGGTGGTTGTAAGTTGATTTCTAGTTCACTCTTCCTGGTTTGGTTGTTTTTTTTGGGTTTGGGCGAGGAAAGGTGCGATTTTTCAGGTTTGGAATTTGGTGATTATTGTCTTCGTGATTTGGGTCCGAGTCGGTTCTAAGATCGGATATTCCGTTCGCGTTTTGGTTGGATTTTGTAGAAAGAGGGATATAGGATCAGAAAGTAGATAACTTGATCGGTAAAGGATGTCTGGATTTGTTGGTGTTCTCGTCTCGGATCAATGGCTTCAAAGCCAATTTACTCAGGTGGAGCTTCGAGGCCTCAAGTCTAAAGTAAGTGATCCTCTATAGCTTTAATTCATATTTCCAAGTGTTTCTTGGTTTCGTAATCCTGTTTCTGATGATATGTTTGTATTGACTTAGTTTCTGTCAACCAAAAGGGAGACGGGTCATGTGATGGTGGGAGACTTACCACCATTGATGGGAAAGCTGAAGGGTCTGAATCAGGTGGTCACGGAACAAGAGATTGCTGACATCTTGGCCGAATCCTATCCTGATACCACCCATGAATTAGACTTTGAAGCATTCCTTCGGGTAACTCTGAGCTGTTAATGCTGCATTAGTCTATTGAGGATTAGAAGCTGATCTCAATGTGGTGGAATTGATGTATTGTGCAGGTGTATTTGGACCTTCAAGAAAAGGCAGCAACCAAATTAGGCGGTGCTAAGAACTCATCGTCATTCTTGAAGGCCACTACAACCACACTCTTGCACACTATCAATGAATCAGAGAAGGAGTCCTATGTAGTACACATCAACAACTATCTTGGAGAAGACCCATTTTTGAAGAAATATCTGCCATTGGATCCAACAACCAATGAACTGTTCAATCTTATTACAGACGGAGTTCTTCTATGGTAAGTTGTCAGAGAAATAATGGACAGTGACTATTGGCAGTCAAAGATGTTTGTTTTTTTTTATTTTTATAATTTTATTATCTAAATTCTTGAATTTATCTTAACAGAAGAAGAAACATAAGGAAGGGTGATGTTGTTTTGTTAAGTAAATGTTCCCTAGTTTTTATCGAGTTTAGTTAGAAATCTTCCTGTGCTTTCTGCTTTTTCTAACAACAGCTTTCTTTTCTGATGGGCTTTCGTTTTGTTTCCAAAATTTATATCAGTAAATTGATCAATGTTGCGGTTCCGGGGACTATAGATGAGAGAGCAATAAATACCAAAGAAGTGCTCAATCCATGGGAGAGGAATGAGAATCACACTCTTTGCCTGAACTCTGCAAAGGCTATTGGGTGCACTGTAGTCAATATTGGAACACAAGACTTAGTTGAAGCGAGGGTAAGTAGATTATTTTGACACTCGATATAAAGATTTCTTTTGTTGTATTTGTGTAGTATTGTTAATGTTTAACAAAAAAATTGTTGCTTGTATTTTCATAGTTATTTATTGGCAAGGCTTATGATGTCTCTTCTTGTGTGTCTTGCTAATATGTGGAATGAAAATCATATTGAATGTTACCTTTGAGTTTATCCATGTACTGTGCCATAATTAATATGAATTGATTCATCACTTCTTCCACTAGTTGTGAATGCCTTATTGCATGTGGTGCTCAGTGTAACTAGCACATTTTAACTGTTTATGTCTTAAAGAATGTCTTAGCATGTGAGCTCATGAATATTGTATCTTGAATATCTTGAAAAAATTAACTGAATAATCATAGGATCCTATTTTTCTTCTGTCGCTACCTGTGCAGAATGATCATTTGAATTCTTGTTTATGTCAATTGTTTCTTAATATACATGTGTAACCTGTTGTGCAGTTATAACAGTGAGAACTGAAGAAATTTTGTTTTCATGCAGCCTCATTTGGTGCTTGGGTTGATATCTCAGATCATAAAGGTACCCACTTATAGTCTGTGTTGCCCAAGTAGTTCACTGTGGTACTATAAGAATATATGACTCTTTTCATCATTAGTATTTTATGGCTAAGGCCTTGGGTTTGTTGAGTTAGGATAACTGTTTTATTCTGAAGAGAGAAAAAACGAAAATGAAATTTGCTTGCATTCATGACCATACATTGAGACTCCAGAAGAATCAGGACTTACCTGGTTATCATGTATCAGATACAACTTTTAGCAGATCTTAACCTCAAGAAGACACCTCAACTCATGGAGTTGGTAGATGACAGCAAGGTCAAGTAACAGATTGCCTTTAGTTATATTGTTTTATTGTTTTTTAACAGAAACAAATTATATAAACTGATTAATGTTTGCTGGTTCTACTTTTACAGGATGTAGAGGAACTACTGAGCCTAGCACCAGAAAAAATGTTACTGAAGTGGATGAATTTTCATCTCAAAAAAGCTGGCTACAAAAAACCTATAACAAATTTTTCTTCGGATCTCAAGGTACGTGTCGACATGTATTAAAGAATGTTCTAACTTCCCAATCGTTCTTTTGCACCTATCAGAGTTACTAGCAATGACTTAAAGCTGCACAACACATTATATGCACAATTATTTATTATTAAATTTTTTCTTTTGAGTTGGGAGATGATTTTGATGTAGCAAGATGATTCGTGGAGGCCTTTGAACAAACAATTTACAGATATGTGCAACGTACCATGTGCAATATACTTGAAGCATTCTTCTTAGTTATAGATATGTGCAACGTATTATGTGCAATATTCTAAAAGCATTCTTCTTAGTTATGGATTTCATCTATCAGACATTTGAATTCCTTTGAGGTCTCCAATAAATGATCATCACATATTACTGTAGTGCACAAAACATCTCACATTGTTTGACCCAAAAGTACCTAGTAGCCATCAAATTCTTATCAATAGTTGATATATAATGTGATGTTGAAAGATACTAGCTAAATATTATTTCAGTAAACTGATTGAAGTGGTAGTTATTTTGCATGAGGAAAAATGGAGAGTGACAGGTGGCTCATCAATCATTTTGTTTAGCTGAGGTGTTCAACCATTGACCCCCAGTTCGGGTGCTGGTTTCTATCTTCTTGTTAATAAGCATGGGGGTGGGATGAGGTGTGGCATAAGAGAATCTTGCTGGTGCCATTCCTATATTCCAGAGGGGCTTGAAAATGGTCAGAACAGTTTGATGGGGGAGATTCAGAGAAGACAACT
Organism: Musa acuminata AAA Group; assembly: GCF_036884655.1. Classification (NCBI taxonomy): domain Eukaryota; kingdom Viridiplantae; phylum Streptophyta; class Magnoliopsida; order Zingiberales; family Musaceae; genus Musa; species Musa acuminata. The sequence continues at coordinate 316,600 of NC_088354.1, read as the reverse complement.
GATGGAATGTGGCAGTCTATGTAAGGACAAGGTGGAAGTTTGTGGTGATTAAATTCTGATTTAGGAAGTGATCTAGAAACAAGATGGGAATTGGATAAGAGTCAGCTTCTCAGGTCAATCCTTGTAGAAAGCAATTATTAAAATTTCAATCTGGACCGCCCCAACCAAAATGGTAGGTTTTTTTGAAAAACATTGATAGAAAGGTTATGTAATTGAGAAGTTGGTTTGTGAGTACTCTCCCAATTTAACCTCTGAAAAGAATATATGGACCATTAAACTATTTCTAATCCATTGGCTAGACAGTAGCATACCTGTAAATTGTAGTGCGGCTATGCTGTTGATGTCTCAAATAACCACCAAACGAAACAGAATACTTCTGGATTTTTTTTATAGAGATATATTTTTTTTGCAGAAAAGATGCTCATGTTGCTATTTAAATTAGTTGTCTTATAAATTTAAACAGGACAAGTGAAAGGATGACTGCTGCTTTTTTAATCTGATAATTTTGATGATCGAACTGCACCTTTATGTGAAATGTAATATTAGAATGTTCTCCATGATTCCTTACTCCTATTTTGTGAGCTGCATCCTATCTAAGAATGACTAATTGGAGTTTCTACTATATTTTTTTGGTCAAAACAGAACCTTCAGTTGTCTGATAATATGATTGATGAGTTAGGTTTTAGGGGTCTTGGTGAAGTGTATAACAGAGAAATTGAACCTATTGCTTCAGTGGCCTTTCACTGATAGAATTCATTTCTTTGTCTGCAAGTAACTATTTCGTTTGGTTAAAAAGGATTTCTGTTGCCTCAATTAATTGGACACCCTGGAAATTATTTGGTTGGTCCTTTTATTTCATAAATAATAGGTTTTCTCTTGATCATCATAATTCACTTTGTTACATTTACATGTGATTTCTTTCTTCAAATTATTGTTCTTCAATGGTTTTTGCAATTATCATAGATATTATTTTCCCTAATTCTTGTTAAACTCCTAATTGACAGGATGGTGAGGCCTATGCTTACCTTCTTAATGCCCTTGCTCCTGAGCATTCCAGCTCAGCAACTTTGGAAATTAAAGATCCTGGTGAAAGAGCAAAAAGAGTAATTGAACAAGCTGAGAAGCTGGACTGCAAAAGATTCTTGAATCCAAAAGACATTGTTGAAGGCTCTCCAAATTTGAACCTTGCATTTGTCGCACAGATATTCCAGCACAGGTTAGATTTTGCACCTGCTTTTCAATTAAACTATGCTGCTTTTTGGGATACAGGTAGAGCTATATGCAAACTATGTATTTTATGCAGGAACGGTCTATCTGCTGACAATGAAAATTTAACCTTATCACAAATGATGCCTGATGACATCCAAGATTCTAGGGAAGAAAGAGCTTTTCGATTATGGATCAATAGTCTTGGAATTGTTACATATGTTAATAATTTGTTTGAGGATGTCAGGAATGGGTAAGAACTTCTCTGAACTAACTTATGGCTCGTTCACCAAGCTCCCAAAATAATATAAAGACATTTGCAGATGGGTTCTTTTGGAAGTACTCGACAAAGTGTCTCCTGGATCAGTTAACTGGAAGCAGGCTACAAAACCTCCTATTAAGATGCCTTTCAGGAAAGTTGAAAACTGCAACCAAGTCATAGAGGTCGGGAAGCAGTTGAATTTTTCACTAGTGAATGTTGCTGGCAATGACATTGTGCAAGGAAACAAAAAGCTAATTGTTGGTGAGATACTTTTACCTTAAGTCTTCAACACTGTTTCTTTCATTTTGTGAACTTACAGAATTTTCAATATCTTTGTTTATATTGTCAATATCTTTTTCAACCTCTACAGAGAGTGTTATAGAGCGCAACTGAAAATTGAGAAGGTCCATTGGTTATTTGACCAAGTTTTTTTGTAACATGATTTCAGACAATCTTCTAAGAACCCTATTCCTAACCGTGGTAATTTTGGCATGAGGAGTGGTACCAAACCTTAACTACTGTGAATTTAAGCTCATGCAACCTTCAATGCAACGATTTGAGATTTTCTCTGAATCAAAAATTGTCTAGAAGCATAGGAAATGCTGAACTTTCTATAGATATCTTAATTTTAAAGCACAATTACATGTTGCACACTAGTAACAAACTCTTAATCTAGTTGAATACATCACAAATAAGTAAATCTATCACTCGTTGGAGATAACCTTCCTAGTGTTCCATTTGACATGCATGTGTAGGGTGCATAGTCAAACTCAGAATAGAATTGTAATGTAAGGCAATTGATCAATGAATAAATACTATATGATACATGCTATGCCGTTTTGTAAGATTCAATTAATTTATGGTCCTTTATATTTTAAGGAGACAAAAGGGCCACAACAGTTCTCCACTGTGTATTGTATTTTAAACTTTTGAGTCCGGTACTATTTTGCCATCCAAGTTCGTAAATAGCTGCCTTGCAAGTTAATCAAGTGAGCTTGCCATCCACTCACATGAGAGAACAAAAGGTAAAACTTTTCCATCTTTCATATAGCGGTATTTTTTATCAATAATAATTATATTTAGGATTTCAGTCATATTATTCTTTTCATCATTAATATATTTGGATATGTTATCCTTGATTAGTTAATTCAGTTGGGCTTTGCTTTTACATTCATTTCAACTTACACAAATTTTTTTATCACAATCAAGAATCAAATTCAGAGCAAATTGGTGACCAGCAATGTATCACAATCAATAACTTGCTTCAATTTCTATCATCAAGCAATGGTAGATATCCTTTTTTTTGCTTGTCTTTTTGCTGCAGTTTGTTTTGTTGCCTACTGCTCGGTTAATGTTTGAGAAGTAAAAAGTCTCATTTTGAAACCTGTTGTTAATGCGCTTGAAGTCAAGTTCAAGAATCGTATGGAGAGGGTGCTGATATGAAATGGTTAGGGAAAGCATAGAGTTACATGTTTTGTTACTTTATTATATCATATATGCACTCAATTTGCTTCTTTATTATATCATGTTTATGTTTCTTTATTATATCATATGTTTATGTCGTTTACATATTAGACAACTGCAAGTTATCGGTGACTAGCTATTTAAGGATATCTTTCCCAGGGTGTTTATCTAGTAAATATTTAAAAATGAATCTTCTCCATTTGCCATGATATCATGTCTAATATGCATAATAGTCAGTTAAAAAAATCCTGATCTTCTTGGCTGTAAAATGGGATGCCTTTCTTACATGTGAGTTTCTCGATTTGTTGTCAATCGTTTTTTTTTAATTTGGTCAGGTGCGCTTGTATTTTCTTTTTCCTACAATCAAAACAACAAACACAAATATGCAATAAAACCCTTTCATTGTGCTTCATTTCAGCTTATCTGTGGCAATTAATGAGATTCAATATTCTTCAACTCCTAAAGAACTTGAGATTTCATTCGCAAGGAAAAGAGATATCAGATTCTGATATCCTCAACTGGGCCAACAATAAAGTCAAGGACTCAGGCAGAAGTTCTCAAATTGAGAGTTTCAAAGTATTTTTGATCTATCTCGGGTAAATTTTGTGCTTCTTATGTATACAAATTCTTATTTTTATTCATTTCATTTTTCTTCAGGATAAAAACTTGTCAAGCGGAATATTTTTTCTTCAACTTCTTAGTGCTGTGCAGCCAAGGGTGGTAAGCTGGAAGCTCGTTACAAAGGGTGAAACTGGTATGCTGATCAGCCTGTAAAGAAATTTAACATTTTTTCAGCATTAAGCGTCAACAAATTTATCATTGAGGCTCATATGATTTTTGCAAAATTAAATTGATATGCTTGTCTTTGGATTATGAGGGGAAAAAGGACAGCTTATACATGTCTGGGGAGAGTGGAATTCAGAAAATTTCTTTTATTATCACATATATTATTCCACACAAAATTGGCCCTTCATTATCACATCCTTCAAATGCAGATGAGGAAAAAAAGATGAATGCTACATATATTATCAGTGTAGCAAGAAAGCTCGGATGTTCCGTCTTTTTGTTGCCTGAGGACATCATGGAGGTAAGAGTAGCATATTTAAGATCTTTTTCTTTTGCTTCCACAAACCTAGAAGACTAAACAAATTGTTGATTAATCTGCAAGTCCTGCCTCTCTGATTTGGAATAATGGACATGCATATTCTAAATAACATAATTTTTGTGCCGAACATTATCTTTTCGATGTAACCTTCTTGACTTGAGTACCTGTTTTGGCTTTCTTGATTAAATACCTGATATCAGACATGGAGATGAACATAATACTGCTGGCAATTCATTGGCAAGTGCATGGCGTATGAATGACTCAGCAACAAACCAAGATGTATAAATTATTTCTTAATTAGATTCTTAGTAATGCATGGTTCGCTTTATGACAGGTAAACCAGAAGATGATCCTGACTCTCACTGCCAGCATCATGTACTGGAGTCTGCAGCAACCCGCAGGAAGCTCTGAGCAGGCCGAGTCTGTAGCTGAAGCTTCAGAGGTATCAGCTGATGATGCTGCATCACAGAATGGAGAAGACAGAAGTAGTGTTGCGGAGAGCATGTCAAATCTGGCCGTCGATGATGCTGCCTCAGACATCACCATCGGAGAGTGATATAACTTGAACACGGTGTCGAAGAAAAGGGCGCATCTGGAGAATTGGTTGACAGCGTGTCGTCGCGGTCTCACCCTACCAAATAGCAGGTTGCTAAATGGGAGGAGTATTGTCACTCTGATATGGCTTTGCTTTCTTTCTCCTAGCAGCCTTTGATGGGGTGGCAAAGAGAACAAAGTTTCAGTTTTGAAATGCTTTTGTAGGCATCTGCTTTTGATGTAGTTATTCTTTGACAATTTGTTCATCTTTTTCATGAATAATGAATAATAATAATAAGTGGATTTTTTATATATGCAAGGAAAATATCTTGCCACGTAAGATTCTTTATTAGGTTATTTCATTTATGGTTTTTCCTTATCATCGCATTGCCAATATTAACTCTATTCTCATTAGCTTGATAGGTCCGAGTTACTGATCCAATTTACATAACCATTCTATAAAACAGGGTGTCACACAATCACATAAATATTACTGACAATGCACTAATAATCGAGATTGCATCGTTCGAGCCACATTTTACAAAATATATGTCATCATCTGTCTGTACAAATGAGATAACTAATTTTTTTAATTTTATTCGATTTAAATCATTCCTCCGAAATACTTGATCCAAAATACTTAAGTTTAAATCAATAATAATAATAATAATAATATAATTATTAAATCATTTTAAGTCAATATAATTATTAAATCGAGTGAGAATATGGAGTTTTAAAATCTTTGGTTTAATGGCCTCGTCAACATGCTCTAATACTAATACTATATTGATTTTGATACTAATACTTAATTTTTTTCAAAATACCTAAATTTAAGTTACATACAATATTTTAAAGAAACCAAGAAAATTGATTCAGTGGTAATTAAGATATTTTTGTTCCCCTAGTCACTTGCTACTCTTTTTGTATTTTTCACATACTCATTTTTCCCTTAAAAAAGAGTTGTTCATGAACTCAAGTTTCTTCGGATTAATATACTAGAATAAAAAAAAGTGTGAGAAGTCCCGATATCCGAATTGATTAGTATATTATTACATAAAGTAATAGGCCACATGTTCGAATTTATGTATGAGCATCATTTATATTATTTAATATAATATAAATATATTCTTATTAAAAAAAGTCATGTGAAAACCTATTTTATCACGCAAGGCACAATCTATGTAACTAAAATGAAATAAAGACTAAGAGTCTACTATATTGATGAGTTAATTATATATTTGATTAAGTCAGAACAAATGATAATAGAACTAAAGACGCATGATGGTAACATAGAATGATTGGCATATTTGAACATTGATACAAAATACCATAACTTAAGGGGGATTGTTTGCCTGAAAGAATGAGATATGTGTCGATTTAGATTTGAGTTAGTTTAAAAGAGCTAATGATTCAAATATATAGGAGAAAAATAAGCTCATGAAGTCTCAAATATTTAGGCTTAACTGCATGCATCTTTTGTCATTTGTCATTGAGATTTATTGTTAGTTAAAGGATATTTAAATTTTTAGACATCCTCTATCTCTCTCATACCATTATTATTAATTATTATATCTCTTCTAATTACAGTATATATATATATATATATATATATATCTATATAATTTTTTAAAAATTATTTTATTATCCATCAAACTTATACTTAATTATTCAGAAAGAAAAAAATAACTCTAAAATGTAGTCTATGGGAAAAAGTTCCAATATTTGAACTGTCCGGTTCAGCGGCCGAACCGGTTCGATGCGCGGTCGAATCAGCTCCGACCGATTAATTTCCGTGCCGGTTCAATATAAGAGGGCCATAAAATAAACCCTTTTCCGAATCCCTTTTCCGCATCGCTTCTCTCTCCTTCCCAAATCTCCCCCAATTCCCACCGCCATCTCGTCTAACACTCGATCGAACGCCCTCGCGCTCTCCCTCTCCCGCCCAATTCAGTATTTAAACTCGACTCGATCACCTCCTCCCTCCCTCCCTTTTGTTCTCCCCATCGCGCTCTCTCCCCCTCATCTCCCCTCCCGTTAGGGTTTCTTCGCTCTCCCTTCTCTCATGGCTCCTGATCTCTTTCCCCCTTGCAGATGGGAGACGAGGGCCACGCGAAGGCCTCTGCCGCAGAGCCTCCGGCGATCAAGAAGAGGGCGAGGGACGGCGGGGATCTGAAGCGGGTGGCGGAGATCGTGATGGTCCTTTCGGCGATGGGCCAGATGCGGGGCGGCAGGCAGCCCACGGCGGCGGAGAAGGCTCTGGTCGCGGAGGCGAGGGAGCGGCTCGTGGCGATGTGTGAGGGTGTCAAGCCCAAGGAGCTCTTCTCCGGGGAGGCGGTCAGGGTCGTGGTGGAGGATCTCGGACTGAATAGGTCCAAGGATCCCGTCATGGGGTTCCGGCCGCCCAAGATGTCGATTGCCGACAAGTTGCTGCTCACCAAGAAAAAGGTCCGTCCGCGTGCCCCATAAGATCCTTTGTTGTTGCAACAGTAGGTGTCTTACTTGATGGTGAACAAAACATGGTCGATTGTTGCGATTCTTCTCCTCTTGAGGGACTTTGCATTTCGAGGAGGTAATTGCTCCAGATACGTGATACATACGTAGTATTTAAGAGAGTTGATTTATGTATGGGCTGCTTCCCACTCAGCTAAGAAGTGGTTTTTATGGTTTTTATGGTGCTGTAAGTTACACCTTGGGGAAGGATTAGAAGTCCAGAAAGTGTCTGATACTTATTTCAAGTTTCTTGCTTGACTCCTCAACGCAGTCAATATTAAATTGCAGAATCAAAGACCGGTACTTCCAATGGTTTTAATTCTTTTGGGAGTGAAGCTGAAAAAAATGATTTGCTAGTTGCTGGAACATCAGAGTTGATAATTGAAGGACATCATGAAACCATTAAATTCTTGTCTGTATGTGTCACTGATTGTCCAAATGTGGCTGCACCTTGTTTTAACATATTCTGCCTAATAGAGCAGGTCAAAATATTGGAATATGTTTTCCCTTGATTTTTTGTTAAATTGGACTATCTGCTCTTACCATGTTTTACAAACTGCTTCCCTTCATTCAATTACTTCAGGTTTCTTCTATGACAAATCGGTGGTGTTAGTTTGACTATAATACTCTAGTAGTTAATTTGATTTGAAAAAGCTGATGTTTTGTTCCTCTTTTGAAATTTTTAATCTCTCTTTAGGTGCTTCCTAGGGTGTTAAGTTTCACAATAATAGTAAATAATACTACAGTTTTTCAAAACTTATTGAAAAACATAAAGCTTTCCTTTCTGTGGAATCAGTGAAAGCTTGTGGTGCAAGACATATTTTATGATGATTGTTCTGAAACTACAAAATGATGATGTAAACCATTGGAATCTAGTTAATGATTTCATAGGATAGCTACTGTGAGACTTCTTAAGTAACTGGTTTCGTTTGATGTTGAACTTGGTCAGTTAGTTGTTACTATAGGCAACTTGTTGTATGGCATTTGTTCCTCTTTTCTTTAAAAGCAAAAACATCTTTTGTTAAATTTCTTTTCAGGTTTCTTGGCAGGTGTTTGTTTGCATGTGAATTGTGACAGTGACTTTTATGTGCTTCAACATTCTTGTCATTTTTTGGTGCTTAGTATGCTTACATACTTACAAAGCTTTGGTGATCAATAATATATCTGATGAACTATTCTTCTGGCGCAAGTTACAGATTGAAGAGTCCAAGGCTCACATGCAGTCATCAGTTTGTTCACCTCAACATCTTCCTGTAAGCTTTGGTGCAAAATCTGATATCCATAGAGCCTTGGCTCAAGATGCTTCTAGGTTTATGCATGACAGAAATCCAATGGGAACCTCTGCCGGAGGTTCACAAAGTGCTTCACTGATAACGCGTGCTCCGTTGCTAACTTCTGCTGCCCCTTCTTTGAAGCAGCCACATTTAAATGATGTTCAGGCTGGTGTGAGTTCTGTAAACAAATTATCCGGCTCACTTGAGAGGGGTACGCCTTCAGCACATATTGGATTAAATGCAAGAATGAATGCTTCATCTTATCTGACACAAGATCAAGGTTAATCGTAAACTCTGATCACCCTCATTTTATGTCTCTTGGTCTGATTGCTGGTTGTTAATTTGCTTATGACTGAGATATAACAACTTTAAGAGTGCAATTATTGTTTTCTATTTGGTCTTTTTAAATGTTAAAACTAGATACTTAGTAACAAAAGAAACACTTTTGAATTCCATTTGTGTTTTTCTGACTTAAAATTTGAATTTGAAGGAAAAATTCTACTTCTGGAGTTTAGAAACAGAAACTACCTCTGATTAAATCACCATTTACTTGACGAGTCATGGAGGTGGAGGGTTCACTTACTTAATCACTCGTATCAGGCGAAGACTAATTGAATTCTAGAGATTGGGAAACTGTGTTTTGATGCATATCTTGGGCTCCATGACTAAAGATTGGGTGTTTGGTTGCCATTCCTTTTTTTTCCTCTTTTCTAGTTGTGCTGAAGATAGTGTTTTAATCTACATCTCTTAGTATGCATAACAAATTGGGTATCCCTTTGCCCTTCCTTTTTTTTTCTTGCCTAATTGTGCTGAAGATGTTTTTCTCAACGTATGTATTCACTTCATATATGCTTAACGATGGATTGTCCTCTTTGTAGCTGAAAATGTGTCTCAGAAAATCCCAACAATCTCCTCTGTGCAATCAACGTCTGCTGCTGTGGCAAAGTTTGGCCAAGCAAACAAATTGTCAGATCATATTTCTGTTAAGACTGAGGGTGCTCTTGGTGTGAATACTGTCAAAACTTCCCATCAGACGATGATAAATCATGAAACAAAACCTTCTATGATGCAAGCTGGACAAGGAACCCTACATATAGTACATCAACCTTCTCAAGGCTTGACAGTTGTTCATACACCCGGTCTTTTTACCAATCATAACGACATTGCTAAAAACATTCAGAGGACACTACAAGCAAATATTTCTGATCATCCAAGTTGGACTCCCCCATCAACTGAGTACATGAATTCTACTCTCAATTGCCAAGTATGCAAGAATGCTATCACCGATATTGAAAGTTTGCTTGTCTGTGATGCTTGTGAGAAAGGAAACCACTTGAAATGTCTTCAATCTTATGGTAATAAAGGCATTCCTAAAGCAGAATGGCATTGCCCCAGATGCTTAGCATCAAGTAATGGAAAGCCCTTGCCACCTAAATATGGTCGGGTTACGAGAGCTCCTATTGGTGCACCAAAGGCTACTTCAAATGCAAGCATTCATGCTTCTTCTAAGAAAACAGAAAATTTGGACAAGGCTAATCAACAAAAAGCAATTCCCAGTGGCATTTCTGGTGTCTCTCAACATGCCTATTCTTTGAATGAGGAGGGAAAACATCATGATCCAGTTCCAGATTCAAGGACAACCAGTCCAGAAGTACAAGTTACTTTGACCACTGTTGGTGATAAAAGAGCAAATGAAACATGCAATCTGATTGGATGTAATAATTTAAAGGAAATAAGTGGGCCCGTATGTACTCCTCCTGGTACTCACTGTGAGGATACTAACAACATAGGGAATAATAGATTATCCTTGGCTGGCACTAAACCAACTGCTGAGTCTGTTTTGCAGCCTAGGACAGCATCAGAAAATTTCTGTGAGCATTCACATGATATGGATGTTGAAAATAATCATTTGTCTAAAGTGCCATTTGCACATAATTTTGACCAAATGAAATTGCCAAGTGATGGCAAGTCTCCTGCAAATGAACTGGACAAAGATGCCAAACTTGCCATGACCAAGCCTGAAGAAGCACTTGGTGAAAAGAATCTACCTGAGAACATAGATGGTTGTAATGCTAGATTAGCCAATGAAGGCAGCACCCAATCAACTGCAGATAGAGATGGATACACGATGAATCAAAAAGCTAATTTAGGTTGACCACCAGCTAGTATCACTTGCAATCTTTTTGATGATACTGTCTCATTTTTATTTGCAACTGTTTTGCATCCACGAGATTCTGAGATTAGGTGAGTCCTTTTAGTGTGTTTTCTTTTTCTTATATGAGTTATGACAACTTGCAATATCAGTTGAAACACAAGGCTCTTGCTTGTTTTCTAGTTATGCACTGCAGATTTTTTTTTGGAAATTACTGATTAGCAACCAGACTAGGGGACCAGTTAAAGTTTGAATATCATTTTATTTGTGTGGTATTGTTAAATTTTACCATTGAAGAGATGTTGCATCATGACTAAGCATGAAATATGTGGCTATGAGTTTCATTAATTTGGCGCCAACTCAAGCATTTCAAAGCTATGTAGTTTTGCAGTTGTATTTTTTTGACTTTGGTCCATGTACTTGACCTTTTTTATAATAATTTTGAGGAGGAAAGAAAAAGATCTAGGATGAAGATGTCATGAGGAAGGCTAAACAGGGATCTTAGCCATAATTATTGATGAAGTAAGGTGTAGTCTTGTACTGCCACAAAAGTAAAAACATAAACGGCTGTATTTGAGGACCTCAAAACTGCAAAATTAAGATATTTGTTTCTCTTCCTGCAAGGGATAAAAGAAGCAAAACTTGTTTTCAACTAAGAACCATTTTAGTTTGAGGATTTTGTTTGGAGTCAAACATTTGTTTGGTTACAGAATTCTAGTGGAGAAGCAGCATTATGAGGGAAAGTCGAATATCTGCCTATCACATGAAGTAATATCGTTTAATCCTTTTGTTATGTATCTTTATGTTGATCTACCATAAGTTGGTAATGGAGCATGTAGGCAAGGTGGAATCTGTTGTTTATTTATTTAAATGTCATAGAGAGCTATGATAGCAAGTGAAAACTTGATTATGGTCCAAGCAACTACTATCCATTGTAGTGGAAAACTTTATTGGAATCCTTTTGTAGTGGTGTATTGTAAGCCCAAGCACTATTGTCCATTGGATATATGAATGAGTTAAGATTCATTTTAACCCCTATGATTTTGGTCATTAACCTCTTAAGCTTTTATGATTTACTTGTGTTTAAAATAATCCATATATTTTTAAAAACATAACATATAAGCTTTTCCCGTCAAGTCTGAGTTAACAGAAATTAAGAGTTTACTTACGTGACATGCTGACTCATAATAAATCATTAATATAATGACACGTGTAATGTTTATAGTCCCCTACATTTTCAAAAACATAGTATATAAGCTTATCATGTCAAGTCTGAGTTAATAAACGTTAGAGTCTGCTTATGTGACATGTTGACTCATAATAAATTATTAATATAATGACACGTGTAATTTAAGTTTAAAGAAAAAAAATTAAGACCTTCATCAATGGTTGGAGGAGGCGTCGTCGTGGAAGTGACCACTAGCAGCAGCACCGAGTCGCTTTTGCCTAGTAGGGCGTCGTATGCACGGAGCCTCTCCCGCATTGACAACAAGCTCAGGAGCTTCCGGTCCTGTCTCAGGTGGATGTGCATCGACCGGTCCGTTACTAGGCACGTAGTGAGTGGTCTCCTGGTCCCTCTTTCTCCTCTTGGGCGTCTTCGTCTCCATTGCCTCTCACTTCGTCATCTCTTACGCCCCCACTCGTTACGCCTACGACGTAGTGGTCCAGCTCTCCCTCACCTCCACTTCCGGTAGATTCAGCTCGCCAGCTCTAGGGCGTATGCCACCATGTCGCCCACCACGGTGTTGCCCACCACTGTGAATGACACCTGCTTCGATCCTGACGAGTAACACCATACCTTGTAAGTCACCTCCCCCGCAAAGCATGACATCACAAAGACGGAGAGTAGGCGAAAGGAGCGGTTAAATTGGTTAATGTAGCCCTCCCGTACCTTCTCGCTCTCCCCGGCTAGCTTGTCGAGGAAGAGGAAGCGACGGAGGTTGTAGCGGCAGGTGAAGGCAAAAAAACAAAGGTAGGAGAGGCCGGAGGCGGAGGTGAAGGAGAGTTGGACCACTACATAATAGGCGCAGTGGGTGGGAGCGCAGAAGAGGATGAAGTGGGAGGCGGAGGTAAGGGAGAGTTGGACCATCACATAATAGGCGCAGTGGGTGGGAGCGCAGAAGAGGATGAAGTGGGAGGCGGTGGGGATGAAGATGCCTAAGAGGAAGAAGAGAGACCAGGAGATCACTGCGTGCCTAGCATCGGATTGGTCGATGCACATCCACCTAAGATAGGATCAAAAGCTCTTTAGCTTGTTGTCAGCGCGAGAGAGGTTGTGTGCGTATGACGCTTTGCCAGGCAACAACGGCTTGATGCTGTTGCTAGTAGTCACTTCTATGACGACACCTCTCGTCATTGATGGATGTCTCAGTATTTTTTCTTTAAACTTAAATTATACGTGTCATTATATTAATGGTTTATTGTGAGTTAGCATGTCACATAAGTAGACTCTAATGTTTGTTAACTCAGATTTGACAGGAGGGACTTATATGCTATGTTTTTGAAAGTGTAATGGTTATTTAGATATGAGTAAATTATAAGGGCTTAAGAGGTTCATGACTAGAATCTCATGGGCTAAAATGGATCTTAACTTTATATGAAATTTGTATCAGTTGATCTATTTGTGTCTTGTGTTCCAAGTAGTGTCCCACATTCTCTTATTAGGCTGTTTTGTACCGGTCAGAGTTTGTATCTGAGGTCTTCTGATGTGAATTCCATGCCACATGCACACTGCTTATAAGATTGATCATGTTCCAAGTGCAAATTTCACTAAATGTCCATTCATGTGCAGATCTCATGATTTATAACATTTTGTAATGGTGAGGATCCAAGTTCTGTTTACTGGGATCTTTTTAAATTATTTAGCCCATGAATATTCATGTTATTTCATAACAGCTGGGCCTATGCATCCAGGTGCCAGGATAGTTGATATTTTTAGCAGGTTCTCTCTTTGCGGTAGCATTATATAATACCATGTACAAGTATTCCTTTGATTTCATGTCCTCAACTAATTTCTGTTCTTTTATTCTGTTGAACAGGCACTAATGCAAATTGCTGTTCATGAAGCTGACAAAACTTGGCATACTACGCTACTGTTGTATGCTCTACAACTCACGCTTAGCAATTTAGTCTCCTTGTTGATTCCTCTGTGCTTAAATGCCTGCTAACCAGATGTTTCCTTGGTCTAATTCATTCTTTGTGCTTCTGTTAAATTGCAAAAACATCTGGTGGCAAGGTTTTCACACGGGTTTTAGCACATTTAATCTCACAGCAAGGTTCATTGTATTCGATTGGGGTTCATATCTCTGTGCATGATTGTCCAATATGTGTTGGTGCTGCTGGGAATTGGTAAAATTAGTAACTCATTTATGCTTCCTTATGGATTAAAGATGAGATTATGTTTGAGACAACCCTGATAATTTGGCCCTCAATTCCTCTTTTGTTTATTGGAGGCATATGATTCCGCATCACCACATATGTGCGCTGCATTGATCAACTCTACGACTGCTTCTTGTGTTCAGTTGCGAGGATATCGTTGGGATAGTATACATCGGAAGTTCCTTCAACGTGAAGAATCCACAGGTAAAATGTAATTGTTTGATCAGCATTTTGTTCCCAGATTCGTCAATTCTGCATATGAAAAATGCTTTGGTTAATAATTCTTATTAGTTATAGAAAGTCTCGAATCCTCAAGCTGTCTATGGGATTGTTTATAACAAAATGAGTCTTGTTTATGCATTAAAGATTTTCCTTTAGGATTGTCATAGTTAGAGAATTCTGTCGAAAGATCTGATTCTTGTTTATGCATTAAAACTTTTCCTTCACGATTGTCATAGTTAGAGAATTCTGTCGAAAGATCTAATATGTACAGAAGAAGACCAGAGAAGCAGTTTACTTTCACATAACATTCCTTAATTATTTTTATCGTTTTACCTTTAACTTTTGTCTTATCGTGATTGGTCTTTTTCTTCGTTATATTTATACCGGGATGGTTATAAGACAGAAGACAACTACTATGGGGTTAAGGATAATTTTATCCTTTAGAAAATAAGGAAGGATCTATGGGAATAAAATAAAAAGATATGTTTTATGAGAAAAAAATTAATTTTTAAAAAATATTATATATATAATATGCTTGATTTGAGAGTATATTATACATCTAATCGACGGTCGGAAGGAAGGCGGGACAAAATTCAATTCTTTAGGATTTGCGGTGTGATTGACGTCAGCTTAATGAGTCTGGAGCCGCCATCGGAGCCGGTTGTCAGGATCCTTGGAAGGATCTAGAAACTCGCTTTAAGATTTGCGCTATGATAGACGTCGGATTAATGTCGAAAATGTTGAAGCGGAACCTTGATGAGGTCGCCAACCGTTGTCGGAGCCGGTTCTCGGATCCACGGTAGGATCCAGAAACTGGCTTTATTTCCGAATCTTGACGAGGTGGCGTCCTATTATCGGAGCCAGTTCCCCGGATCCGTGGAAGGATCTAGAACCTGGCTTTAAGATTGGCGTTATTGTAGACGTTGACGATATCATCGAACCCGCCTCTTGATGAGTTCGCGCACCGTCACCGGAACCGGTTCTCCGGATCAATGGAAGGATCTAGAAACTGGGTTCCCTTTTCTTTATAAGGTGTCCTCGCTCCTCGCAACCTCAATATCGTGCCCCCAATTTTTATCGGATCTCGTCTTCCTCTAGATCGAGTTCGAGCTCTCTTCACAGCCCAGCCATGGCGGCCGAGTCGGAGACCTTCGCTTTCCAGGCCGAGATCAACCAGCTCCTCAGCCTCATCATCAATACTTTCTACTCCAACAAAGAAATCTTCCTACGCGAGCTCATCAGCAACTCCTCCGATGTGAGTCCCTCCCTTTGATGTCGATTTTAAGGGGGAAAATATCCATTTTTTTGGTTCCCTTCTCCGTTTTTATTACCGATCTGGTGCCCCATAACAGGCGTTGGACAAGATCCGGTTCGAGAGCCTCACGGACAAGAGCAAGCTCGACGCCCAGCCGGAGCTATTCATCCACATCGTCCCGGACAAGGCCACCAACACCTTGTCCATCATCGACAGCGGCATCGGGATGACGAAGTCCGATCTCGTCAACAACCTCGGCACCATCGCTCGTTCCGGCACCAAGGAGTTCATGGAGGCCCTCGCCGCGGGGGCCGATGTCAGCATGATTGGCCAGTTTGGTGTGGGGTTCTACTCTGCGTATCTTGTGGCCGACAGGGTCGTAGTGACCACCAAACACAACGATGACGAGCAATACGTCTGGGAGTCACAGGCCGGGGGTTCGTTTACGGTCACCAGGGATACCTCAGGGGAGAGCCTTGGGAGGGGAACAAAGATTACTCTCTTTCTCAAGGAGGATCAGGTACACGCTACCGCACTAGCTCGCTATATTTGTTATAATAATTAGGTTATTTTACTGTACTGTTACTATAATCTTTTTCGTACTATCAATATAATGTTAATATGGTATTCATTTAACTCCCATCTTTGGTATCTGCTCTAACTTCTGAGGCTGTAGTAACTCACAACATTAAACATTATGTAGAAACTGTTATTAGATGGAGCTATTTATCAAGGCAAGAAAATAGAAAAAAACTATCAAGAACACTACTTTGCACTAATTCTATATCCAACCGGTAGATGGTATTCATATGATGATAATATCGAGGCAAGAAAAGAACAAAACTATTAAGGACAATCCCTGTGCACTAATTCTGTATACATAATTTATATCACTGTTTTTAGATGGAGCAATTTATCAGGGCAAGAAAATTGAAAAAATATTAAAAAATTTACTTTGCACTAATTCTATATCCATAACCAGTAGATGGTATTCATGTGATGATAATATCAAGGCAAGAAAAGAAAAAAAACTATCAAGGACATCCCTATGCAATAATTCTATATACATAAGTTGTATGACTGTTATTAGATGGAGCTATTTATAAGGCAAGACAATATAAAAAAAATTAAGAATATTACTTTGCACTAATTCTATATCCATAACCAGTAGATGGTATTCATATGATGATCATATCAAGGCAAGAAAAGAAAATAACTATTTATTTTGTATACATAATTTGTATGATGGTATATGCATGATTGTATCTCATGCTCAAGTCTTAAGAGCAAAATTTTGAAACCCTAAGAGGTATTGCAAATACTTCTCCCACTGTTGTTAATTTAAATTGCCATAGACTAAAGGTGCTGAAAGTGTCATAGTCTATATGGTGTTGTGAGACTACTGTTTATTTTCAGATTTGCTTTTAGTAACTGGAACGGTGACTGTTTAAATAAGATCTGAAGGTTGCCTTGATTTAATTTTTACATTACTACATTCTTGTACTTGTTTCTTGTTATGTACAAATTGAAGTTCTATGATCTACAATTCATTTCTGGTGATATGTACATGTTTGGTGCACTAATTCTGTATGCATAATTCATATGGTGGTATATGCATGTCTATATCTCTTGCTCAAGCTTGAAGAGCCAATCTTTGAAACTCCTAGAGGTATTGCAAATACTTCTACTGATGTTAATTTAAATTTCCATAGATTAAAGGTTCTGAAAGTGTCATAGTCTATATGGTGTCATGAGATTACTGTTTAGTTTCAGATTTGCCTGCAGTAACTGGAACAGTGACTGTTTAAATAAGATCTGAAGGTTGCCTTGATTTAATTTGTATGCTACTACATTCTTGTATTTGTTTCTTTGTTATGTACAAATAGAAGTTCTATGATCTACATTGCATTTCTAGTAATACGTACATGCTACCTTTGTATTTCTTCAATCTTATAAATGCATGACCTGTCACGTGTTGACATTGATCAGTGTCATCTATGTTCTTTATTGTCTTGACTTCTAAATCTGTTCCCAATGGACATGTCCCTGTCCGACAAAGTTATTATTCTTGTCTATTTATTCTAGCTTATGAATATGATCATCCATTGTGCTTCATACACTTGCAGTTGGAATATCTTGAGGAACGCCGTCTCAAAGACTTGATAAAAAAGCACTCTGAATTCATCAGCTATCCCATCTCCCTCTGGTCGGAGAAGACAACGGAGAAAGAAATTTCTGATGATGAGGATGAGGAGGACAAAAAGGACGCTGAGGAAGGTAAGGTGGAAGATGTTGATGAGGAGAAGGAAGAGAAAGAGAAGAAAAAGAAGAAGATTAAGGAGGTTTCTCATGAATGGTCTTTGGTCAACAAGCAGAAGCCTATCTGGATGAGGAAGCCTGAAGATATCACAAAGGAAGAGTATGCCGCATTCTATAAGAGTCTCACTAATGATTGGGAGGAGCACTTGGCTGTGAAACACTTCTCTGTGGAAGGCCAGCTTGAGTTTAAGGCCATTCTTTTCGTGCCAAAGAGGGCTCCTTTTGACCTCTTTGACACAAAGAAAAAGCTTAACAACATCAAGCTTTACGTCCGTCGTGTCTTCATTATGGACAACTGTGAAGAACTGATTCCTGAGTACTTGAGCTTTATCAAAGGAATAGTCGACTCTGAGGACCTTCCACTCAACATCTCAAGAGAGACGCTCCAGCAGAACAAAATCCTCAAGGTCATCCGGAAGAACCTGGTCAAGAAATGCATCGAGCTCTTTTTTGAGATTGCTGAAAACAAAGAGGACTACAACAAGTTCTATGAGGCGTTCTCAAAGAATCTCAAGCTTGGAATCCATGAGGATTCTCAGAACAGGTCAAAGGTCGCAGAGTTGCTGAGATTCCACTCTACAAAGAGTGGAGATGAGATGACTAGCCTGAAGGACTATGTTACGAGGATGAAGGAGGGCCAGAATGACATTTACTACATCACTGGTGAGAGCAAAAAGGCTGTGGAGAATTCTCCATTCCTTGAGAAGCTCAAGAAGAAGGGCTATGAGGTGCTTTTCATGGTTGATGCAATCGATGAGTATGCTGTTGGTCAGTTGAAGGAATTTGAGGGGAAGAAGCTAGTGTCTGCGACAAAGGAGGGACTGAAGCTTGATGATGAGAGCGAGGATGAGAAGAAGAGGAAGGAAGCCCTGAAGGAGAAGTTTGAAGGACTCTGCAAGGTCATCAAAGAAGTGCTGGGTGACAAGGTGGAGAAAGTTGTCGTGTCTGATCGTGTCGTCGACTCTCCCTGCTGCTTGGTCACTGGTGAGTATGGATGGACTGCCAACATGGAGAGGATTATGAAGGCACAAGCTCTCAGGGACTCGAGCATGGCTGGCCACATGTCAAGCAAGAAAACCATGGAGATCAACCCGGAGAATCAGATCATGGAGGAGCTGAGGAAGCGAGCCGATGCTGACAAGAATGACAAGTCAGTCAAGGACCTGACACTGTTGCTGTTTGAGACTTCTCTCCTCACTTCTGGTTTCAGCCTCGATGATCCCAACACTTTCGGGAACAGGATCCATCGCATGCTGAAACTAGGTCTCAGCATTGATGAAGATGAAAAGGTGGAGGACACTGAGATGCCGTCACTAGAGGAGGCTGACGCAGAAGAGAGCAAGATGGAGGAAGTAGACTAATTTTTATCAAGGTTTGCCAATTTATCTTTTGGCACTTGTGTTGCTTTGTTTATGTAGATGGCCTTTTTTAGCCTTAAGCTTGGATGGTCTTTTTTTATCTTATTTATACATGAACGACTTGTGATGTTATTTTGATACTAGTCTATGGATCTGATGAGTCCTTTCTCGTTTTTTGTGATTCTCGAATGGTTAAATAGTAGTCATTTTTCTCGTTGCACAATTGAAAATAAGTTGCAAAAAGCCTATAGGTTGAGGTGATACCGACACACCTGCATTCTTCAATAAACACTACTAGATAGTGAGTCGTAGGTGAAGGAAAACACAATGACTTAGGAAAACACAATGACTTGAGCGTCGAGTCATATGGATGTTAGTCGGGACGAGGAGCTTGTAGCTCAAAGTCATCCGAGATAAAGTATTTGACTCGCAAACGCTCTAGGAGTGGAGCGCTCACCATCAAGTTGCGGTCATATGAACTTTTCATAGACTCTAAATCCTAAAGAACCCTTGGGTTGATGGGAGTTATCTCCCCCAATGATGGAGAGACTTGCACCCCTTTCCACCCTTGAATTGTCCGAGGATAGGGATTGGATCTCGATTGACTGGTGGCTAGTAGATGGAGAGGAACTTATGCAAGAGGGGACATATATCTTGACTTGAGGTGAGGAAGCCAAACGATGGACAACCTAGAGATTGACTCACCTTTGAGAGCTGGAATTTAGGAGAAAGCTTTCGAAATGTTAGATACTCAAATAGTGAAATGAGCCTCACACTATAGGCTAAGGGAGATTTATAGATAGGAGATGATCTCTCTCCTTTCACAATTGATGAAAATGTCCCTTTGGGACCATGTCGGATTTCGTTCTCTCTCTCTACTCCATTATTGAGGTGTCAATCAAGAAAGATATAAAAAAGATATGATTTATCTCATCCACTACTAAGGCACCAATCGAGGAAGATATGAAAAAGATACGATCTCTCTCCTCCCACTATTAATGTTGATCGAGGAAAGCATATTATCCCATCTTACGATAGAGCCACTCTCCATGATTGGGTCAAGTGTCTAAGTGTCTCTTTGGGATCGCTCTTAAAGGACATGTGAGCCGAGAAAACTTGACTTGTGCTAGAAGACCCGCTATGGTGGAGGATTAGGGCTAATGGTGTCTGAGATGTGTGAGTCGGAAAAACTCAACCGAAGACTTATAACGACGGAGGCACAAGTCGAATTATGCACGAGACGCGTGATTTGAAAAAAGTCAACTTGCGTTAAAAGATCCGCTACGAGGGAGGGTCTGAACGAATGGTGCTCGAGTCACGTAAATAAAAAAACCTTAATCTGAAGACCTACAGGGTCTGGATGAATGGTGCTCGAGTCACGTAAGTTAAAAAACCTTAATATGAAGACCTGCTACGATAGAGGGTCAGGGTGAATGGCGCTTGAGGAGCGTGAGTTGGAGAAACCCGACCCACGCTAGAAGACCTACTACGACGAAGGCTCGACCAAATTGCATCCAAAGATTTGATTAATAAAATGAGAGAAACAGGAGAACTTAAACAAATCTTAATATAATTTGTAAATAAAACTTTAAATATTTTAAACTAACATATAGTTTTTTATTTATCTCGAGAAGGAAAGATTTATAAGTAAATCCCAGATAATTGAGAATTCGTGCGGTTTCATTATCATTATCGTGGTAGCTCATTTCTTTCTTCCACCTTCATATCCTATTATTACATTTGGAAGTCACATCAAGCTTGAGATTCGACGTCCACATCCCCCTCAAGTCGGTTGCATTAATTTAGATGCACGGATTCTGCAGCGGTATTCCGTTTGTTGTGTAAAGGTTAATATGCTCATCCGACTGCCAATGTCAAGAGGCTTCAACCCATCTCTTGCAAGCTTTACTAATCCAAGCGCACAGAACTCCCGACTCTGCTTCGGCTTCCATCGACATGTACAGATATCGAAGACAAGCAAGCAAGCAAGATGTGGATCGTCCGTCCACGGTGGATGACCGAAACCCATCTAATCTATTCCATTCTTTATGTGAAGGGAACACATCCTGAACCTCTTTTCTGGAAAAGACGAGACTGCCTTGTCCACATAAACCATCTTCCTCCCTCCGATGCTTATATCATCATGTGATCGAGACGAAGTAAAGAAATAGAGCATAAAAAGAAAAGGTTATGATCCCTTTTATCATTATCATGTGAAGACATCGTATCGGAAGATATTTCTGATTTGAACGATTATAAAAATATTTTATTTTGATTTGATAGAAACATGGCAATGAATTTTGCCATGTTGACATCCAATATGACTTTTAACTCCTTACGGTAGGTTTATTCTCGCACATAAATTAAGAAAACTTAAAATAAATTGCTCATCATTTAGACATATCTTTTTCAGATATCATTTGGATACATTAGATCTATTTGAAAAAAATTAAGTAATAGAAGATAAGATTTCCCCAACTATACGAGGAAATCTTATTCGGAAATATAAATAGTAATCTGTATAAATAGGAAAGAGATAGTTTTCTTCTTCAATAAAGCTTCTTCAGTAACTACCTTAGTACACCTTTTTCTTTTTACAAAATATAAGTGGGAATTTGGTTTTGATCCGGAGGCTTTGTGATGATTTGATAAACTCTCTATCAATCAAGTTTGTTGTAACTTTTCAAAAAAATATATGTTTAATGAGGTTTCGAACTCTCAATCTTTAATAAATAGATCTAATATTTCAAGTATTATATATATATATATATATATATATATATATATCAATTAAATCAATATTTTAAGAGTAAAATAAGTGAAGGAGATTTCAAACTATATCATATGAGTTTTTAAATGGATCTAGTACATAACTATCATATCAATATTTAAGGTACTCATCATGAAAAACATAATATTTAGAGAAACGGAGATGATGGTGTGATTTGTTTATGATAAATTCTTCTCACTTGAGATATAAATTGAGACTTCAATATGACCTACAAAAATGCTGAAGAAGCCATGCATCCCTGTCTATTATTCTACTTGTGGAATGGTAGTAGCTGTTGTTTTCCCTCATTTTGGAGTTAATGAAATAGTTTATACTTGTACTAATGTTAGAAGATGTATCATCAAAAACAATCAAGCATATTCTTTGGTATCACTTCTTGAAATTTTCGGTAAATACATAATTCCATGGATGTATCTTCACAATTTATCTTTTGAGTCTCCTCTATCATGCTTAATTCTATATATATATATATATATATATATATATATATATATATATATATATATAAAGCTCTTAGCTCTAGTTCTATTTTCAAGGGGTTAGAATTTAGTATATATCGAGTCATATTTTTAGCAGCTTAAACATTTGAGATCAATGATCATTCGATCACAATATTTATCATGACATACATATGAAAGGTTAAGAATTCAAATCTTATATCATCGGATGTTCAATTAATGTTTGTATAATATCTTCTTAATTTGACTACTATTCATCCATTTAGACTTAGCTTCACATAACAAGTCTACATTGAATAGAGGCATTAGAGTTAAATATATATATATTGATCTTTTGCTTAAAATCTTAACATTTTGGGATCAACATCATCCAATTAAAATCTCTACCGAAGACTTACAGATGTGGTGCTCAAATATTTGATTTACATAATTCTCTCAATTACCCCCATGTTATTCTTATTAATGATAATTCTTTTAACACTGTGATTGAAACAGTGTGTACTTCATTCTTTGCAGTGATTAAAAGCAACTCCTGCTAACATAGGCATAGACTTTCAAATAAAATATTGACTAGGAAATTGTGTTGTCCCTTTTGTTTCCGAGCTACAAAAAAAAAAGAGTGTCTTAGGTGGTCAGATTTCAAGCTAAAGCAACATTCCAAGGGGATGGAGTGATGATGTTGACGACCATTCGCTTTCAGCTATGAATAAGACATATAAACAGAATTTAATATTATATATATATATATATTATATTTCAGAGCAAGTCAAAAGACACTTTAAATAAATCAATATATTATTCTGCAAATGATTTGTTATTCCAAAACCCAAGAAATGCAACAGCTTTTTATTGACAAACAATTTCAAACTAAACTAAACAACAACAAATTAAGGTGGCAAACAATTTCAAGCTAAACTAAACAACAACAAACTAAACAACAAGTTAAGACAGTGACGTAAGAAAGTCTTGGGAACAGAAAGGTGGCAAATGGTTTCATGCGAAGAAGACTGAAATGTGAATCATACAACTACAATGCGAAGAAGAGAGAAATTTCTTCTTCTTTTTCAAACAAGCCTTAATAACCTCTTTGGCATTCGCATAGTTTTGGATTTGTGGAACCATAGCATACGAGTAATAGTCCTTCCACCTATTCAAATCAAGTATGAAATGATCGATACAAGTTAGAAAGAAAGAAAGAAAGAAAGAATCATAGTCTTGTCTAATTCTACTTTGAACAAATTGATATGCTTTCTTTGTTTCCCCAAACATTTCCCATTCAGTGGTTGCAATAATTAATCACTTGCTTTGTCACAACCCAACCTCACCAAATAATGGTAACATTAATTTATTAGTTTAATCAATCATAAACTAAGTTAATGATAGTATATTTATTCATCAAGTTCTTATAATCTAATTCATTTCTTCTTCATTTACAATGGAGATTAAACAGGATGTGTGATGATCTCAACCACTTAGGAACTTGATTTCGTCAACGATGACCAATATAACTAATATAACGATGGTTGTATGATGATCTCAACCACGTGTGATGATTTCGTCAAGGATGTGCATATCTCATCCACATTGCTTATCTTTTTTTTTTTTTTTTTATATAGGTTAGTTTTGATACTATTTATCATAATTTAATCTAACAGAATAACTAACATATTAATTTACTTATCCCTGAATCATAAATCTAAAATACCTAAGTTCATATCAGTAGTAGTACATTCGTTCTTATAACTTAATTTCATTCCTCTCTATTTTCAATGTTGTTGGTTGTTAGATTCAAATGTTATTTCAAATCCTTGAAATAAAAAAGAATTATATACGGTAATAAAGCAAATAAATACTGATTACCTATGTAGAGTTGGGAGAAATATCTACATCAATTTTAAGAGGATTAAGAAAAGGTTTATAGGCTTTTTTTTTTTCTAAATTTGAGGAACTAAAAGTGTCTAAAAAAAGGATAAATCATTTAAAAATATATAACGCATTTAAATTAAAGGATTAATTTCAAGTAGTGTATGTCAATGTAAAATTGTGAGGAAATTAACATCGTAAATGGACAAATATTACGTGGAGCAAATGGCTCAATGATATACCCAAGAAAAGGAGAGAGAGAGAGAGAGAGAGAGAGAGGAAGAAGGAACAAACAGATGAAAGAGCTCTTTCTGCATCAAATGCGCTCCTCTCTCTCTCTCTCTCTTCAGGCCAACGAATCCTTCCTATTTCGTGGTTCTCTCGCGCGCTCTTCTCCTCCCTTTACCGGTCAAACCGCCCTCCCCTTCTCTTTCTCTCGTTTTTTGGAGAGAGCAGAGAGATCTGTTGGGGGAATTGTGGGTTTCCCCAAAGGCAGAGAAAGAAGATTGATAGAGCTCTGTCTCTTGTACGTTTGCCTCCCCTGCTGTATCCGTGTCGAAGAGGACCGATCATTAGATAGTCTGCTAAAGCCTCTCCCTCCTCTCCTTTTCCTTTTGCCGGTCATTCTTCTCTTCTGATTTGCTTTCTTGCTTCAAAGACGTGATTTTGTGTGCTTTTGGTAGTTCATTTGGGCTTGCTGGGTCTCAATTCGTCGTAAAGTTCGTAGCTTTTTGCCGTCTTCTCTTCGATTTCGGGGTTCTTTTTGTTTTAAGCTGAGCTTCGTGTACCTATAATCTCCTAAATTTCGAATCTTTTGTTTAATTCCGATCTTTTTTCGTTGATTGCGCAGCTGGAAATCCTTCAAAATCTTATCTTTTACCTGCATTTCTATGGTGGGATTGTAGGTAGCTAAATTCTACTGCAACTTATTCATAAGCGTGATCCGGTTATAATGTACTTTTGTTGTTCTATCTACTCAGATCTTACAGGATTTCAAGCTGAATCAAGCAAAAGACCGACTTGTTCATGGCTGGGACAGAGGACAACAGCTCCACAATCGAATACTGGCCACCTCCAAACTCCGGCTCAAGAACCCTATCGAACTCTTCGAATGACGAATTTGGTTCGAAGTCACTCTCAATTTTCTTGGCAGAGAATGGAAATGTGGGGCCTTCATGGAAATCTGAAACCCAAAGTATGGGCCCAAGCACAAAAGCAGAAGAGGGTGAGGCTGGCGTCAATGACTCGAATGAATTCTCACTGCAATCCAAATTGTTCGGTGCTCCCATATCAAGCTCTTCTGGAGGACTTGCTGAGAGGATGGCCACAAGAAAAGGGTTTAATGTGCCCAAGCTTGACACAGCTGGTATTCCACCGGCCAGCATGGCTTCACACTCAGATATCCATTCCCCTTATTTGACGATTCCGCCGGGTCTTAGTCCTACCATGTTGTTGGAGTCTCCGGTTTTTCTTGCTGATCCTATGGTAAGATATCACGCCTTGAATTTATTATGCATTGTAATGAGTTTTAGAAGACATTCTAAGAAAGTTGGATATATGAGTATTAAATTAAGATCAGCAATTGAAGAGTGACAAGAAGAACAATCTACAGGTTTACTACGTTCATATGGTTTTGGGCTAGGATACATGCATTTGTCAATGTCATTCAGATCCACATTCTTATAGAAAATTCTTATGGGTTGTTATGTGGAATCAGTTTTTGTCCAGTGAATTAAGGAAGAGCCTAAATTAGATTCTGGCATTTATCTTTCTTCATTTGATAATGTTTCATCACCACCGAGTAACCGAGCAATTCATACATAACCAGACTGACAAATCATCTGTTTGAATAAACATTATGCGAAGAAAAAGAAAAAGAAAAGGGCAATCATCATATTCTACTCAAGAATCATGTGATGTCGCACACAGCCTTTAAGTCCAAGTCTTCTGCTAGTTCAAACTGTGTTTACTATTGCATACATAAACAAAAACTTTTACCATATTGGTGCTGTACATCTTATGTTGTGTTGAACTGATGAAATGACACAAGTAACAAGGACACAAGAGATCTGTTATTAGTTTATTGGTGAATTGAAATGACATATTGGGTTGAACCCATTGTACCTTACTTTTGATTGTTATTTTTCTAGGCTCAACTATCTCCGACTACAGGCAAGTTCCAGTTTGGAGAAAATGTTGCTTCAAACCCAATCCTGGTCTCAGATTCATCAGACCCTACTAAAAGTGAAGATGACCTATTTGAAGACATTCCAGAAGCATTTGCCTTTAAGCCTCCTCCAGAATCACACTTAAATCTTTCAAGCTCTGAAACAAAGGTAATGTGGTGAATAAGAATTCTGTTGCTGCTATAGTTTTCCCCTGATTCATCACATACTTTAAGCCTCCACAAATAGTTTTTTTTTTCTCCATCACTATAGATATGTACAAAAAAGATCTAGAATCATATTGTTAGGGTTGCAGCCTCAATCCTACTGAATGAACCATCATGGGGTCTTCATAACTAAAATATGCTCTATTGGACATAATATATGATGCTTAAAACATTAAAAACCAAAATTCATGTGATTTGGGATTATTGTGCTTTCTGTTAGACTAAAAAAATTAAAAAGTATAACGGATACTTGTGCTTGAATTTATGATGTAGATCATAACAATCACTGATATGAATATGTTGACCTAAATATTTCCTAGATGCATTCATACTAAGAGTTGTTTTCTTTTAATGCTTCAATTTTCTCTTCTATTCCGTCAAAACTTGTTCTCTTAACCTACTTGATGCACTTGTTAAAAAGCTTCAAAAGTTATATGATCTTTTATTGGTAGGCTTTGAGAATTGTTGATCATTTTCAATAGAATTGAATTTGACTTGAAACCCACAATTAACTTTTGAGTTGATAGGATCCAGGTCATAGGCTCTTAGCTCTACTCACACTCCAAGTAAGTTTATGATGGCACATGTTTCAGCAAGGAGGCTGTATCTATTTTCTTTATCAGTCTCTTTGTTCTGCTATAATCATGGACAATATAAATGCCTCAAATTGGAGATATGCTGCTTAAAATGTGTGTCTGAATTTTCAGTTAGACAACAGGTGTTTGGTTCTAGTCTATAGATATTTTTTCTTCATTTCTCTGTGTTTGTTGACTGCTGCCAGATAGTGTTGGTCAAGGTCAACTCATATACGTATTTCATTGTAGAAAACTGTGTTCCTGCTTTTTGATTAATTTATGGAAAGCTCTGTATAGAAGTATCTCTTTATATATTTTATTGATTATTGCTGCTGTTCAAACCAAACTATTGTGTTTCTTCCATACATAGCCTACTGTGTTCGTGATTTGTTAACTTAAGAAGTTCTCCTACTGATAGGAAATGGAATAACTTGGTTGATATGATCAAATAACTTACAGACTGATATTCGGTATTCGAAAGAAGCACTTTTCTGCCTGGTTAGCTATGAACATATGGTTTCTTTCTTTTAGTTTATGCCTGTGCTGGCATTCAAAAACAAGACAGATTAGAAGTTATTGAAGATGATTATGGAAAATAATCAAGGGGCATACTGTTTTTCTTGAGGCAAGCCAACATTTTAAGTTTGTGAAATTTGTTCTCCTGCTGGGAGATATCTTGGGACGTGTTTGTTAGACATTCTTTCGATTGTCTATTCTAATTTGCTGGAGGAATAATCATGCTTGTTGTTACTATTGAACTTCATTTAATGTAAAGCTACACTATGGTTTTCCAAACAAAAGTGGATCTTTTGACGTTGGCTGGTCATGGTGCATATCATGGTTTGTAGAGTTTTAACTAAAATACATATTGATTTCCCCTTTTGTGGCACACTCTTGCAAGCTTCGTGAATGGTGTTCTTTGCTCTTGTTATGTATTATAACGTCTTGTGATGGCATGTTGATGGTAACAGAATTTTCATTTAGTTTTTGTTATTTGTGCTTCTGGTCCTTATTCTATGTAGAAGCCCAATTGTCCCCATTTCATGTGTAAGTGTTTTATTATTTTTCACAAAAGTAAGTGGTAAAGACGGGATTGGATCCCAGGATCTTGTTATACCAGTCAAGCCAGTTGATATCTTAAAAGATTATCATATGCGGTTTTGAACCTCCAACCTTTGATAAGTGTGGTTGCCACACAATGAAACCAATATTTCAGTTGTAAAAAGAAATTATTGGATAAGGCTTTGAACCTTCAGTCTTTGGTATGTGAGTCTGATACACCACCATTAGATTACTATTTTAGGTGTGTCCTTGCATTGTGTTTAGGCCTCCGAGGAGATAGCTAAATACAAATAAGACATATTCAGGTCTATCTTATCAAGTATATAATCTAGTCAATATACAACAGGGTTGATGCAACATTTGTGACAGCCAGTTCTCGATTATACTTCTGATATTTTTGTATATATTGATGATGGACATCTTCCTACTAACCCTGAAAATGTATTGGAATAGCTTCTAGTCTTAGCTTTCATAGTTTCTTTGAGTATCACTCATGATTCTTGTACAAATCTGAGTACATTGACAAAATAAGATCCATCCAAGCTTACAAATATCTATATCAGTATTTTAACTCTTTTTATGCCATTTCATTGATTGTTTTCAGTAGCAATTTTCGTAAGGCTGTTTCTATATTGACCAGCAGCAGGAGTTACCAAGCATGGAAGTGTCAACCGGACCAGAAAAGCCTACACAATCAAGAAGTATAGAAGCTGGCAGTGTGAACTTCCAGAATCAACATGATATCCATCTTCAGGCTGGTTTTTCTTTCCCACCTGACAGAAAAGATATCAACAATAATATTCTGTTAAACCAGAGAATGAGTGACTCATTAGTGGCAAGTCACCATTCTCCGGCTGTCGATGACCAGGAGGACGGGGATGCTGATCTAAGAGGAGAACTTTCTACAACTGTTGGCACTCCAGCTGAGGATGGATACAATTGGAGAAAATATGGGCAGAAACAGGTAAAGGGTAGCGAATATCCGAGAAGCTATTACAAATGCACTCACCCAAATTGTCAGGTGAAGAAGAAGGTGGAGCGCTCTCACGAAGGCCATATCACTGAGATAGTCTACAAGAGTGCCCACAATCACCCAAAACCCCATGTAAATCGCCGGTCTGGAGTTCCTTCATCTCACCCATTCAATGACCCTCAGATTAATGAATCGGAACAACCTGGTTCACAAACAAGTTTTGATGGCAAGCCTGTAAAAGGAAGCTCACAAAGTGGTAATGGAGGCCAAGAATGGTTGGGGGATGGACTGGAGGCAACTTCATCTGCACCTGTTGCTGCTGAATGCTGTGACACTTCTAACGCCTTGCAACGGATTCAAGATGGTACTCGTTTATCCCCTGATGTTGTTGGTGTTTCATCCACATTGTCCAATGATGAAGAAGAGGACGATCGAGCAACCCATGGCAGTGTCTCACTTGGTTGTGATGGTGAGGGAGATGAGACTGAGTCAAAAAGAAGGTTAATTTTTTGTTACAACAATGTCGACTTTCTGCAGTTTGTCATTTCTTATGTGTCTGAGGACTATGATATATAGTTGTTTGGTTTCCTCTCTTCTGATTCAGAAAGCTGGATGCTTGTGCTATTGAAATGAGTGCAGCTTCAAGAGCAGTTCGTGAACCAAGAGTGGTCGTACAGACAACCAGTGAGATTGACATACTGGATGATGGGTATCGTTGGCGCAAGTATGGACAAAAGGTTGTCAAAGGAAATCCAAACCCAAGGTACCTTCTATTATCATAATTTTGTTATACTTCAAGTTACGGTCACATAGAAACTCTAGTTCATATAGAAGTTTTTAAGTTTTTCTTCTTGGTTCGGAAACAGTCTCTCCAAATATAGAGGTAAGGTTGCATGTATTACTCTCCCCAGACTCCACATTGGTGAGAGACTGGTTCATTGGGTTTGCCCTTGTTATGTTTTTCTTCTTGGTTGGTGTTGGAGAAAAAAGTATGAAAGAAGCAATTCTTTTGATATAGGAGTTATTATAAGTGCACCAATCCAGGGTGCATGGTTCGGAAGCACATAGAGAGAGCCTCACACGATCTCAAGTCAGTGATTACGACATATGAAGGAAAGCATAATCATGATGTCCCAGCAGCAAGAAGCAACAGTCACATAAACTCTGCTCCCTCCAACACAGCACCCATCTCAGCTCCTCAACCGCATATCCTTCAACAAAGACCTGAGCCAACCCAAGACTGCTTTGTGAGGTTTGATGGCCACACAGCTCTGAATGCATTTAACTTCCCGGGAAGAGAACAATTAGGATCAACAACCAGCTTCCCTTTTGCATTGGGACAACCAGGCTTGACAAACCTTGCTATGGCTGGACTGGGTCCGATGGCCGCAATGAAGATGTCTGTTATGCCTCCAGTTCACCCTTATCTGGCTCATCTCCAGCCTACTGAAGCAGGATATATGATACCTAAACTTGAGCCCAAGGAGGAAACTGTGCCAGATTCAGTGCTGTCCATGTCAAATGCGGCTTCGGTTTATCACCAGATGATGAGCAGGCTGCAACTACGACCGCAGCTGTAAATAACAGAAGGAAAGATGATTTCTTCTCTGGACACTCGAGAAGAAAAGATCATTCTTTCTCTTTGTTCTTTCAATATAGTTTTTTAAGTTCTTTCTATTATAGCATTCAGTTAGCTTTGTTTCCGTCGTGGCAAGATATCGAAAAGTTGAGGTTTGATATTTTGATTCATTTGGACTTGTTTTCACATTGTGTTTCTCAAAGAAAAAACATGGGAATTATGATATTCGTTTTGTTGTTGTTGACATGACCTGATAACAGACATTTCGAAACACATTTTTTTATTGTCTATAGAAATTTGTTCTCCATTTTTCTTTTAGATTTTGGTTAATTGTGTTAAAAAAGCCTAATTGAATGACAGTAGCTCTTAATAGACTGCAATTTTGTGCCAATAATTTCTCTTCGAATATGATTGAAACCATCTGCTACTTCTCCATGTCAAGTTCTGATGAGACCTTGTTTTGACATGTAGTAAGTAAATCCCCAGTTTGTTTAAGAACAAGTTGTCTATTCAGTAAGTCCTGTTCTCTTCTATAGCAAGAAACTTTTGTTCCAAAGAAATCTATTGAAGCAACCCCATTGGCTCTAATGCCCCGTCTATTGGTTCTGTCCTTGTTTTGGAAAGAGATTTATATGGTCCAAAGATCAAAACTGGACGGATAGAGAGTTGCCTGACATGAATGTCTCAGTGCCTGCCCCGAGGAAGAAGATTGTGAATTCTATAGCCTCGACTTCACGTTAGGAACATTTGGAAGTGGATGTCATCACTATTGTGCTAGACCCTGTTTATAACCTGTGGTCAATACTAAGAAAGAATGATTGGTCAATGGGTGTCGAGTGTGAGATCTTCCCCGTGGGTGATTTGTGTGGATCCTACCGATGTGGTAACCGAGATATCAAATCTCACAAGGGAACTTATCCGATCATTGGGCCATTGGTGGTTGAGTTTTACGTGGCCTTTGGTGGGAGCTTTGGGTGACATCTTGCTATTATCCAACATAAGGATTTTGAACCATGATTGATTTAGGTTGTTAATGCTAGCATCGTTTCGATTTCTTGTAATACATTTTCTTGGATATTCTGACTTCATTGATCTTGCAGATATTACCTAGTGTTTAATAGAGGATTTCAATTATCTTTTGGATGCGCATGATAAATAGGGTGATTCGATGTTCTCATGCAATATTGATGTTCTCTCCTTCCAAAATCTCGTTTATTCCGTTGGGGTGTTAGATTTTGATTTTTTTGGGTCTAAGTTTTACATGAACAAATAATCATTAGGTCTTAGCTAGGAT
The DNA here is from genome assembly GCF_036884655.1 of Musa acuminata AAA Group. Classification (NCBI taxonomy): domain Eukaryota; kingdom Viridiplantae; phylum Streptophyta; class Magnoliopsida; order Zingiberales; family Musaceae; genus Musa; species Musa acuminata. Next base: position 284,594 of record NC_088354.1, on the reverse strand, counting down.
TTGTATCTGTTTGGATCATTTCTTCACTAACCCGAGATGGTTTTAGATGTATAGTTACTCACCTTTCTTACACATGTTCCGATAATTATTCCCTTTTTATTAATGTTAATAGTTCTTCGACTCGTAGAAGAGGCTTTTTTGGTTTTAAATTTTTTGGATCAAAAATAAATATTTTCATAATGTGGTTAAGGCTAGCTTAATCCCAGTATATCATGCTTCCTTCACTTTCAAGCTTAGACGTCTTACAAGGGACCTTTCTCATTGGAACTCAACCTGTTTTGATGATCTAAATGATCAAGCTAAAAAGATCTTGACTTTCATTACTTTGGGGTTGAGCGATACTGAGCGAAAATATTTAAATATGATAAGATTTTTCTTTAGAAACTTTCTTGTCCTCTAAATGATGGTATTTTCTTACATGCCGTGAATGATTTGAAAATTGATTTCTCCCATGTTGTCGGTGGTGATGGTCTTTTTGTTGATATTTTGAATGGCAATTGAGTTTTTGATACTCTATCTTTAAAGGCTACTTTTGATCTGATTCATAAACCTTCTAAGGTGCCTTTTTTCATTTCTAACCAACAAAAGTGTGTGGTCAAACTATGAAATATTTTTGGTATTATGCTTGCAGATTTATTGTATTTCCTAATGATGTTAAAAGGATCTGAATTTTTTTTATTCTAAAGGCTACTTGATAGTTTTTGGCCTCCAATCTTTGGAAATGATTGATTTTGTTGGGTACTGCTTGGTTTTGCTAGAAACTACTTCATTGTCAACCGCCCACCTCTCCTCTACTTACATTGCTGCGTATTGTTGCTCGTTCTTGCTTTCTTTGTGAAACATAAGTTGATGAGATTGAGAATATTTTCTTTGGATGCTCAGTGTCATTTCTTTACCTAGTTGTAATGTGGACATCTCTTTTGAATATTATGATCATTAGCTTATGGAAGGATTTCATTTGGTTAGACACTTGGGTCTATTATAGTTTATGCCTTTTAGTTGATTTAAAAGGTCCATAATGAAGCCTTGTCACCAATCGAAAGACCACTCCTATCTTTCTCTATCTTTGTATGTAGCCTTTGCTGTTTGGTATTTATATTCAGATTCCACCAAAGGGTCCGTCCCTCTCTCCCTCTCCTAGCCTTAATGAGATCCATGTGGCGTGGCCTAAGAGAAGGTGGTTTAAATTGAATTATGATGGATCTTATTTCATAGATTATAGCTTAGGGGGGGGGGGGGGGGGGGTGTGAGCTTTGTAGTAGGAATGAGGCCGAGTATTGTGTTGCTGCTGCTATACATGGCAATTTTGTTGTGGACAAAGATAACCTATACTACAAATTAATGGCAATTCAGCAGGGTTTGTTGCTTGCTTGCTGCACAAGTGGGAATCAATTCCGTCTGCTTTGCTTTGCTCGAGGGGAGGGGAGGGGAGGGGAGGGCTCAATCCGACGTTATTTGTAGCACCGCCACGGACGGATGCTGTCGTGTAACGCAGCAGAAACGTCCTCTTGTAGCCAGAGATATCTCATCCTGGCCCTTCATATGGATTACATGATTCTCGATCGCACAGCGGAAAAAGAGTCGAGAGAACAATGAATTTTAGACTGGTTCAATATTACCCCACCCCATGTAGTTAATTGCATCTAGCTTCATGATCTATATACTTTAAGAAGTTATATTGACATTTCTATAATTATGAAAGTGAAATATCTAGGTTTATTTATCCTAATAACATCTGCTTGAAAATATGAAAATAAATGATAAATAAGTAATTTAAATGTTTGATGGCTGACGGTGTCAATGGTGGCGGATGACAGTGCCATTAACGTCGATGTTGATGTAGTTACCTGGCTACCTCTGATGATGATAAGGTTCGCTCTCATCGCGACATCACCTGCCTCCACGAGGAGCACATCACCGACCTCATTGTCACCCACCTCACGTTGCTCTACATCTGCATCGATGCAGATGGTGGTGGTCACCACGACGTCTACGACAAAGATGGCAAACGCCTTACTATTGACCCGACGGGTGGATCCCAGCCTCGACCTCTCCCTTTTGCATCTGCGTCGATGCTAACGCATATGCTGAGCAATCGTCACCCTCCGATCCATTCTCCCTCGGCAAGCTCTGCACCGTGTCCGACCACCTCCCTAACGAGTGATCGCTGCTATTGGACGAGACCATCACCACCACCCATGCTTCCCTAATCATCCGCAGCACCTCTCGCATCGGCGATTGCATCTTTGCCTCGACCACCACGCACGCCACCATGATGTTTAGCGGCATCGTTAGCTTCTCCTTGGATGCCTCATTCCCAGATGACCCGAGGTCCTTGCCGGAGTCATTTTGCTCCTCTTGCATGGAGCAAACCCACTAGGGGATGTCGTTATCGTGCTCCTCCAGCAAGTCCTGGAAGGGGGTCATCCTGGTGAGGAGCTCTTGGAGGAGGACACCGAAGCTGTAGACATCGGAGAGAGGGGTGAAGGAGGGCTTGGGAAGGTGGGACTTGGGCATGCAGTAAAAGAGGGAGGATGAGGTAGTGGAGGAGGGGGCGATGAGGTCATGGGGTGAGGCCAAGGGAAGGAGGAGGAGAGACGAGATAAGAGCATAATCGACAAGGCAAGACTCAAAGTCTGGGCCAAGTAAGACGTTGGAGGTCTTGAGGTTGGCACGCACGGTAGGTGGGTTGCTCTGGTGGAGGTAGAGGAGGTCGATAGCCACGTCCTCTGCTATCTTCAAGCATGATGTCCAATGCAACAACTACTCGACATCCGTGTCAATGCTAACGTAGATGCAAAAGGGGATGGGTCAAGGCGGGAATCCTCCTAATGGATCAACGATGAGGTGGCCACCATCTTTATTGTAGACGCCGTGACAACTTTCACCACCATATGCATCGACGTCAACACAATTGCCTCTTGACAACTGCGTTAGGGTTGATGCAAATGCAAAGCGACAATGAGATCAATAGCACGCTCCTCTTGGAGGTGAGTGGTGTTGCGATGAGAGCAGATTTTATCATCGTCAAATGCGATTAGACAACTGCATCAACATTGATGCCAACGATGTCATCATCCACCACCGCCGATGCCAACGACTCCATCATCCACCACTAAATGTTAAAATTATATTTTATCATTTATTTTTATATTTTCGTCGATAAAAGTGACATCATTAGAATAAATGAACCTAAATGTTTCACTTTAATAATCACAGGAATATCAATACAACTTTTTAAAATATGAGAACCGAGACAACTAACTAAGTGAATCAATTTATAGTTAGCCCACAAATTCTCACTCGACCATAATTAACCCACCTCACCTATCCATCTTTTATAGGAAAATAATCACAACATAAGTCCAACAATAACCACAACAATAATAAACAATAATCTTCCAACTATTTGAAATAAATTAAATATATATTTCATAACCATAGCCCTATAAAAATAATGAGATATTATTATTTAAAAATATTAAAATTTTGGGGTCCACATCATCGTAAATCCGACAATAACCACAACAACAATAAACGATAATATTCCAACTATTTGAACTAAATTAACATATATTTCATAATCATTCAAATAAATTAAAAATATTTAAATCATCTATTAACAATTTCTTATAGAATCTTTCCACCACCTACTTATCCACCACTTCTTCAAGCTAACAATATCAATAAAGCATTAACATCAATTTAACAATCATTGACATCTATTTACTAAAAGGACATATGAAAGCTTTTGATGTTACTGCCAACAATATATGATGTTATTAGCTTGAATAGAGTTTAAATATACTCATCTACCGGTTTTATAAATACCAATCAATTGAATTGATCACTAGCTACGCGGATATTTGTCTGTAAGACATCAAAAGAACAGAAACTCCGATCTTTAATGATATTACACACAATAAACATAAATATTTTCTTTCTTTTTCCAACCATTTGCAGCTTGATTCGCCCACTGACATGTTAGGCAAAGTATGAAGAAGATGATGATGTATCTGCAAGAACCTGCAAGCCATCATCCGCAAGTAATCAAATCAAGAAAAGAATTTGCAAGCGTGCAAATGAAAGGAGGGGTGCTAGAAAACAGATCTAGAGAGCTGGTGACTTACCTCCAGTTGTTCTTCGGTGAACGCATCCTTGTGGATGTTCCAAGTATCTGCATGCGTACGCCGAAACTCAGCAACGGCTTTGGTGACAGTGGATTTAATGGGTGAAGGTTCACCGATGAATTGAGCGAGCAGCGTTACATGATCAGGTAGCCAGCTGAGGGTAGAAAAATGGAGTTAGATATGTATGTTTAACCCAAAATCTATATTTAGCTTCACATTACTTCAAAAGGAGGAAAAACTCAGTAACATGAATTTTGTATGAAAAGAATAATACTAGTTACAATTTCATTCAGCCAAGAAAGCTAACTGATGTGACCTCTTGATCTCACCCAATGCAATTTCATTACAAGGACCATGAAAGACTGTTGAGCATTTGTAACATGAAGTCCCACAAAAGAAAAGAACAAATGAAGACAGTATGCAGTGAAGGATAGAAGAAGACACTGGGAAGGGAATTAAAGAGAAAAGACCTGAAGCAAGCAACTTGTTCAAACTTTAGGATTATTTAGCTGTCTAAGGATTACCCAGGATAGGCGTTAAAAAATTTAGAATATCATGTGCAACAATATAACCTCTATATGGTCATCATGGATGTAAATTCTTGCTTCTTAAGTTTCTTGTGCTATTAATTACATTGGCATAACTCAAAGTTTGGTTTGAGGAAGATGGAAAACATGAAATCATTTATGAACTTTTTTTCAACAATACTAGCTGGAGTAGTTCCCTAAAGAGTTAACTGCCTACTTTTAACAAATACCAAGCAGATCAAACCAAATAAAATTTGACCGCAAAGACTGGATATACGAAGAACTTGCTATTTTTAAGATTCTGATTTTTCCATCAATTCAGAAAGAGTCAACCATAAGGCTGTGGCAAGTAGAGAAATACCTGGGCATATCATATGGAACTGACAATACTGATGCAGTCAATGCGAGGACAGCACCATGTATAGAAGCTATAGATTGATTAGAACGAGAATTCCTGCAATATAACCATGAGCCATTTAAATCTGTGTTCAATAGCCAAAGGAGTATTCTTACACAAATGTGTGACAAGCTGGACCTTTGCTTTCGTTGCTTGAGCATCAAATTTGCTTCCGTGCAGGATCTATCACGAAAAGCCCTTGATAGATCTTCATCTCCGCCCTTCATTAAACCAGCAAGGACACCTGCCGCGTGCTCCCTAACCTGCTTGAATGGAAAAGGGATGAAGGTTAACTGAAGAATATATATATATATATATATATATATATATATATATATATATATATATATATATATATATATATATATATATATATATAGAGAGAGAGAGAGAGAGAGAGAGAGAGAGAGAGAGAGAGAGAGACTGGTTAACAAAAATATAAAAGAATTAAACTTTTCTTTAAATCTAGCCTGATGAACCCCATGATATTGCATTGTCAACATGGAAATTGGTTATGATCATGTAACCTTCAATTAAATTATTAGTCCTTTACACAAAATTTGTCATTGCCTGACACCATGTTGCATAGTATTTTGTTTTATTAAGAATATGCAGCATAATTCTTGTAAGATGATGTGCCCAAACAGAGCCCATCCATGAACAACTACAGAAGCTTTAGGTTAGTTATCCACTCATGATGAATTCTCTACTTTCTTCAGTCCTCTCAGATATCATGGGCACAAATCCCTAAAGCTTGACACCACCAGCTGAACTACTTGTAAACAGTGATGGATGAAACCAAGCACTACATGGATAGAAGTGATGCCACAAGGCAAGGTTGGCATATCCATATGATAAATAGATAAACCCTTAGCATCAGATTCATAATCCAAAATCCATCCAACCATAACAAGAAACAGAACCACAGTCTGTTCCTCCCTATGATTCATAAATTTATGCCACACAAAAAGGGGATAAGAACCTAAATCCTGGGTGAAAAAACCAATTTGAACACCTTTTAGCAAGACAAATTTTCTAGGGAGAAATTAGATAACACCGTGGATAACCTACAAAGATAAAGCCAACAAGAAGAACATGAGCAGCCAGGAATTCATCATTCTAACCAAAGAGACGAAGAGATCAACAACAGGAAAGTGCTGGTTCATAACTATGAATGAAAAAGAACAAAGATGCATGACAAACAAAGGGATGAATTAGGAGGAGACAGCATGATATGCTAATGAGTTCAGTGATTAAGATCTCTCGAAATATATTGGCTGGTCAGAGAAATGATTTAAAACCATAAGAACTCAAAGAGAACTTTGGTGCCTTTTGCTTTGTACTATATTTGTTATGTGATATCAAGTGTAGACAACATAATGATCAAATCACCTGACAGATTTTTTATTATTAAAAAAAAATTCAGTCAAATACCGAAACAGAGCTAGACTTGCCTCAACTTGGTTGTCCACGAGTAGCTTCTCAATGCACTTCCATATTTCTTGTTTCTCCACTCCTGAAAGGGTGAATGTGTGCCTGTCCAGAAGAGTTTAAAAAATGTCAGAACCTTCAAATTGATTTGATTTCATTTATATATCCTTCCCTCTATTCCTCATGATGATGTTTTGGAGGACCAAAACACGATTGAAATTATTGGTTCAATAAAAGTAAAACATACAATTAGCCAACTATCAAATAATCTTTGCTGCAAATGCTGGCAAGCCAACCATGCCTTTTTTACCAACAGCAACAAGTCGCAATGTCCCAACCATTCAGCGCGATAATTTTCTTAGGTCTCGTATCTTCTCACACTAGTGATCCTATCAATTAACATCATCTAGCCTCCTTTTAGACATGTTCATGCAATATTAAGTAGTTCTCCCTCGATTTTTTCTTCTATTGGAACTATAACTAATTCATGACACAAGTAAACATTTGTTATTCTATTAACTTTTTGTATGTGTAATGTCTAAATAACCCAACTACTCAAATTTCACAAATCATGCATCACCTTATAACTGCCTCATAAAACCACGCATTTCTAATTGTAACAATAACTTTCACCTTGGAAGATATATTTCTTTCTTAACTAAAATATGTATCTTGTTGTTTATTAATTGCAACCAACTGCCCCTGGTCCTGCAAACTTATGCATAAAAAACAACCAGCTGAGCAGTTACCTAGGACACCTAGGTACAACTCTGACAGAAGGAAGCTACACAACTTAGAGAACTAGAAAGGCAGAGAAGTTTAGCAAAGTGAGACTACATGTACTAAGTAGCAGAAGCATATCTGAAAAATAAAAGTCATAGAGCAATCTACAGTTGAAGACAGTATGAAATAGACCCAATAAAATAAATAAATATAACTACTGAAACCTACACATCAAATTGGATGTAGAATAAGGCAGTTAGGAACACCAAGACAAAGCAATATCAGACCTGTACATAAAGACACGAAGATAAGCAAGGCATGCAGATCTTGTTCGCCAGTTGGGATCATTTACTGAAGAAAGAATCACTGAAACGGCACTTTCCATGAAAGGCCGTGGTAATGCCCTCCATTTTAGTAATTCAAAAGCTGTCTTGGCCAGTGTTGACAAATCTTTGTTTGATGTTTCCTGCAAATATAAAATAGACTCAACATTATGTGTCAAGTGTGTTTGGTATCAGGAAGTAAAACATCACAAAACAGTAACTTGGATGTTACGGATCCTTTATGGCACCAGAATCTTGCCATTTAAAGCTTATTTCATACCTGTAATGAAATGACAGGATGGAGGAGCCTAACAATTATATCTAACAAATAAGAGGATCTTCCAGATCTCAAAGATGAGATAAGAAAATGGAACATCTGCAAAGACCACAAGAAAAATATGTTGGATTAATAAGACTGACCTTGACATATAGTGTCAATTTTAGAAAAAAAAAAAAAAAAGAATTTAGGTACCGTCTCCATCCTTCTGATATCTGCCTTCACTTCTTTGTTAACTGAGACATTTTCATGAGTTAACTCTCCAGTGATCTCCATGCTGTCAGAGTGATTTCTACTCAGAATATTCATTGCCAACTCAGAAACTCCCTCTGTTAGAAGCTTTGCCCAATCTTTCTTTTGCAGAAGTCCAACCATAAGACCCCCTTCTTCCTCAACCTTTTCTGGTGAAGAATGCACAGAAGCTGCACTGAGCCGCAAATTTGAACATAGCACAGAGAGAGTGACTCCTATAGCTTCCCGCACCTGCCTCACATTGATATATTAATAAAAGTTGTGCAATACTAATAACAGGCTAAAAGTCAATTAGTGTCTGGTGAAACTTGAAAGTTCAAGCACAAAAAATAATTAAGGCCTCATCATGTTAAAGTACTAAGTACACTAATAACAGATAAAATGTATTGTCATGCATTTACTGTGGCATGATTACTAAATAGCCATTTTCTTATTGGTAAACTTGTATTGCAAATACCATTCCCATGAGAAACCATATTGCTCATTGAAGTACTCTCTCAAAAATGCACTCCGTTGGAAGTGATTTAATCCATATTCTAAATTTATCTTAAAAATCATATCCAGCTAAGTCTCATTAACAACCCATCAACATGATAGGCCCAAGATCACAATAAGATGTTCGGATAACGACCAGGCACACAAATGAGCGCGCTATGGAGTGAACATCTAGTACTCTTCAAGTTACTGAGCCTAGATGATACTGGAGTGCTCATCCTTCCAAAAACCACTAGGAAAACATGAGGCTTTCCAGATTATGGAAGCTGTTACTGCAATGCTGAGATGACAGAGATAAAAAAAGTGTGAATAATTTAAACTTTGATTTTAAACTTTTCTAAGAGGAAAGAGGTTTAGTTAATAGTTACTTTTCGATTCATTAGAGGATAGTTTGTACCCGCCAAACCAAGGTACCCCGAAAGCACACAATAGTGTGTCCATGGGATGGTGTGCTTCCAACAAAATGTGACAGTGCCAAGTGTGTACCAAGACACAAAGCTTATACTGATCAGCAAGGAGCTCATGTGCGACTCTGTCGGTCGCCAACAAAATGCAAATGTTAGCAACATGACATCTAATGTTGCTAGAAAGAGAAAAAATAAATTGCCATACAATGCTGCTAAAATATTTTATTCAATCAAAGGTGCATACAAGTCTTTTAACTTGATTAAAGGTGCCAAAATCATACCTGGGCAGACGAATGGCTCATGTTATCCAATAACTCTTCCAGAAGTTGATGATGATAATGAACCTCAGCAATGGGCATCCTAGGTGGAGATATTTCAGCCAGTGCAACTGAGAGGAATGCATACCTCTTTGACACAATGTTAGTGGCCATTGTTTGAGGTAAGGGTACTATCAAGCAGTCTAATATTCGCTGTCTCAGAAGAGGGATTCTTGTGCCATACTTCCCTTTCCCTGTAACTGCATACCGAATACAAGCTGCCCAATCAGGTATTGTTTCTACAGATGATGCCACCATAATTTTCTGAAGTTGATTCATCATCCACTCATCCCAGGCCTCTGAAAGGACACCAACATCAGAATGAAGGATACCAGCCATCACTTCGGCAGCTACACACTGTTTCGATCTCTCTTTTGCACTAGAAAATTCATCCAAGGTGTTCTGAAGAGCCTTTAAAACTGGTGATCCACATTCCTGTATCAGCCGCTTAAAAATTCTTGCGAAGTTGGAATAGAAGGTATCACCTCCATAAAAGGATATCCAACTGGGAGTTCGTGGCCATGAAGCTAAGAAATCAAAATAGAAAAAGGTGATGGCTTTATCTGCCAGGCTCTGAAAGGATGATTCTCCTTGGTTTCCTCTGGTAACAGAAGTCTCATCAGCAATTATATGGACATGAGAAAGGCTATTAAGCGTTTCACTGAAAAATCCATCCTCCATTAGTATTTCATTCAAGATTCCTTCAGTAGAGAGGTTGTTATTTTCTTTTGGATACTCAGACTGTTGCTGCTCTTGACTTGAGATTTTGTGAGGTGTCCCTTGTAATAAAGTGTTTAAAGCAGAAATTGCGAGTATCCTTGACTGAGGAAGTTGACTTTTCAAATTTCTTAAAAAATGTCCTGTCATCAGATAAGATTTATTTTAAAGCAGAACATAGATCTAAGATATATCAGGCATACATTTGACTAACAAACGGATATATTTTAGGGGACCATATGCTACATATTCCCCAGTATCCAAACAAAACTTCCAATCAACTAACCTGCAGTTTGTCCCAAAATTTTGGAAGATAAATGTGAGTCACTTCTAGAAGACAAAGTTAACAAAAGAAGTACTCTGTTAGCCATCAAATTATACCTGAAAACAAAAATAATTGCATGCAAATTAGTAATAAAAATAAAATATAAAAGCAAACATTCATGTAAAATGGAAGATGACCAAAAAATATATGCAAGTTATTCAAATCAACCAGTCGGCACCTACTGGCATTTACCAGTCCAATGGCCAACCAGTAGACGGACCACACAATTTTTACCTATTTGGGACTGAAACCAAGCTTACCATCCAGTAAGTTCACTACATCGAACTTACCAGAGCTAACCCATCAGTGAATTAACAGGAATCAAGTTGTACCGGTAAGTCCCTTTTTTTATTATATTCTTGCCATGCAATACCAATACTAAGGTTTCTCTCTCTTTTCTGCTTTTTAGATCTTGAGAACCAAGGAATGTCATCTCGGGTATTGGATCTGTATAGGGCCCTGACCAGACCAGTACGTTCTGATTGAAAGCAGTGACTCAAAGAGGGAGATGAAGAAGGAAAAACAAGGAAGGAATAGATGATGGTGGAAGGAGGATTGAAAAGGAAGAGGAAGGAAGTAGTGGCAGCAGGGAGGAAGTGGAGGAAGGAGGAAGCGGAGAAGAAGAAGTGCCCGGTAGGTGACGACGGTGCACTGCAATGGTGCATGGTGGAGCATCTCACAATAGGTCCTGCGTGAGTGCGAGGAGACGTGATTAGGGTATAGAGGTGTTTTCTTTTTATGTGGCTGGACCAAACCATGCAAATTGAGGACAGGTTGCGTACCAATTCATGCCCACCTGTTTTGTATGGCCCGGTCGAAATGAATCGACTTTTCTTGCTGAGAACCATAATCAATTGTCCTCTCTCCTATCTGGCTCTCTCTTCTCTTCCTTCTCCACTCCACTAGATGAGCAGCAAGAACTACAAAAACTAATCCCATCATGCCACCACCTCCATCAACTCCCTCGTCTATTCCCCCAACTTCCACACTCTATTTTGTCAAGCCCTAAAGCATACATCTTTTAATCTTCTCCTTCCCTCATCTACTCTGCTAGTAGCAGCCTAGCCAGTATCAACACCTACCAACATGTATTATGTTGGGCAGTTCTATACCAGTCCGCTGAGCACCGGACAGAGATTTTAATCATTTATACCACATATGAGTACGAAAGACAAACATGGCATACAACATAAGTGTACAGAAACAATAACACACGCAACAACTGAGCACATTTAAACAGTCTCATGCAGTAAATATATTCTATCATTACCTCCAATGCAGGCTTGTATTGTCAAAGCCTAAGGAACTGATCTGTGAAATCAACTCAGTAAATTCTGGCCCCTCTGGGTTCGTACCTGAAGACTTGAAAAAGCTCCTTGATATTCCAGAGAAGTGGATGTTGTATTTAACAAACAGCTGCAAGAAGGCAAAAATGCAATACCATATTATGGGTTTAAAGGCAAAACAATATATGAGATTGCTGATCATTGACCAAAGAACTATACCTCAGTTATAGCTTTCTGAACTTTCAGTGATTCATGATGGGAACTTCATAAGAACATGTGGCAGAAATGAGATTGCAGATTTGGACAGCAGCAAATGTAATAGCAAACTGACAGGGTATGAAACAAAAAATAGAAGTTTCTTTGGAGATAGAAGTAGAAGATTACCTAGCTAGAAGACCAATGATAAATGCTGAGAATGAGACTGCATCCTACATATAGAATGGCACAGAAAAGGTGCATATGTTGTTACAACAATGTATTTAGGATAAAATTGAAATAACATATTATCCAGAATTGGCTACCATTGACAGATGTCGGAGGATCGTTTGTGTTGCAAGAACTGCACAAGAACCTAGTACTACATGTTCTGGTGCTTTTGGATCCTGCAAGTTTGAACTCATGGTGAGAACACACTTGGAAATCAATGATGGCCATCGCTTCAGCATCTTTGAAAGAGATCTTCCAGCAAGTCTAAAGGTTAGAAGGACAAAGAAAGCGTCAGTGACACTGCTCATTTGCATCAGTAGAACTGTCAGTCCAATAAGAAAGATACAAAGGACATATGCCAGTGATCACTTTTAGCAACTCTAGTGAATATAAAACGGAATATGAAAGGTTGACCAGGAAACAGCTGAGGTCATCAATGTTACAAAGTTGCCTTATCTTACCAAAGGGGTGGCAAGTTTAAAGGTGAACAAATTGAGGTCCCCAACTTGCTAAACAAGAGTAAGTTGTTATTAATGGAAGTCTGTCAATCTCAAACTGTCAAACTCACTGACACAAGCTCGAACAAACAAGAGCACCAAAACCATACCCTACTCCAACATAAAAGTACCCAGAACACTACTTCTTACCTATTCTTTCCAAATGTCCCTCTCCACAGGTTTCATTATTGTACATGAACAGATATTGACAGATACCAAAGTCAGTGGGGAGATCAACCAAATAAAGGAAACCCATGAACATTATTAGTTAACATTAAATTTTTAAATACTTCACCCAGATATGAAAAGTTATCCTGCAAAATGCTTACCATAAACATATTAAAGTAAACAGATTCACACAAAACATGTACTTTTCTATATTTTCTGGAGAAAAAATAATATCCAATAAGAAAAGGATCTGGAGAAAGAATAATATCCAATAAGAAAACGATTAGAAAAGTCAGGTTCACATAAAAGAGAAGAGAAACTATATGCTAGAAACTTACAAGCAAACTGTTTCATAGTCGTCCATAGAGGATAAGAAGATTGGATCAAATTATAGGAGCAAAGAAAGTTACGAGTAAACTGTTTCAAAGTTGTGCATAGAGGATAAGAAGATTGGATCAAATTACAACAGCAAAGAAACTATATGCTGAAAACTTACGAGCGAACTGTTTCATAGTTGTGCAAAGAGAGATCCAGAAGATCCTCCATTAGAAGAACCAAGTGCTCAGGTGGAGATATATTGCTATCTGTGCGAAACCTATGATATGATGATTGTGAGGATCTCCATGTGTTATGCATGTATGCCTTGTCAACAAGTGCCCATCTTGGCCTACAAAAAAATATAGTAGGCCAGTAGCAACTCAGCAATTTTTAGTTTGATATTCCATAACAATCAAAAGCACCAATACAGCTACAAAAGGCTCACCTTCTTTTTCCCTTAGCATGAGAAGAAATAATAAAATTACATGGAGGCTCAATTATCGCAGCAGACTCCAATTTCCAAGCCTGTATGTGACTCGACCATTCTTCATATTCCAAGCTTCCTATGTTAGTATGAAAAAGGGGGGGAAGGTTATAGACCACTGGTTTTAGAGGCCAACAGATCATTACTTCTAGAGAAATTACCAGATTGAATTTTAGCATAAAGCACATACCAAAATTCCCTAAAGCATCCATGACACGAATAATAAGTATAAGAAGTATGCTATCATCTGATCTTTCTTTCAGTAAATATCTGTCAATTTACGGTGGTAAATGAGATTCAGCTCGACAAAATAACCTTTGTAAGATATCAATATTTAATAATCAAAAACATACTTGCAAGCTACATGTATCTGCTGAGCAGCCCTCTCCCTCATTTCTGCACTACCAATACATGACCCAACAGCTCCCGCAATAACAGAATAATTAAAATCAGTGTCCTTAGTTCCTTTATTTTTGTAGGAAGGTCGCATATCAGGCAAGCATGACATTACCCCTTGTAGTGATGAGTATATGCGCAATAAAGTCACTTTCAAGTGTTCCTTCTCATCGCCTGTGCAAAATACTTCTCTTAATTAGTATCATAATATGCAATTAGTTGGTCTAAGAGATAAGTTTCAGATTTAGGTTCAATATATGAGAAAGTAAAACCTTAGATATTTTAGTAAAATCACAAAATATGAAACTATTGTAGCAGGCAGCATTAAAACAAAATTCTAACCCTCAAAAGCATAGGATATAATGAAAATCTCTGTTTGGAGACAGAATTTAGTTAGATATTGTAACGCAGGATCAAAGAATGGACCTTAAGTACTAAGGGCTTAAATTTCAGTACACAGATTATGGTATACAATGCAATGTTTAAATTAAGTTTGCATGTGTCTACCACCTATTGATATGTATAGATTGCTCTTTCAAATATACCTCTTCATTTAGTGGTTAAAAAAGATCATACATTATCTTACCTGCCTCAGTGTGCATTTCAGTCTGACAAATACTGAGAAGGACATCCAGAGCTGATTGGAAATGAACAACTAAGAGCTCACTTGCAAAAGAAAGTTCATTCTGAGTAGGAACATGCCATCGAGGAAACAAACTGGCTTTTTCATTCATTTCATTCTCATTAATTTTGCTGCAAAGCCATTCTTCCATTAAAGAAGAACCAGGCTCACTACAAAAAGACCTATACAGCCAGAAACAGTCAACAGTTAGAAAATGTCAATGCCAATAGTATAAATACATACTACACAAAGATGAAATTTGAAGCAGATAACTATCTGCCTACTTAAACTGGTCAATGGGGTAATAGAGAATGAGGCTTCCAAGAAGAGAGCGAAGCACATGATTGCCAGCTCCATTGACCTGTCATTTCATGACCAAACTAGTGTTACCCTTGCTCAAGAAAAGACACATAACTAACCTAAAGTTGAAACTACATGAAGTTAATTGATAATGATTATTAGGAAAAATTGTAAACACCTTCCAAGAAGGGGCCTGAAATGCAGATCCGATTGCTTCCTTTAGTTTATCCCTGAACTGCAACAGCTCTGATCCCCCATAACTTATGGCTATTGCAAGAACTTTCAGATGGTATTCTAATGCTGTTTCAAGAGCTGGTGAAAGTGCAGCCTGCATCTACACAAAATTCAAGACATAATATATGACACCACAAACATTTACATAGTTATATGGTGCAAACAAACCTTCGTAGAAACTGATGCATCAAAACGTCTTCCACCACCAAAACCTGAAATTGGGGTTCCTTCAAAAGAGGATAATATGGTCGTTAAGATTGGCTTAATAAGGTGGACTGCTGCCTCTTCTGGGTTTGACAAAACACAAGCACAACAAAGAAGGCCAACTTCGGTGGTAGCTCCAGGAAGAATATTTGAGTTGACAAACTTGGATATTTTTCTCAAAGACTGAAAATATTAAAGAAAGTACATATAAAATGAACAGAAGAAAACAGGCAAACTAGTCATATGAAAGTGGTTTCTGGACCAAAAATTAAAAACCTGATCAAACAAAGGTTTGGACAATTTCCCAAGCAAGATTTCGAGCATACAAAAATAGTATGGACTGTCCTCTACAAGAAACGTTCCTGATGAAATTGAAGCTTGAGGAACCTCATTTCTGCAGGAATCAGCTATGGATGAGTGAACCAACAGCAGATAACAACAAACACCAAGAATGCATAAAAACTAATATAACTCCTCACGTGATACTAGTTTGTTCCAAATGTTGAAGTAGAGAAAATAAGCGACAAAAGAACTCATCTAGCCATTCTGAAAAGTTGATGCTTTGCAGGAATGAAGACCCATCATCATTGTCGCCAACCACAGCTAACTAAAATTACATGAAACTTTATGAGTAAACAATTATTAATACATGAGCATGTACAGGAATAAACAAAAGTACCTACATTGGAAAATATGGAACCAATCAACTGCATAGTTGCCAAGGTCTTCGGAGGATCATTAGCATCCATACCAAGTAATGCATTGGAGAGAGAGATTATTATTAGATCCACCAAAGCATCAGAATTGTTGTGATCATCAGCTTGAGGAGCAGAAGTTGAGGCAAGAAAAATTGCACGACCAGCAAATGCCACTGATGTGACAGCAGATTTCAACTGGTGGGTGGCTGTCAACTACCCAGCAAAAAGGAAAGAACTTTTTATCCCAGTGAATTACCGACTTTTAGTGGAAGAGAACACACAAAATCTTAAGTCCTATTGTGTTTAAAACCAACAGAAATATCAGAGAAGACACGAGAATATGGTTAAAATATGGGTGACATGTCCCACAACCAGGGTTCTCTATTTAACCCAGACAGGTACGAAAGTGGGGTACTTAGCGGTCTGGGTGTTGACTGGTATGCAGACCGCTCCCATTTCGGACTGTCCAGTCATCTTTTGGCAAGGAGCATGGAATCACACCCTCGCACTGCCCTCCGACGCTGCTGCTTTTCATCACTGCCTACCTCCCAAGTAGGCTTCCTCCTCTTCTTCTCCGTCTCCTCTTCCTCATCCTCCTCTACTTCCTCTTCTTTCTTCTTCTTCCTTCTCCTCCACTGTTTCTTCTTCTTCCTTCATCTTCCTTCTCTTTCTCCACCATCTCATCTTCTTCCTTCCTCTTCCTCCTCCTTGCACCTCTTCCACCACCACCTCCTCTTCTTCCTTCCTTTTCCTTCCTCCTCTTTTTCTTCCTCCACTCCGCCTTCCTCTTCTCCTTTTTTATCTTTGAAACACCAGTGCTTACCAGTGTACCATGTGTCAATACACTGGTACTGACTAGTATGTACCAGTCTGACCAAAGACCAATATAGATCCGGTACGCAATACGACATTACTTGCCCACAACCACTTAGTCTTTCTTAATCTCTATGAACCAACAAAGAAGTTTGTCCTACATGTTCTTATTTTCCATAAAGGAATAAAGCAAGAACAACCAACTATCATAAATAGTATAATAAAATAAGTTGTATAAAAACTTATATTGACTGTGGCCCTACTCATATGCACAGATTAGATAATCCAACTAATAAAATGTTCTACATTATCAAATACTCACAGTCTCCAATGCCAGCTGAAACCTAGATGCAACAAATGGAAGGACCAAGGATGGTTCCACATATGACAGAACAGAAGTTGCAACAGCAACTGTTTCGGCAAGAGATTCATTTTTGCTGTACTGACCACGATCTATTAATTTCAACAGCACTTTAACAAATAAGGCCCTTTCTGTCTTTCCCAAGAAGATATCAGCTTCTTTGTTTTGGTCCGGGTTGCTGCACAGAAATAATTTGAGAAAAATATTTCAGCAAAGCAATAGGGATTGGAATTTGCATCATCTTAATGGACATCTTACAGCTGCTCATGCTGAAGTCGCTTCTGGAAGTTAATTACTAAGTACCGAAGAAAACGTTCCAGAGAGTAAGTCCAGCGACCACCATTTGAGGGATGATAATATCTAGAAAACCAAATGTTTCATCAGCAACAGAATGCTAAATGGTAATTACATGATAAGGAATGCAACTAAACCACAGAGTGAGATAAGAGGTCAGAAAATAATACTGTTCCAGTAGATTTGCCAGACTCTCAAAGTACTCTTGCGCTGAGCTACCTGGCTTCAAGAGATAAACCTGCAACAATAATACCATAGGATTTAAATCAACATAATATAAAAAGACTCCTGAAAAGCATAACAATATGCCCAGAATGCTCTTGATATATAAAAACAGAACAAAATTGCTTACGATTGACTTTGCAATAGCCTTAGCAGGAGTGCCACTCTTACTGGAAAACAAGAACTTCATATTTCTAGGAACTTCCAGGGCGAAAGGATATGATCCACTTCCACTTGATACAGGAACCTAAATAAACCATGTATATAACAGACCACAACTATCATTTCAGAATTTATAACCATTAAGTAACAAATGTTTTTTGGTCAGCATATAAATAGATAAATCAGCATATGCTTTAGATTACTTATATGAAAAAGAATATTTATTACAAATTAGTGAAAAGCATATGAAACTCCAACAGCACCATAAAATTAAAAAAAAAGGGAATCAAAAGAAAAAAACAGATTGCAAATAAAAAAAATAATGAGGAATGAAGGCTTATCATAAGTTTCATATAATCACAAAACATTACTCTTTATGACTAACATCTGAAATGCATAAACTAAAATATATAATTATCGAGGGAATATTCAAGATGTAACTAATATGAAGACTACATAACTAATTATAACTCAGATAAAGATGCCATAAACACCAGACACAGATAGATGTAGCTTCTAGATAATAAGAATATATCTCAATTTATCCTAAGTGCTAATAATAAAAAAAGGCTGTCATTGTGGCCGCTCCTCCCTCCATGCCTCGCTGCGAGCCCAAGAAGGAGCTGAATCACATCTGCCATGGGGAAGGTGCACAGATCTCTCGCTCATGCTCGGAAGGTGATGGAACAGACCCCCAAAGTGGCAGAGCAGGACAAGAAGAAGAAGCCAAGGAGCAGGGCCCACAAGCAGATGCAGTATAACCGCCGGTTCATCACCGCAGTTGTTGGATTCAGGAAGAAGAGAGGACCCAACTCTTCCAAGTAGGGAGATGAGGGTTTCAGGAGTGAAGCACTTGGAGCACTTCTTGATGATGTCGTATTAAGCATGTAGGGTTTAGCTTTCAGTATCCCGTACTACTTATTTATGCATGGTGATGATCAACGAATTCAACTACTTTGGATTGGAGTTGCTTTCTTGATGCTGTTGCACCAATGATGTAGGGTTTAGCTTTCAGTATGTTGGACTAATATATGCATGGTGATGATCTATTAAATGTCTTTGATGATATGCAAAAATAATAATAATTAAAAAAGGCAACAAATTTGTCATCTCATTTATACTTAAAACAAAAGGTTAATACAGGAGACAAAGCTAAACCACTACATTGCTCTTTTTATCTCAGAAACTTTCTTTTAGATAAAAGATTAAAAAAAAGGACATTATAAACTTTTTGATCAGTTTAACATAAACTATTGCATTTTACTCAGAAGAGTATCATATACCTCAAACATGTTCAAGTATCGAGAAAAGAGTGCAGGCAAGAACTGTTCCCAGTCAATAGCCTTGCAACTCTTTATACAACGTGCAAGAAAAGAAGTCCACTGAATATCCCAAAATTGGCAATTCGGTAGTGTCTCCCAAAGATCAAGGCACTCCTTGATCCAACAACTGCAAGATCATCAAATGGTATGAACACGTAAAAGAGAAGAAGTTTCAGTTTTGGTAATACCCATCTTCCATTATACCTTGTAAAGTAATTCTGATTCTCGGAGTTAACAGGAAGAAAGAGTTGCACAAATCCTGAACCCTCAAAGGCTGAGTTATGCCATGGGTTTTCCATTAAAGCCCTGCATAATAATTAACTAAGTCAGTCTGCAATATGAGAAAAGTGGAATGACAATATCCATTTATTTAGGATATTCTAATAGAAATAGCATTAGTGAAACTAATTATTTGTCTCTCTTTGCCTCTCAAAATGCCAAGTTTAACAAATATGTCGAGACACTCCAGTTAATTCATATTTGTTTAAACTAGGAAGCTTGATTTCACCCAGTATGTTTAGTACAGAATGGTATTTATTAATTCGAGTGTGAACCGGGATATAGACTACCCCTTTTGGGTTGGTCATGTTTATTTGCTTTTTTCTCCGCTTAAGAGGCAGCTGCTCGTTTGTTTTTTCCTATTAAAAGCAGCAGCATGGCTCTTAAGGCTCGTGAGTGGCCCCATCCCCACAGCCACCTACAGTGTCCTCTCCCTTCGCGTTCCGTCACCTAACCGCCACCATCCAACTACGGCCTACCTCCATCGGCTTGCCTAATTTCTGGCACTTCCCCACCACCTCATCCTCATCTTCTCCTCCACCGGCTCCTCCTTAGATTGGCACAGACCCGGTACCCAAAACTGCAATCCTTGATTTATACGCTTTTCCAAACTTCAACTATAACATCTACAAGAAGCACTAATGTCTTCTACATACAAAATCATGGTCCAAAAATTGCTTAAAACTACATAATCTTCCATTTCAAACTCATGATGGTAAGATTGGGTACAAAATTTGGAAAAAAGGGCTCAGTATAAAATCATGACAAGAGAAGGAAAAATGTAACCTCAAAAGAATCAACTCTACTGAATTATAAGAAGCAATACCAGTACATTTTCATTGTGATTGAAATATAATTGACTAAATCAAAAGAATTATTTGCCATGAACCTTCACTCAGTCCTCTAATTTAGACTTCAGATGTCATAACACGATCACAAGAATAACATTTCACTTGGGATCATAAATTCAAATCTTACACGGCTTGGAAGTTTTTTGCTGAAAATTTGCATTGGGATCTCCAGATTACAATAACAGACATATAGAATAATAAAAAAAGAAAAGAAAATTTGCCAAGAAAGAATAGTTAACAATATGTAATGCAAAATTATGATTTCTGTGCTTAAAGGAGTGGACAAAAAACCCAACTGTATATAATTTGGACAAACTGAGAAAATTTTACTTATTATGAAATGAAAGCATAACAAGGAAAACAGAACAATTTTGAATATAAAAACTCGGTTAGAAAAATATATTAGTAAGTACAGTTCCAACATGTAGTGGTAGATCTAAGGTATCGTCAATCTTAATGTTCTCTCGTGCAGAATGAGTTGTTTATTGGCGTGACTGGAAAAAGAAAAAGAAAAGTCTTAACAATCAGTAGGATATAAATTTGAAGGGCTAGTCAAGACCACAAAAGGATGGTGCTCCCACAATCAGTTTGAACAAGGCATGCTTCTGAAACATCAAATAACCGTTTAGAGGAATCACATAATTGAAGTGAATACTCTTGAAAACATCAACTGGCAAATCTAGATGCTAATATGGCAGCTATTTGTGATCAGTCAAGACTCAACACATGGAACCCATCCAACCAGGAAATGCTAATGTGCTAAACGGGTATGCCATGTCAGCATGATATCTAAAAAGAATATTTTCTTCGTTAATACACTTACTAACTCCATAACAGATGGTGGTTACAGAATGAACACTATAAAAGATGACCTCTACATGTGGCGGTTGCAATACTCATTCAGGTAGGGATCCAACACCCAAACCATCTTGAACCCGGAAGGACTCGCCTCCAAGCAAGTCATCTAACAGCTCAGACTTCCTGGACAAATTCCCAACTCGAAACGCGACAAGATTCAAAAAATAGACCAGCTAGAGTCAACTTTGATATCTCCAGTTGATGACTAATCTATTACACTGGTTAACCAACCTTTTGTTTGCTTCTTCACTATCTACCAACAGTACCATAAATGACCTAAATTATCTGAATATACTATGGTAATGCCAACTTTAAAGCATCAATTGACTTTCATAATTTCCTAACTGTCAGGATGTGTATGAAATGAATTTCATGTTGGAAGTTGATGAAAGAAGTAGCTACCTGAATTCCAACCAAATTTCAGCAGCAGCACCTGCAGGAAAGAACTTCCGACAGGATCGAGTAAGCGATGTCACGGTCTCAAAATGTCGTTGTCTCAACCTCCATCCTTCAGGGCCAGTATTTCTGCTCAGCACAACAATTGAAAAAAAAAAAAATCCAACCTTCAAAGTTTCTCATGCAAACAATCAATATATGGTCTAGACAGTAAATACTGCGCAGCTGAAAAACTTTCAAAGGATGAATATGCATTAGCATGAGTCTGTCATACAAAGCTAAAGAATTTTAAGCTCATTGTCAGTTGAATTAATTTGCCACTGACAAAAACAAGAGAAACTTATATTCTCATTGAGCATTACAAAGTTGAAAATGGTTGCAAAACAGCTGTGTGACCGTGTAAAGCTACAAGCATGAATGAATCTAAAAAGGTTTTCACATGTATAAACTGTGCTATAGGCTAGTAATTTGTTATACTCTTCCTTTTGAATAAGATCTTCGATTCAAATTCATATGGAAGTATTGCTGCCAGGAAATAATTCATATAGGTGGTAGATCACACCTGGTACCGCCAATAATTTAAAGAAGATATTCTTGAACTGCCCAACATCAAATTTATCAGTATAAACCATTGTTGTTGAAACTGCCAACAAAATACCTTTTAAAATGTGTCCGTGTCAGACAGTCATAGAAGGGTCTCCATTCAATAGTTAATCCTAGCTTCTTCCCATGTTTCATCAAAAGCTTGACTAACACGCTTCCCCATCTAACCTACTCAAGAGAAGCAAAGAAGAAAAAAAAAATCAAGATCATGAAACAGTAACAATCACCACTGAAACTGAAGATACAAAACCATGGTTCACATACAAAGTCATACATTTCAATAGCATCATCAGCATCATCACCTGGACATGTAGTTTGTTCTGTGAGGAGTGAAACAAATCCAAACCAAACTCCACAAGCTCCCTCACGTCTGCCGGAGACACTTCACTCTTTGCTTTCACAAAACTAAGACAGTGAACCATGCCATCAAAGTTAACGACAATTCCGAGTTATAAGAACGTAGATAACAAGAAGAAACAGAGCAACGCAACACAGCAGACCCAAACGAAACAATCATGTGGAGACAATCAACAAAACTCACCATTTTTCACCCCACCAAAACTCCTAGAAGACACTACCAGAAACAAAAAGGCTTAAAGGAGAAGTGGGGAGACAATGAAATCTTTCAGTACCACAAGAACCAAGACAACTCAAAAAAATCGATTCATCAAACTCCATGTCGAAGTTGCAAGTCGATCGAGCCATGCAAAGGACCAAACCCCTAACAATTCAAGCCCCAGGAGACTTGTAATAGTGGAAGAGAGGTAGAGAAGGTCTCACATGTTGATAACGGAGATCCATTTGAGGGTGGAGTAGACGGAGTCGGGATCATCCCGCCGCCACAAGTCCTTCACCGATCTAACCACGGCCGCGAAGGACTCCTCCTCCCGCCTCGTCTCTTCCGCCACCACCGGCGGCAGCCACGCGTTGTAGAGATGCATCGCCTCTCTCCCTCTCTCTCTCTCACCGGGGTCGGGGTTTCTGGGGATTAGGGGATTGGGGAGAGTCGTGGCCTCGTGGGGGTATTTATACCCGCTCCCGGGGACGACGAAGGCTTTCTTCTTCCCCAAGACGCACGGGCGACGACTTGCAGCGCGAGATCTGGTGCTCCGCGGGGTGGATTTAACTCCGCAGTCGAGTCGGTCGCCACGCTTCCCCTGCCCCTCCCTCCCCCCTTTATCGGTCACCTCTAAATGCTTGGTGGGAGAAGCCAAAACGTTTTCCGTCCCAGCAACAGATAAATAAGAAAACAGCTACCCGATGCGCTGTTTCTGTTTTTTCAATTTCTTTTTGTTTTGTTTTCTTGTTTCCTCCTCGGTTTATTTGTAGTGGAATTGCTATTAGTGGTATCAATAAGAGGTGTAGTGGTGGTTGTAGCTTTCATTAGCTAAGAGGAGGAGATGCTGTGGAGGCTTTTTCTATGCCTGACAATGGCTTCTTCCTCCTCCTTTTTGCTCTCTAAAAGCAGAGAGATCAAATGGAAAGATAATTATATCCGATGGCTATGAAATCCACCGACTCTCACTTTTTGCCACTTTCTCATGTATTAATATGGTTTACGATTTTAAAATATTTATTTTCATTTAATATGTGCTATAGTAATTTTTGTGACATATTTGTTCGTAAACTTGAATCAAACCTTAAAACCAACTGAGATTATATTATTATCTTCTATAGGGCATCAACTAAGGTTGGTATTCACTTCCATCCTAAAAATTACTTTATATCTTTCTAAGTGTTTTATTTTCATGTACACATTGTGATACTTATTTTGTAACATATTTAATCTCAAAATTTTCTCGAATGATATAGTCTTTTAAAACTTTTTAAAATTTAACGTTATCTCGAAACTCTTAACTAATGTAAAATATTACTTGAGTTACATAATATATATCAAATAAATATTAAAAATAAATAACTTGTATACCATTCAGATATCATACTTGACTAATAAAAAGATCATAGTGAGAATACTCATCATCTTCCACAAAAGAACATTGGCTTTTTTTTATATTTCATGAATATTTGAAAAACTAAAATGGGTAAAATCACATTGGCTTTTTTTTTTTTTTAGTAAAATATCATGCACACATATAATGTTTTTTAGCATTTGACCTTCTACATACATATATGTAAAACACTTAATAAAAAATAGGCTATCAGAAAATATTTCCTAATATACGATGTATTATTTTTGACCAAAATCCAAAAAAGTGCATTGTATAGCAAGACTTTAAAAAATATCTTGAAATTTATAATATACATTTCAATTTGATCCAAATAGACATATGTCAGTATTTTTTTATTTTAAAGGCTTTTTTTTATATTTATCATAAATTTTTAACTCCTACACATTGTGTCATTTTCTATTTTATATTTTTTTAATTTTTACAAAAATATCATGCACTCATATAAGTTTTTTGACATTTGACCTTCTAATCAGGTCCTAAATACTTGGTAAAAATTTGACCACAAAAATATTTTACTAATATATGATACATTATTTGTGGTCAAAGTCCAAAAATAGTGTCTTGCATAGTAGGACTTAACAAAATATCCTAAAAGTTTTAGGATATTTTTTAATGAGAATCGAGTGGACATATATTAGTGTCTTTCTATTTAAAAAATTTTATATTTTTTTAATTTATGCATAATATGCCATTTTCTATTTTTCTCTAATTTTTATAAATTTTTAACAAAATATCATGCACTCATGCAATATTTTTCTTTGGCATTTGAGCTTCTAATTAGATCCAAATGTCTGGTAAAAATTTAGCCTTTAGAAAATATTTTTTATATGCAGTATATTATTTGTGGTCAAAATCTAAAAAACAATGGATAGTAGAACTTATCAAAATATCATAAAATTTTAGAGATATCTTTTAAATTTGATCTAGATGGATGTAGGTTAGTAATTTTCTATTTTAGAGATTTCCTAATATACGATGTATTATTTTTTTTACATTTTTAGATTCTACAAAGTGTCATTTTCTAATTTTCTAAAATTTTTCAAATATTTATAAAAATATCATGCACTCATTCAATGATCTTTAACATTTGAGCTTCTAATAAGTTACAATTACTCGGTAAAAATTTAGCCCCCCAAAAAATATTTTTTTATATGCGATGTACTATATTGGGGAAAAGTCAAAACTAATGAATCACATAGACTTGTCATAATGTTTTGAAATTTCAGATATATCTTTGAATTTGATCTAGATGGACAAATGTTAGTATTTTCCAATTTTAAGAAATTTATTGATATTTTTTAGAATTATTCAACTCATGCATATTGTGCCATTTTTTATTTTTCAAAAGCTTTTTTAATCTCTACAAAAATATCATGCACTCATGCAAGTTTTTGACATTTGTTTGACCTTCTAATTAGGTAAAAATCGATCATAAAAAAAATTACTAATATGTGAAACATTATTTTTTGTCAAAATCCAAAAATAGTGCACCACGTAGAAGGACTCAAAATGCATCAAGAGTTTTTGAATACCTTTTAATGAGATCTAGATGGACATATGTCAATGTTTTTTATTTTAGAATTTTTTTGATATTTTTAAAAATTATTTCAATCCTATATGATGTGCCATTTTTTATTTTTTAAACTGTTTTAAATTTCCTCAAAAATACCATGCACTCTTTTTTTTTTTTTTTTTTTGACATTTGACCTCCTAATTAGGTTCCAAACACCTGATAAAAAATTGACTATAAAAAAAGTTTTACTAATATGTGTTGCATTGTTTTTTTGGAACATCTCAAAATGCCCTAAAAATTTTATGACACCTTTAAATTGGATCCATACGAACATATGCTAGTGTTTTTTATTTTTATTTTTTTAGAATTATTCAGGTCCTTCACAGTATATTATCTTTTCATTTTTAAATACTTTTTAAAATTTTCTTAAAAATATCATGCTAATATTTTTGACATTTGAACTTCTAGGGAAAAAAATATAACTATAATTTTTTTATTAATATGTGACGCATTATTTTTGATTTAAAAAAATAATAAACAGTAACAAAGATATATGCAATGTTTTTTTTTTTTTTTGACAAACTCATAGTTTTTAGCTTACATGAAAGTATAACATGAAACCCACCCCTTCATACATGCAATGTTTCTTAACAATCTCACATATTTGATAATAAACAACAAACAAGAAAAGATGTTTTAAATATCACATTATTCATGAAAACCCTATGTATATAATCTTGTCTAAATAACTATTAAATAATTGCATAATAACAAAGATGTTTTGAATATCATATATATATATTATATATTGTCTAAATAACTATTAAATGATTGAACAATAATAACAGTATAGATGTTTTTTATATTATTGATTCAATTCAAGAATAAAAAAAAAGAAGTTTTTTACTTTTTCATCGATATCAGCATTAGTACCGGCCACCAACACCATATACTGTAGCAGTTAGTTTGTTGGTTTCTTTAATAAAGAATATATATATCAAACCAACAATATAAACTATTTCAATTCGAATCGTTCAACAATATAATATGGATGAATATTATTAACGAGGAAAGCAGCAGCTCTTAGACACCGGTCGTAGCCCAAAATACCCCCCTTCGCCTTTTCTTTTGTTCTTTTTTTCCCTTGGTCTCCAACCGTCTCCTTTGCTTTCGTTGCTCAAATCCGGTGGAGAGTTCAGGAAAGACCCACACTTTCTCTCTTCCCCTTGCTTTCCCCAGCTTTACCTGTGGTTTCGTTGCGGAAAGGCCGGATCTTTCGGTCCGGGCTGATGCTCTTTTGTCCTGAGTGGGAATGGGAGTGTGGGAATCCATACTGGGAAAGGCCGGGAGGAGGTTCGTCAAGCGCAAAGACAGCGATGCCGGAGAGAACGGTACCCTTCTTTTCTTCGATCGGTGGTGGTCGCCATAATGACGCGATATTTGAGTTATATGAGGGGGTAGTCCCTGGGGAAGAAACAGATCTTTTGCCCTTGTTTCCCCTAAGACGGGGGGAAGTGGTCGCTGAGTGCTTTCCCTTCTTTCTCGAATTGATTCCTTTTTCATTATTTGTTTTAGCTTACGAATATGGATTTATCGAGCCTCAAAATTCTCATTCTAATTCTCTGTTTTCCACCATTGCTTTCTTATTATTTGGTGCCCTTAGTTGATTGTTCTAATCTCACCTCCTATAATTGTTTGTTGGTAAGTTTCTAATAATGTAGTACGCTTGGACGAATTTCTAAGAACACAAATATAGACCATTGTGCCAGATTATTCCATCTTTCCCCAGTCCGAATCGCCTGCTATCTCTTTTTTTCTATCAGATTAATTTGTGAACTTTTTCCCATTATTATTTTTCTTCAATGCATTTGACTTGCAAAGTTAAGCCCTAATTAGTCGTTGACTCCCAAACCCAGTAGTCTGGGTGCCTTCTTTGTTAGATTCGGTAGTGACTGATATAAGGTCATGTTACACAAAACCATGACCGACTGAAACCCTGGAATCTTTATGCTTTTGATGCTGCTTGCTTTTTGTACTTATGTATACTCAGGTTCGTATAAGTAATATAAATGAGATTCCTTATGCGTCACTGTAAGCTTCATCGTTAGCTGCTTGCTTGTGAGCTGTCACAGCTATGCATAACTAGAAAGATCGAGGGAAAATTCCATTCTTTTTTCATATCACCATAATTTCGGTCGCTAACGTCCCCATCTTTGCAAGACTGTTCAGTTTTTCTCTATCCGTTTCCCTAAAAGCAAATAGCACACAGCACTTTTTAAAAGAAAATACAGTGTTTATTGATCATCTGATACTAGGGAAAGAAGAATAGGATAGACTACATTGGCTGATTCTTGTATTCTTATATCAGAATATCATGCTGACAGGTCGAGCACTGGAACAGCCGCAAAGTTCCTTTTACAGTGATTTTCATACTTCAGAAGGAGCAAAACATCAGCAACAAAGGTTATGCGGTCCATTTGTGGCAATGACCTTTAATTTCATTGTTGCTGTTGGAATAATCATGGCCAACAAAGTGGTGCGTTTTCTCATGTCACCTACACCACCCAAGTCTGTCTATATAATAAATCACATCAATTCCTCTAGTTAACGGCAACTTCCTTTTCAATGTATCTGTTTTAATTCAGTAAGATAGAATAAGCCTTACTCCTTTTTCTACAGGTGATGGGCAAGGTTGGGTTTAATTTCCCAGTTGCACTTTCTTTGATCCACTATGTAACTTCTTGGCTTCTCATGGCCATCTTCAAGGCACTCTCTCTACTGCCTGCTTCGCCTCCTTCTAAAGCCACACCATTTTCTTCTTTATTTCTATTGGGTGCAGTGATGTCTCTTGCCACAGGGCTCGCTAATGTCAGCTTACAACATAACAGGTGAGATTGTCATGCAAGAACTGATATGATTTGGAAGCTATACTCCCCTTTTCCTTGCAAAGTGATGCCCTATTTGGTTCTGATGCTTGGATCTCTTTCTTCTGTTATTTTTTATCGGGTTCTTATTTGCAGTGTGGGTTTCTATCAGATGGCTAAGATAGCTGTCACTCCAACAATTGTTCTAGCTGAGTTTATGATTTTCAACAAGAAGGTTTCTATTCACAAGGTGCACTTGCTTGTCCTATTAATCATCTCTTTCTTCAGTATTTTATAACTCTGATGGAGTTGGTCTGGCTCGAGCTAAATATTTTCTTAGGAAGTGCTGAAGATATGGAAGTTCTAGCTGGTTCATTTTTCCATACATTGTTGTCTACACACCATTAAAATTAAACATTTTATACACCTGAATATGCAGCAAAATCTATATGGTAGCTTCTTTTCCTGTGAATATACACCTAATAGGCCAAAATACCACATCTTTGTCTGACACTTGTAATTGAGCATAAAGGTATATGTATCTGTTTTCCTAAAAGTAATTGAAAATAGTTTGACAATGTCTTAGAGACTGGGTTTTAAGTGAAATGTGCACATAATTTAAACTTGTTTAAGGTGTATGCTAATATACAACTAAAGAAAATCTAAGATATAGACGGATTATATTGGTTCCCAAATCTTACTTGATTTAGTTATCAGTGCTTATTTCACAGTAAATAACCTTCAATTTTGTTTTTCCTTTCTTTCTTGGGCAATGCAGGTTATCACATTGGCTATTGTCTCAATCAGTGTGGCTGTTGCAACTGTCACTGATCTAGAATTCAACTTTTTTGGTGCTTGTGTAGCATTAGCATGGATCGTGCCTGGTGCTATAAATAAAATTCTATGGTCAAATATGCAACAAACTGGAAATTGGACTGCTCTTGCGTAAGCTAACTAGATCTACTAAGCTAGTCACTGCTTCTAAGAATTCTACTGAATCTGTGGTCATTTGATCAGGTTGATGTGGAAAACTAGCCCAATCACTATATTCTTCTTCGTAGCTTTGATGCCTTTGTTAGATCCACCAGGTGTTTTATCCTTCAACTGGAATTGGAACAATGTGGCTGCCATCATCATATCAGCTTTATTTGGATTTCTCCTTCAGTGGTCTGGAGCTTTGGCACTTGGGTAAGTCTTTTGTGACATTTAAGATAATCATTTTAGCAAGAAAACTTTCACACTTCCTGAGTAGGGATTTAAAATTTATCATGTCAATATATTTTTTAATGTCTTGGTTTAGAATATTTTTTTGTGTCATCTGTTGCAGTTTCATCAGTGGATATTTAGTAATAATGCTTCCTTCACAACACTGAGATGACAAACATATCATTCATGTGATGGGAAATTCTCCATTTTGGAACTCAATATATTGTTTGTTCAAACTTCACCTGCACAGATGTTATCCTTTCAAACCATTTTTTACATGGGACTTCACTTTTTCAGTCAAGCCTTATAAGAATACAGTTTCTGTTTTTGGAGGAAGGTTATCAACAACTTGAAAGAGGTAAATTTACACAACTAAAGCTACAAACTAAACTGCACCTGTTACTTTCATGATATGCACGAGTTATTCCACCATTAATAAGATGGGTTTGTGGCTCCCGGAGCTTTTCTGTCATATTATTTCTGTCGGTTTTCTCATTTCATATCCATCATATAGCTGCCTTGCTGAAATGTATATTATCTTTGATTGTAACACTAAGTTAACATGTCATTACACTATTGTGATGGTAAAAAGCCTCCCTTCTTTACTCCTGTAACTCTCTTTTCATTCTGATTCATGTTATGCAGTGCGACATCTGCTACTTCTCATGTTGTTTTGGGGCAGTTCAAAACATGTGTCATTATGCTTGGTGGATATGTATTCTTTAATTCTGATCCGGGAATGATTAGTTTATGCGGTGCTGTTGTTGCTCTGAGTGGAATGTCATTCTATACTTACCTCAACATGTTGAAGGAGTCAGCAGCAGCAAGTAAGAAGCTACTTCCAAAGCAAAATTCATTCACCTTAAAACCCAAATCAACCATGGACGACCAGAAGGTTGGTATGGATATTGTGGATTCTGTTTGAGGGAACAACTCCATGGAGCAAAGGAAGCATTTGCTTGACTGACCAAGCTAACTTCTTTGTTTTCTTTTTCTTTTTGATAAATTTGTCTCGTCTTCTCTTTCTTTTTGATATTTTGCTTTTGCAATTTTGATAATCAAGATGAGGTCTTTTTTTTTTTTAAGACCAGGTCATGTTGTGGAAACATGTTCTTTGTATATAATTTTCCATATCAGAGAATGTAGAGGCTTATTGATTATCTTGTTCTTTCCTTGATGATGTCATGTTGAGGTAGTAATAAAACTATTAACCGTCTTTGGATTCATTTAATGCTTCCAAAAATCTGTTAGGTTTGTGAGTTCTATGTTATTCAATGAAACTGTTAGCAAATGTTATACAATGTAGGCAAGCAAATGTCTCATTATTTTTTCTTTGTTCTCCTCATTTGTAATCATTCTAATTGGATACAGTATTTGGTTGGCAGTAGCTAAAATAAATGAAAGGCTAATTTTCAGATATCTGGCAAAAAAAAAATTTCTTTGATAAAATGACTTTCTTCCATTTAAGAATATCATAATTCATTTACTTATTCCTACAATCAAACAGGGTTTATCTATGTATCAGGGAAAAAGCTAAAAAATCCTTCTCTAGTTCTCTTCTTGCAGCTAAATGGTTCCTAAAACAGTTCAGGTCATAGTGACAACAGTTCTACAGAATGATCCTAAAACAATATTTTAAGGCATCAAAATTTTACAGAAAGAAAAAAAATAGAAAAAGGAAGTTGTACAGAAGCAGAAGACAAGCTGCAAAAATTGCAGCCTGTTGTGGAAAATGAAGTGCTTTCCTTGAGACTTATGTATTTGGCTCATTCTGGGTTTAGTATTTGGCTTAGCTCTCGCTTCTGTTGGAAAGAATCTAGGACAAAGTTGTCGCATAAATCTCATGTTAGGGTACATTTAGGAGACTTATGTCTAATTCACAGGTCTCAATCCAGGGTTTGATTATATTGAGTTGGAAACATCCACTAAATGTGTTTGTGCACTTGGCCAGATAACAGGGAAGCATTCGGCAACTGAAGCATAAACCAGTAGTATATTGGAAGCAGCAAAGTATCATCACCGGAGGACCAAGACTGCTGTACCACAAAATTTTTTATTGATGCCAACAGTTGTTTTAGATTTTATTCAATTCAAAATCCCTTCCACTTTACACCCGCTTATTGTTGTTCTGTCATAATGAAGAACATGGAGGTCTAACATGATTTTATGCTGATAAGATCGTAATATATTGAACTCTCAACAGTGCCATATATTGGTGAACTTATTGTTAACATAACCTTTGCAGAACCTGCTACAGTGATTGAAATTTGTCACCTTCTTCTTGGTAAACTGCGGAGTAGTGCATTGAGCAGCAAAAGTTTTGACTGATGCTAACAATTGTGGTAAATTTTATTCAAATCAAAAGTCCTTTCACTCTGTATCTGCTTAGTATTATTGTCTGTCATGATTTATGCACATAAGATCATAATATTTGAACTGCCATATGTTGG
Source organism: Musa acuminata AAA Group (assembly GCF_036884655.1). Lineage (NCBI taxonomy): Eukaryota > Viridiplantae > Streptophyta > Magnoliopsida > Zingiberales > Musaceae > Musa > Musa acuminata. The sequence goes on along the minus strand of NC_088354.1, from coordinate 252,476 downwards.
TGAACTTTTTGGATTGTTGATTCAGAATTTGTAGCACTTTCTACAATGTTTGAGGGAAATTTGTCACCTCGGCTGCTTCTTCTAAGTGTCTTCAGTGTACTGCATTTAGCAGTAAAAGTTTTGAATGATGCTAACAATTGTGGTATATTTTCTTCAATTTCTTCAAATTAAAGTCCTTTCTACATTAGCTGCAAAAGTTTTGACTGAGTCTAAAGTTGTGGTAGATTATTTAAGTCAAAGCTTTTTCCACTCTACATCTGCTTATTGTTCTCTGTCAAAATGAGGCACTTGGAAGCTTGTCATGACTCATGCACATAAGATCGTAACATTTGAACTCCCAACAGTGCCATATGTTGGTGAACCTTTTGAACTGTTGACATTGACACAACTTTTTGACTGCAGGTGTGCTTTTGAGAAAATTATGCAAGTCATGTATTGGGTTCTGCATTGGATGTGGCACTATGGATGAGAATAATTTTTGCAGTTCCTAGATTGGTATTCTATGGTTGCCTTTACTGGTTTTGGAACAAGCAGCATATTATTCCATACTGTTGGTTTGTCTATGGTAAGGACTCGTCCGAACCCATATGATTGGTTAACATATTTTGTATTTTGTGTTGATAAGATAGGAGAGGAAGAATGGAAAAAAACTTGAGGACAAGAAGGATGTGTAGGCCAGAGGAAGAGGAATTGTGAGGAGAGGAGGAAGGATATATATGGGGTGGAGGAGAAGAAGAAGATGCGATGGAGAAAGAGGAGGAGACTGTGATGAGCAGTGATGACGAATGGATGATGTAAACGAGCAATGGTGTGGGCTCACCAGCAGGCATGGAAGGCATTGTTTCTGAGCATTAAAATAATAATAATAATAATAATAATAATAATAATAATAATAATAATAATAATAATAATAATATAACCAAACCGACCAAAATATTGATCAAAATCTCAGTCCAAACGTCAACTGAAACATGATATTATTATCTTAGGATACTTTACCAGTTTCCATTACCAACACTTTTTCTATTCCTTTAATTTCATTCTCTATTATGGCCACGGTTTGTGCAGTATATTTAGATCTTTAATATTAATCCTTTGTGCACTTTGGTGTTCTTAACCATCCATTGATTTTTTATTGATGTATGGCGTGATAATAAACATAAATAAATAATGAAAAGTTTATACAGTTGATCTTTTTATACCTGCTTTCAGATACAAAGACTAATAAAAGAATCTTAATCTTGGGTAAATATTTTATATTTATTTTATTATTTTCTAACTGTAAACTTTTGAATTAATTTGCTTCACTCGTATAATTATCTGATAGATAGTTATATTGAAAGGTCCAATTGGATCTCCGGAGAGCTTATGCCTAAAAGGGTATAAAGAATAGATAGTTAAAAATTTAATATTTATTAAAAAAAGAAAATGATATGATCCAAATAATGAATCATAAATAGAGTTTAAATTCAAATTCTGTAGACAATAAAATCTAATATGGATGGTTTTTTTCTATAATGATAGAGAAATGAAAGAGACTTGTGATTTGATGTTATAGGATGGTTTTTTCTATAATAATATGGATGGTTTTTTCTACTATACGTATGTAATTTCTATTACATACATATAGTAGTGAGAATTATCATCGCAGAATGGTTAATGATGTTATAGAGTGTAGAACTTGTGCAGTTGGCATGCATGTGGTGAGAAAAATTCCTTACATTATATTTAGTTGTAAACCCTTACCATTGTAATATGTTGCATTGTATGCAAGCAAGTCAAAGAAAAACAATTTTGAGTTGACAATATATATATCATTTGTTGTGTATAGATCAATGATTAAGGTATTAAAACATGATATCCACTTATATACTCTTTAAGGCCACATCACCCATGATTCATTTTTTTTTCCTTTCAAGGATGATTCTGTTGTTTATGTGGAAATAACTCATCAGTGACATCATATATTAAGCATGTGAATCACTCATAAAACTTTTTTTTTTTAGGGTGATTCAGTCCAGATATTTAGGTGGAAACACTTCAAGGTGGTATCATTTTAGGGGCCCATTCAGTCTTGTTGGAGCTGAAAACATGAGACCCCTGAAATTTGAGAGGGGTTTCTTGGGCATACCATACCCAATCTGTGAGAAGCCTCATCACCCCTGAAATCTTAGAGGCTGATTCAATCCAGCAAAATGGATTTGAAAACATGAGATCCATCAGGTTTGTGAGAAGCTTCATCGGCCCTGAAATTTTAATGTCCAGCAAAATGGTATCTTTGGCATATTGGAGTTGAAAACATGGGACCCAGGCACCAGCTTGGTGAGCAGCCTCATCACCCTTCAAATTTTAGATGATTCAGTCCATCAAAATGGCTTCTTTCACATGTTAGAGATGAAAACATAGGACCTGGTCATCAGGTCTGTGAGAAGCTTCATCAACCCTTGAAATTTTTGGGGCTGATTCAGTCTAACAAATGATTTCATGAGCCTATTGGGAAAAATATGGGAGCCAATTATCAAGTCTATAACGAGCCTCGTCACCCCTGAAGTGTTTGGGGCTGATTTAATCGAGCAAAATGTGCTTTTGTGACGAGAGAGAGAGAGAGAGAGAGAGGAGGGGACCAATCCTTGGGGAAGTGCATAGACAGAGGCAGGTGATTGGGTAGCACACTGTTGACAAGCTGAGAAACCAATGGAACAATTGGCTGATACAAAAAAGCGAGCTTTTTTGAGCTTTGACCAGACTCTTCTTTTCACACACACAGACACACCGTCCGAAAGCTCCCGAACCGCTGCGGTGCGGCTCCCCTCCCTCGTAATTTTCCTTGGGATAAACCTCGCTTCCCCCGCTTCTTCACTTCGCTCTCTCGCTTGCTTTGCGGTGGCCTCGACGCACGCTCTCGCCGCCTGCCAATCCGAAGCCCTAAAGTTGTGTCCTTGGCACCAGGTATGGTTCTTTGTTTGATTTCTTGCACCTCCATCTTCTCCCCAGTTCTCCTCACTCTCTTTGGTTCCGTAGGATTTTAGATCTGTTATTTGTGCTTTGAGGCCGGTGATCTGTTGGTCTGCACTGTTAAGCCCTTTCTTGTGGGTTTTCCTGAGGTTCGGGACTCTTTTTTGCCGTACAAAGCTCGCATTTTTCTGGGGCTGGCTTGATCGGTGTTTTGTGATCCATGATTTCCTCGATCGGTTCGTTTTCCTGAGGCCTCTTCAGATAAGAAAACTTGTTTTGCTAAGGCGTCGATGCCCTAATCCAGGCTGTCTCTGGTCCTTTGCCCAATAAGTCCCCTTGTTTTGAGGTGGGTTTGGATGTTCATCCTCTCTGCTGTGGAAGTTCGTATCTTGATGCACTCTTTTGTGCCATGCCGACCTCCTTTTGACTACCTCTTTTCTGCATGCTAATCCGCTGTCGGAGTTGAAATCTTGTTAATGTCGATTTTGCTTGTCCGATGGGTCAGCACAAGTTGCGGACCCAGTCGGGCTTGGGACCGACTGTCACAAGATTGGTGTGGGGATGGTAGGATGATTTAGCGGCACTGACCTGCAAGAATATGTCGGGAAAAGAAAAAGTCCCACGGGTATCCGGTGATGGTCAGCATTTACGTTAAACCGAATAGCATTACGAGACATGAAAAGTTATCTGAATCAACTTCCGTTGCGGTTGACATCGTGAGCAGACGACGTGCTTCCTCAGACATCCGAATAGGTGTCAAGCTGGCCACATAGCCTTCGATGCTCCATATGTCTGAGTTCCTCATATCAAATCTGTTTCCTTATCTCCAAGCCTAAAGTTACTCCGAGGTTAAAGATTTCTGATGTCAAAGCATTATATACGTACATAGTAGAAACCATCACACGCACTGTTGATCTTGATAGAGTTGGTTGATGTCACTACTGCACTTAAAAAGTGTGTGATTGGAACTTTCAATCTGTTTCTTGATCTTGCTATATGATGGGTTTTCAAATGAAAAAGCTGTGTAGTTACTTTCTTCATTCCCCCCCCAAAAAAAGAAAAACAGGGTCTCTAAAATCTCTCTCTAGTCTTTCAAGGGAGTTCTTTGATTCATGTTTTGCATATTTGTAGGCAGTGGGATTGATTCATCGAATGCTAAGTTTGCCATCGTTGCAGTGAATTCATCTGTGTTGTACGTGATGGAAGATCCCGCATTGAGTAGATCCATCAGTGATGGGAAAAGAGACATTTGATTCTTTTGGTTGGGTGCTGCATATCTTATTTCAACTGATAAGCAACCTATTGGTCACATATCATGGTTCTATAAGCAAGATTTGCATATAAAATACATGGCTTCGAAGACTATATCAAAAAGCAGCTTCGAGCAACAACCTGAAGCATCTGGGAGTCACAAAATAGAACCAAATTCCTGTAAACCTTCACAGACTTTGCAACCAATCAAGTCCGATTCTAATGCAGCCAACATACAAGTAACTATAAACCAGACCATGTCAAAGCATGCTTTGAATGACATCAAAGAAGATAAAGGATCGATTCATCATCCTGGAAAGGCCATCTTTTCTTCTGAAACAAATGATACAGTTCCCTCAGATGGTCAGAAACAACCAATGCAACAAGGAGTTTCCACAGAACTAAATGGTGTGGATGTTAGTGGAGATAAAGATAAGAACTCTGAACAGAGTGGAAATGATAGCTTCGTAAGCTTCGTGTCTGCTAAAGTTAGTGATGCAACCAGCAGTATGACAGCTGATTTTGTTGAGAGCACAAAAAGTAGTTTGTGTAGGCCTAGTACTAACAGTGATGTCAGTGACGAGAGCTCATGTAGCAGTTTAAGTAGCAGCTTAAACAAGCCTCACAAAGCAAATGATTCAAGATGGGAAGCCATTCAAATGATCCGCTCGAGAGATCGAGCTCTCGGCTTGAGCCATTTTAGGCTGTTAAAAAAGTTAGGATGTGGTGATATTGGCAGTGTGTATCTATCAGAGTTGAGTGGGACGAAATGTTATTTTGCGATGAAGGTCATGGATAAGGGAGCACTAGCTAGTCGTAAGAAGCTTCTTAGATCTCAGACAGAGAGGGAGATACTACAATCTCTGGATCATCCATTTCTTCCAACACTTTATGCCCACTTTGAAACTGATAAATTCTCATGTTTGGTGATGGAGTTCTGCCCAGGTGGAGACTTGCATACCCTTCGTCAGAGGCAACCCAGGAAACATTTCTCAGAGCAAGCGGTGAAGTACGCTCTACACTTTTACTCCTTGTTAGACTCAGGTGTTCACAACATAGATTAGATATTTCCATAAGGTTCCATGTTCCTTTGTTTCGATATGGTTTGGTGAGTCCATGTTTCTGAATTAAATGTGTATGTTGATAATGCTGCATAATGCATCATTCTTTTGACATCTTTGTTACCTTTATTCTTTAATTGATTGCTTTGCTTTAACTCATTACTTCTCAAAGCATTGATTCAACACTTAAATACTTATTGTGGAAATAACAAATATTTATTTTGGGCTTTCAGTTGCTTTGAATAGAAATAAGGAAGTGGCACAACTAAACGAACATAAGCTGGAAAAAATGGGATAAACTTCAATGAGGAAATCCTTTTTCTATACATTAGGTTATTTTCTATTAGTAAATATTTTTCTTCTCTTGTTATTGAATATTACTCTCCATTTTTTTTAATTTTTTTTTCTTGTCTTACATGAGTGTTTGGTTGATTGATCTCTGTAGATTGTTCTAGGACTTAAACAACATGCTAAATAGTAGTTTTTTAGCTAATTCCGGAGCTCCAATACATTCAATGATGTATATGTTGCTTAAATATTTGGTTTTTACAAACTGATTACATGCTGGTTAGATTATTGGTCGAATGAATGGTTGCTAGGTTTATCCACGTTGCTTGACATAATTTTTCGACTAGTATTCATAGTTCCTACCACAAAGTAAATTCTATGAACAAAACAGTTTGGTTACAATAGTTCACATCCTTTCAAGTTCAAGAATTCTAATCACTTCATTAGAATGAATAAAAACATGAGGCAGGTTGAGAAAGGTACCATATTAAGCTCACAACACTTAGGAAACTCTGTTTCATTTTATTAGTTTCTAATACTTTAGACTAGATACTAACTTGAGTGGCATAATTAGCAAATCAATTTCTATTGAAATTTTCTTGATAAGTCCGGTCACGAATCTCTGCTCTCAAAGCAAAACTTTTTTTGGATCTGCTATTAGATGATCCGTGTTTCTGAATATCGTAAAATGCAGGTTCTATGTAGCAGAGATCCTCCTGGCATTAGAGTACCTACACATGCTTGGAATCATATACCGTGACCTCAAGCCCGAAAATGTTCTTGTTCGGAATGATGGCCACATCATGCTTTCTGATTTCGATCTCTCGCTTCGCTGTGCAGTAAGCCCAACATTGATCAATTCAGATTCTGAATCATCCAGGAGGAACAATTCAGCATACTGTGTGCAGCCTGCTTGCGTCGAGCCATCCTGTATCCATCCTTCTTGTGTTGCCCCTACAACATGCTTTGGTCCACGACTTTTCTCCAAATCCAAGTCCAAGGACAGGAAGCTGAAATCAGAGACCGGGAACCAGGTTAGCCCATTGCCAGAGCTCATAGTAGAGCCCACAGATGCTCGGTCGATGTCTTTTGTTGGTACACATGAGTACTTGGCACCGGAGATCATCAAGGGTGAGGGACATGGGAGTGCCGTTGACTGGTGGACCTTTGGTATCTTCATGTATGAGCTTTTGTTTGGGAAGACCCCATTCAAGGGATCAGGTAACAGGGCCACACTGTTCAATGTCGTCGGGCAGCCATTGCACTTCCCAGAGTCCCCAACAGTGAGCTTCGCTGCCAGAGATCTGATAAGGGGACTGCTTGTGAAGGAGCCTCAGCAACGGCTTGCATACAAGCGTGGGGCTTCAGAGATAAAACAGCATCCATTTTTTGAGGGAGTTAACTGGGCACTGATACGTTGTGCAAGTCCACCGGAGATCCCAAAATCCGTCGACATTGAACGGCTGCCAAAGCCTGCAGCATTGACAAATGAAAAAGTTGCAGCTACCAAAGATCAGAAAGGTTCCAACAACTATTTGGAATTTGATTTCTTCTAGTGATTTATCTTCACCAGAGTAGTCTGTCGCAATGGTAGAATCTTTGGAGTTACCAGAAGTCTCAGAAATGGTCAAATTTCTGCTAAGCTGAATGCTGCATCGGTGCATCCATTGTTTCCAAATGTCCTATCAGTTCCACAATTTGTATTACTCAAATGGATTCTGGACTATCATATCTTTTATGTTTATCAAGGGAAGATCCTTTCTTTGTCATCTTAAATTCCAGGTAAGTCTTTCTTTCTTGGTTCATATATGTTTGCAAAAGTTATTGTCATTTTTGTGGAGTCAAATCTTTTATAAGAGTGAACCTTTTCCAGGACAAGTAATGTGGCAAAAAATAGTGTAGTAAATGAAAGAACTTAGTGAAGGACTGTGAATCAAACTTAACTAGAAAACCATCATAACGATAAATAGTAGCCTGCTCCATTCTAAAATGATGAGATATAACAGGCCAAGAAGATCTATTTGACACTCCAAATCCAATCCCACATAGGGTGCGGGAAAGAAAGAAAGTTGGTTTATAGGGTTCGATGAGTCTACTGTAATTAACTGGGCTTTAGCATTTGTATCTAGTCGTGGGTCATGAGTTAGTGAGTCAGTTACCATAGGAGGATCAACCCCTTAGGAAAGCTCTACCCATGGATAGAGCTGGAGGTATAACATAATATGAAGCCATCATTGGAATGTGCCTCGTATCCCGAGATAGCCCCATGCTAAATGTAGGAGAAAAGAAGAATTGAGTTGGTTTACAGGGCTGGATAAGCTTACTTTCTACCAAGCTCTATGACTTTCTTTCTTTTACTTCCTCTATATTTGTCATATGATAGATATTTAGTCGATGACCCAAACCTTTGACAAGCTTAGCTTTATTTGGAAAAAAAATGGCACATTATGGATTAGCTTGCCTTCAAAATATAGTTAATAACTACATATATGATGACATGTAGTTATCAGATTAAACTATGAAGACTTGAGATCACAGAAGCGGATTTATATGTTTGTGGAGATCTGGGAACCGTGTTCATTCTACCCGAACTGCTACTCATCTATGATCATAATGGCATGCCTTCAGGCTACAGCTCACCTCTTAATTCTGAGAGTACTATAATACATGTCAACTTCAATTTATCTAGATAAAGATTGCTGTAAAGATGGATTAATTTAGCAGATATAGATTATCAGCTGACTTGTGTTGATTGATGCTAAATACTGTATTGTTGTAACTTGATAAGCTCTCGGACTCACGTTTTAGCTCTCCTAATATAGGATAAGTAACATTTCGAATGCTTAGGAAAGCCTGTGGGTTGTGACTGTGTTTGACTTTTTATTCCAGGTGGATTGCATCTGACGTTTACCACATTCCATGCTTCTCTTCTTCCATTTGTTCCTCAAAACCATTGCTGATTCAGCTGTACTTATTATACTGGCAAAGATGATGAATGTGAAATAATAATAATAATGATAATGATGGTATTGATGTTCCGAGGATTTGAATTAGGTTTGAACAAAGTCATATATTGAAATCTTCTCTAAGATTATTATTTTTAGTTCATCTCTATTTTTTAGTTCGATGATTGTCTTTTCGACAAACACATCTTCATCTTGTCAAACTATAACTTGACCTAGGTTACGACTTACTTATCGACGAACTCATCTTCATCTTGCCAAACTACAACTTGACCTAGGTTACAACTTGGGTGACTTGATTCGGGGTTTCAATAATACTTTTGACTCGGGTTTTTCTTTTAATTTTGACTCATTTAAATCACATGTTGTCCATTTGACTTTGATATTATATTAAATTTTTTGAAAAGTGGAGACTTACTCAATTGTGCAATACACATATCGAGAGATTGAACACAAATACAAGTTAACAAGTTAGGCTGACTCGTGGATGAAATCTACAGTATGTCACATACAGTCTAGTTTTCCGATCCTTATCATTGTGTAACTATTTTTAGTCCATCTCTATTTTCATCTCGCACACACTTTTTTTTTTTAAGAATTCAAATGATTTTAAATAATGATAATGTCAAATTTGATCGATCACTCAACATTATATAGTTTGGTCAAAAGTAAACTCCACATAGAACCTATCTACTACATTCATATCAAATACTAGTACTACGACTACCTCAAAATCTTTCATTCGTTAAAGATAGCCATTCTTTGAAGACCTAAAACCTAAAAAATTAGTAATAATAGCAGAACATAACAACAATAAAAGAAGAAATGGCTACGTGGGAAGCACGAATATACAACTACGTGGAGGTGTGCACATGACCACTCTTCCTCCTCATTGCTGCATCATTCATTAAAGCCATTTTTAAGAGGAAAGGAAGAGGAAGAGGTTAAAGAAAGAGAAGAGAAGCTCTCCTTGTTTTGAGGTGTCGAAGAGGTTGGCCACCAAAGGTCCAAATTGCAATATGCCAAAGATAGAACGATTAAACAACAGCAACAGCCTCTTGTTCCCATTTCATCAGAGATCCACATCTCTCCCTCTCCCGGATTCCTCTCCCTTTCATATTAATCCTTTTCTTTCATCACAAGCACACATGACAGAGATTTCCTATATCAATTCATATATATTTATTTATAATGGGAGGATGTTTGACTTTGTGTGATGGATACACAAAGGAAAATCAAAGAAAAAACATGTTTAATTTTTTTTATAATTTCTAAAGAAATATTTTGTGCCTCACAAATTCAAATATATATATTTTTTATTTTTTAATTAAAAGAAGGATGAATTTCCTAGAATAGACTATCTTTTCATCTTTTTCCCATAGAGTGAAATATTAAAACAATGTATTGTTTGTCCTTATTTTTCCACTGAAGGAGACATGGTTGATAATTTGAGAGGAATTTTTGTGTTATTGAAAAAAAAGGGGATACCCTCTGTGAAAAAATTAAAAATAAATTATATTGATGCTTTGAGAGGAATTTTGGTATTATTAAAAAAATTGAGATGCACTGTGGAAAATCTAGAAATAAATTATGTTGATAGTTTGAGAGGAAATTTGGTATTATAAAAATGCAAGAAATTTAGAAAGAAATTTTATTCATAGTTTGAGAGGTATTTTGTTATTATTGAAAAAAAAAAGGATGCCCTGTGAGAAATTTAAAAAGATATATTGAGAGGAATTTTGGTATTATTTTAAAAATGAGAATCTCTACAGGAAATTTAGGGAGAAAAAATTGTTGTTGACACTTTAAGAGCTATTTTGGTATTATAAAAAATAGGACTCCCTATAAAAAAAAATAGAAAAGAGTCAAAAAAAAAAATGAAGGAATTTTTTCCAAAGAATTTACCCTTAAAACAAAAAGAATTCCTCTTCTATTCTTCTTTCTCTCATTCCAAGCAATTCCACCACCCTCTTGGTTTACATTATTTTGCTGTGCTTCCTCCGTCGATGGCTTTCAGCTCCACCTCCTTAACCGTGCATGACAGCCACGCAGAGACGTAACGCTATATATCGCCTCACCCTCCTCCTTTTAGATGTCTCGCCAGCTTTCTCCCTCTCTATGCGAGCTGTTGTCATGCGCGAATGCCGGGCTGCCGACCCCACCTCGTCGTAGCCACCGGAGTCCTGCATCGGAGAAGATGGAGGTCGAGGACGAGCCAAGGATCTCCGGCTGCGGCCTCTTCCGCCGCCGGAGGTCCAGGTCCACCAGCTCCATCCCCCGAATCGTCCCCGACGCCGCGTCGAGGTTGCAGGACTCCTCGGCCGCTCCGCGCCGGCGCACCGGATCCGACGTCACCTCGATCGTCCCCGTCCTTCCCCCGGTTCCCGTCGTGAAGCCCCGGTCCCCGGCCCCAACCGCGCGTGCTGTGGCCAACCCCCGGATGCCACCGCCGCAGACGACGGCGAGGTCGAACAGTGGATTAATGGCGGAGCTCGACGGTATGCTTTACGACCGCCATAACGCCAGCGACGGCGGCCACCTCGTCCGGGCTTCGTCCGGCAACGTTATGGTCTTCGGGAACCTGGGCAACCTCCGTGGCAACGCCAACTTCAAAAATCCTCCGACCGTGGCCAAGAACACCAAAGGAAGCCTCGGCAATCCAATGAGACCGTCGCCGATTCCGGCATCGGCACCGGCACCGGCACCGGCACCGGAGCTCTGCCGGGTTCTATCGAGGATGCTGGACCCGGAGGAGCTAAAGGAAATGGGGAACGGGGAGTATAAGATGGGGCGGTTCGCGGAGGCGTTGGCATTGTACGATCGGGCGATCGACATGGATCCCGGCAAGGCCTCCTATTACAGCAACAAGGCCGCCGCGCTCACTGCCATGGGCCGCCTCCTCGAGGCCGTCGTGGAATGCAAGGAAGCCATTCGACTCGATCCCGCTTACCACCGGGCTCATCACCGCTTGGCTACGCTCCATCTCAGGTAGCTCCCATCTCACGTCAATCCAACTGCTGCTTGCAGGATCACGACGGCTTAATCACATGGTAATCCATCAGATTGGGAGAAGCGGAGAAGGCGATCCATCACTTCAAGCAGTCAAGAAACGAGGCCAGCTCGGGCGACATGGCGAGAGCGCAGGCTCTGCAATCCCATCTTTCCCGGTCCAACGAAGCACGCAGGTTGAAGGACTACATCACCCTGTTGAAGGAATCACAGGCTGCTGCTTCCTCCGGAGCCGACTTCGCTCCACAGGTCTCGTCTTCCTCCTTCCATCTCTCGTCTCTGCTTCGATCCACCTGCACAATTCATGGCCATGGCTTTGTCTTGGCAGGTCTTCGCACGGCAAGCGGAAGCGCTTCTAAAGCTCAACCGACACGAGGAGGCCGACTCGATCATGAGCGCCGCGCCCAAGTTCGGCATGGATGAGCACACAAGGTTCTTCGGCACCGTCGCGAAGGCGTACGTCCTCATGGTCCAAGCGCAGGTCGACATGGCTGCAGGAAGGTTCAACGACGCGGTGGCGGCGGCCAAGGTGGCTGCTCAGCTCGACCCCGGTAGCCGGGAGATCGGGGCGGTGGTGCGGCGGACCCGGGCGGTGGCCGCGGCTCGCTCCAGAGGCAATGATCTCTTCCGGGCCGCGAAGTTCGCCGAGGCATGCGTCGCGTATGGCGACGGCCTGAGCCAGGACTCGCACAACGCTGTTCTCCTCTACAACCGAGCCACCTGTCGTTCCAAGCTTGGGCACTACGAGAAGGCGATCGAGGACTGCAGCACCGCCCTTGCCGTCCGTCCTTCCTACAGCAAGGCTCGCCTCCGGCGGGCGGACTGCAACGCCAAGGTCAGTAATTCCGCCATGCTCAAGTCTACATAGTCCGGGACAAGGATTGATGTCATCTCCATTGATCGTCTGCTAGTTGGAGAGGTGGGAAGCATCGGTGAAGGATTATGGAGTGCTGATCCAAGAGATTCCAGGGGATGAGGAGGTGAGCAGGGCACTGTCGGAGGCTCAAGCCAAGCTGAAGAAGCAAGAAGAAGGCGAAGAAGAAGACATGGACGACACAGATCGGTGCTGATGGTTTCGACTCTGTCACGTTGTTATCAGTCGGTATGCTTCTTTTTCTTCACAAAAGCTCAAATTAGAATTCGAAAGAAAGCATAGACGTAATTCCAACTCTGTTGTTGATGACATCAAATTATCTGAAAAATAGTAGTATGGATTTCTGAATGGTATATTTAATACGTTTTCTGAACTTTATTAGACAGTGATATCTTCTTTTGATATGATGCAATGATATATCTGAATAATAAATAATCCGAGATATTTATAAATCAATATAATTTTTCCCACTAAAAAAGATTAGATTGTTGGTGGTGTGGTGTTACAATCTATTCCACTTCCACTTGAATGACTTTGTCAATAATATCAAGATTCAAATGTAAGTACTTGTAAGTTAAATCCTTATTTTGATGCCTACTCACATCCACTAGTAATCATTTCTCACTTTGGCATTTTACCATAGTTTATAATGTGTCTAACCATTCATAAGATTTAAATGGAATAATTGACTCATTAATTTAAAATATTTAATTTTAAATTAATGTTTTTTTAATAGAATTAAATAAAATTTTCAAGCTTAAATAAACAAACATTTGCTGTTCAAACAATACAGTAAACACATTTGATGTTCCTATCCACAAGTAACCCTTTTTCAATTATGTTTCACTATACTAATCGATATCATGAGGTATGTTTTAACATTTATGATGATTTGGTCCGATAAAATTATTGATTCATTAACAATAGATTTGAATCAGTGACATAAGATGCTCATGTAGTTCTGATGTACCAATTAAGATCTTTGGTACATTTAATATGAGAATAAGATCAAATATTTAAACCTAGCACTGGATAATTTTTTGTTCTAGCTTATTGAGATAAACATTTGATGCTCAGACAATAAAATGAAACATGCATACTGTCAGCAAATTATTGTAAAACCTAGCATGCTAAGCTTAGACTTCTTATGACAGGGATGACTTGTATGCTCCTTCCTCTTGGCAATCAAATAAAGTTTTGATGATGAATGATAATTCTTCATTGTTGGTGGAAAAAAGCTGGGGATATGTGCTTGTTTATGTAAATATTAGCAGCAAAATTATGTACTCATCATCTGAATTCAAATAAAGCAGCCATTTGATTTGATTTGCTGCAAGAAAGTCGAAGCTTGTTCTTGAAAGTGGAGATGTCTTTGCAAGTGTGGCGTGGGGTTGTTTCTACGAGGGAGGGAGACACACAAGTAAACTGCTGCATTCAGAGATATCATGAACAGCTAATATTTTTAGTGCCAAATCTGTTCTCTCCAATTTCTGATTTGGATTATACAGAAATGTCTTTCAATTCCTTCGCTTTGCGTGTAACATCCATGATTAATTTTGAACACTAATCTATATCTTGATTTATCTGTGTTATCTTATATTTTGTTGTGGTGTGATCAAAAGGATTGTCAGTGATGATTTCTCACAGATCAAAAGTACAAGGCAACATACTGAGACTAAAATGAATGAAAATAGTCATATAATCCTTTGTAGACGAAAAATCCAAGGGAAAATAAAAATAGACATATCAGATGGGTACCAATTAAAAGGTATTGATGGTAAACATGCACATGAATTTTCGAGGACTAAGTGTAGTCTAAATTAAAACTTCTATAAAGTTTTGCAAGAACATGTTCATCTCAATTTCCAAACCTAACAATCTTTTGTAGAATGACATCAAAGGGCTCTTCGGTGAATGTTGTATGGGAAGACCTCTCACGTAAACCAAAAACAAGCTAGGAAAAAAAAAAAAATAAAGAGAAAGAAATATAGAAGAAAAATAATTACAAAAAGAAAGAATCAGAGAAAAAGAAGACAAATATGAAAGGAGAGAGTCCAAATGCATTCCACCCCCCCCCCCCCCCCCCAAGACATTACAAGACTGGTGGCAAATTATATGTAATAATAATAATAATAATAATAATAATAATAATAATAATAATAATAATAATAATTTGAATCCTGTGTTTTTCTCCTATTCAAATAAAAAAATCACTGTTTATCTCATATGCCTAAATTAAATTGATATTTAAATAATGATAAACTAGAAATGAAGGTCTTTTTCTCTCATTTGTTCTATATTGTATTGGTTGAAGAAAAAATAATATTTAAGTTTGAAAAAAAATATTAAAAATATATTTATTAAAATAAAATTTTATATGTGGTAGAAAAGAAGATTGATATATTCCTATAAAGTATCTTGTAAGAAAGAGATTGATTACCTATAAAATTTGACAAATTCTTAACTTGTGTTCTCTAAAAAAACTTGTTTGCATTGAACAACTTAATAATTTAGAGAAATGGTTGGAGCTACTTGGAGCTTTGTTTCGGTAATCAACACAATATTAAAAAGGGCTACAAACTCAAGAAACAAATCTTATGATACTATAAAGGTAAGTGATATATTGAATTTACATAGGATTAAAGCTTTAAACATAAGCAAATGAGGCAAAATACCATAAGGATATATTTTCCAAGTGCATATTAGCAAGTCAAGTAAAAACACTTAATTGTATAAAGGTATGATCACAGCGATTGGATTGTAGATTTTTTTAGAACTTATATTTACTTGTAGAAGCTTGATGTAATCAATATACAAGGCTAGACGAGCAAATTTTACTACTAAGAATATAACAAAGTACAAAGTTGACATATGCCTTGCAACACGATGGTGGAAGTCATGAGTGAGAGGTACAATTTATATTTCGATTAGTCAGATAAGAACTTCTTAAGAACGTAGAGGTATTAAAGTAGATGGTTAAAATAGGCATAGAAGCAACAAAAATCCAGAGAGTTATTTACCCAAAATCATTTAGGGAGATATACATTTGTGATTTGCCATTCATATAGAAAGTATCAAGATGTATCAAATTTTGTATTAGGGATACCAGTGGTTAGGTATGAAGAGAAATATAGCAAAGTTTATCTTCAAATGATTGTTTTATTAATAAATGAAAGTTATAGCAATAAGTACATAATGACAAATTATAGAATATATAACTTTCTAAATTGTATCAGGGTTATTTAAAATATAGAAAGAAGATGATAATATGTAGGTGATTGTTAGTAATTTTAATAAGTTTACATATTTTGTTTTGTTAACAAGAATTATTCATCAAACAAACTAACATAATTATGTATAAGAGATACTATAGAGTTCTTGTTAGTTTTATTTCTAATAAAAAAATATTCGGTTCATATTGTGTACTCAATTAAAATTTAGTATAATTTCATTCTAAAACAAATAATAAATTTTAAAAATAATTAAAATTTTGAAGGATCTTTTAAGAGTTTATCACTGAAATTTAGTTGGTAGTTGAGATAAGCATATGTACATTATTGAATTTGCCTACAAAAGTAATTATCAGTGTAACATATGGATGACCTCTTCTGAAGTATCTTATATGTGAAAATGTATATTGATTGTGTATTAGGATATTGTTTGAGAGTGAAACTTTTTATATTATGATTATTACAAAGAGATATTGACATTATCTCTTTGTAATGGGAAGAAAAGCTGCACAAATTGAAGAAGGGACATGGAATTTGAAGAAGTTTGAGATCACATCTTTTCTAAAATATCTTTGATAAGATGAGTGATGAGATTTGGACAGAAGAGCAAATCAACAATCAAATGAGCTTATAATATAGTTGAGAGATATTGTCAGCAACTAATCCAAATTTTGGAAAGAAGGGAGCATAGAAAATCTATACCCTTAGTTGCAAATACCATAAAGCGTATATCATAGGGCAATTTGGTTTACGTAAATTTCATTTAGGTAAATCAAATTTAGATATAAAATTTTCTTAAGGAATGTCACCATGCAATGTACAACTTATTTGCATATAACTAAAGAGAGAATGTTGATTCCTAAGATAATTCAATCAAGGATAAAATTAAATTAATTAACTAATTAAAATTCCAAAGATGCCATGATTGGTTTCATCGCTTGAGTAGGAAACCCGCCTTGCTCTCCTATTAATTGATGGTTATATCCTCATGTTGATCAACGACGACTTAAGGTTTTTGATCAACAAGAAGATCGTCAAAGAGATAGATAGGTCCATCGCTCTCCTTTAATTATTTCTTTTAATTTTAAAGTTTTGATTTACAAAAATGGTCCGATCATGATACAATTATTTTCCATTTTTTTAGAATTTTAGCATTGGTGATTTTAGAACTAAAAAGATGATATTTGTACATAATTTAGATTTATGATTTGTAAGTAAATTTCCATGATGTTGTTTTAAAACTCAGATATTTGATTTTTACATATTTGTATTTATAATTCATGTTCAAATAAATAAGTCGGTTAAGATCAAACTATTATTAGTAATATGATTTTTGATACTTAATCTTATTTTTCCATGTGATGTTACATGTTTCAAATTTTGCAATCAATTGGTTGCAAATTAATGATAAAAGAAAAGAGAGATTCAAATTAGGTCGAATTCAAAACCATTCAGCCTTTTGTCTAACTCGAGTGAGACCAGTTGGCTCGATCGAGTCAACCGAGCCCAACCGACAAGCCCACCCAGGCGCTGCCTTGTGTGACGCAGGGCCCGTGGCCCTTGCGACCCAGCGGCTCGTGGGCTGACGGCTTGGGCCCTGCTCACGGCTAGCTGGGCAGAAGTCGCCTTGAAGCCCAACTGGAGTCGTTACAGTCGATTCCGGCGGCCCAACGCTCGGACCCTTTGTGGCTTCCAAATCAATCGGTTGCAATCGGTCCAGGACAGTTTCAGACCATTTCAGGCCAATTCAAGCTGGTTTAGCCCACCAATGTGAACTGATTCAGATCCGATTAGGCTAGCTCAAGTGATTCCAGATTTTGATGTTGACATGTGGCATGATTGGATTGATATTTTATTTGTGATTTACTTTATTTGAGACCTTGTCATATGTTTTAAAGGGATGTTTTAGAAGCTTCCTGCTCGAGGAATTTGTTGATATATTTTGTTTTGTTCTTCCAAGTAACTATTTTATAGGAGATTTAGTATTTTATGTATTTTTAAGAAAAGATTAATAATATAGCTTTTTTTTTAAAAGAAAAAAAAAGATTGCTGTCATTTTATGAAAAATATTTGAAATTTTTTGTTTGAATAAAAATTAGTTTACTAAGATTTTTTTTTTGAGAATAATAATTGATTGTCGTGTACTACTCTTAAATTTATGGTGGTAGAAAGACCGTTGTGTTGATCGAAGCTAATAAGATATATTCCCAGTGGCCTTTTTGGCTTAATCATACAATAAAGCAAAGGGGGCCGAGGAGGAGGGTGTGCTTTGGAAAGCAAAAGAAGCGTCTTTTTCCCTTCTTTTGGACTCGCCTCTTCCACTCCTCCTCGAGCAATTTCAGCAACGCTAAGAGGATCTAGATTGCCTCTTGGCTTGTTTGAATCCACCGAGACCCAATTTTGATATGAAAACTGATCATGTAGGGCGGGAGTCAGCCCTGATTCTTCGTATTGGATCCGGAATTTGCAAGATTCTCTACGGCCGGCAGAGAGGGGTTTTTACCTGCTAATCCTGGGAATTCTGGTTGCTGGAGGAATTGAGGCCCCCGTGATTTCTCGGCTGATTCACTCTTGCTTGGCAGTTTGGATTGATCGGTGCCGCAAAAGCTGAATTGGTCCTGATTCGTGGATTATTTGGGCGATAGTAACTGTTTCTTGAAGGCCTGGCGATGGCAGGAGATGATTTGATTGAGCTCAAGTTTAGGCTGTTTGACGGCACCGACATCGGGCCGAACAAGTACGATCCTTCGACCACCGTCGCCTCTCTCAAAGAAGCTATACTTGCTCGATGGCCCCAGGGTGAGACCTCGATGGCCTTTTGGCCGCTCACATTGCTTGTCTTCTCCTCACGTTTTATTTCTTTGATTATCTAGATGAATTCTGCCAAGTCCTAATTATGCTTTTGTCAGTGGTGAATTTGATTAAAACCTTTAATTACACAGATCCTAGTTGTTTATACCACTTGGGTGCATGTCTTGATTGACTATAATTTGTTGCAAGTTTTTTCTTTGTCAAAGCCTGTAATTTCTTGAAAAAGGCATAGAGGTAATTATGGTTGCTTAGGAGGTGTGACATAGAGGCTTTGACATTGCTATTGAAAAAAACGGGAGAAGAAATAATTTGCTTCGTGGGAACAGCAATTGGAAATAACAATGTTGTAAACAACTAAAAATAAATCGAAGAGGATACCTTTTACATCTATCTTACCTTATAAACAACTAAGTGAATGGATGGGAGATTCACTATACATAAATTTTTTCTCTTTCATCTATCTTACCTACACCCTCAATTTTTCTCTAACCGCTGTTAAAATAAAATTTCACATTTTCGGTCTTAGTACCACCACCTAGTTTCAAATCTTTGGTTTCTAATGCTTGTCTCCGTAACTTAAGTTTAGAATTAATGCTGACTAAAAGTAAATTGTTTTTGAATCATATATGTTTATTTGGAAAGAAGAGCCTTCTCACTTTAATTATTTATGATAAATGCCACTATCTACAACATCATTATTTTTAATTTTTTTTAAATATTTAAATCATATAGCCCTTTGGATTTGAAATTTTTTTCCCTTCATTTATGTATTGTTTTGGGGGCTGAACTCATTTGTTTTCTTAGGTACAGAAATTGCTCCAAAAACCATAAATGATGTCAAGCTCATAAATGCTGGAAAGATTTTGGAGAACACCTGGACAATTACTGAGTCTAGGGTACCAGTTTGTGAACTTCCTGGTGGTGTTATCACTATGCATGTTGTAGTGCGGCCTCCCATGCTTGACAAAAATAATGGTATTTTCTGTGATTCCTGCTTTTTCTTTTATGTTTGTTCATATGTTCAAAGTTCAAACTACTTTTTGTTTATATAGTTTCTATTGCCAAATGAACTAATTCTTTTCCAATTATATTCTTAAGTGAATTTCTTTTTTGCATTTGTTATGCCCTAATGCTCCACATTGAAACATTTAAGAGCTACTTTTAGTCAAACTTTTCAAGCAGTTATGATCTTCCTAGTGTTTGAAAAAGTGGAATAGATTTAGTATGTCTTATGTATTAACATAATACCAATGGGTGTCAAACAGCACATAGGATTCAGTTGCATGACATTATGAATTAATTTTCTTACAGGGTGCATTTTGGAGTTTAGATATAGTATTTCTTCTATATTTTACAGAATATTGATTCAAAATGATATCGTGTCAATTGAATCTGTGTTTCCTTAAGAGCAGGCAACTGCCTAAATACCTTTCTTGATCTGAGAGGTCTCTGTGTGCCTTTCAATGTCTGAAACACTATCTTGGGCTGTCTCAAGGACTTTGGGTCCTCGAATGGTTCATGCACCACTTAGCTCAGTTGGACTGTGTTGGCTCAGTTTTGAAGCTGGTCAGGCCCTCAGGCAAGTCGAAAATGGATATATTTAGTTGTAGCCCATGTCATTGTTTCATTTCTTGTTAGGAGACTTGGGGTGAAAATGATCTAGAATTGCATCGACCAAGTGGAGGAAATGAGTTGCTGCATGTTTTCTTTTTTTCTTTTAAAATTTTCTTTACATGTTTTCGTTTCTTGCATTACTCCATCTTTTTGGTCCCTCTTTTATTTAGTATAAATTTCAGGCACTTTGATTTTTTGCACCTTGCATTACTCCATCTTCCTTGCAACATGCTTACAATTCTAACAGAACCATGACTACCTGCCAGTTGACATCTATTTTCTGGAGATTGTTGATAATGATAAAATGAAACAAAGGAATTAAAAGAATATTTTTGAGATAATGTAACATTCTATTATGGATTTTAATGGACGTGATCATCTGATACATTCTTTTGTATGATGAGGTATACATCAAGAATATATTGTATATGTACTTGTTGTCAAGGTTTAAAATTTCAACTGTACCGGCTGGACCTGTATTTATCATTCCATAGCCATCCAGTATATGAACAATTTCTTCTGGTCTGGTGCAAAACGAAGCTGACCACCCAGTAAGGTCATCATACTAGCTTACCCAATGATAAACTAATTGGTATTGATACGTATGTGGGAGTAAGCCTACTGCCTAACACTGGTACTTTTTAAATTTTTTCTGTTTTTATAAGGATAAGACAGTTGTTTTTTCTCTTCTATCTCTCTCTCTCTCTCTCTCTCTCTCTCTCCTCTTTGCCTTTTCCATTCACTTTGCCTTCACCTCTGCTCCTCTTATTTTCTTTCTCCTCCTCTTCCTCCTCTGCAGTATCGTCATCCACTTCCTCTGCCGCCTCATCCTTTCTGTTTGTTGCTGCTGCCTTTTCCTTTAGGTCACTGTTACGTCCTCCTGCCAGTGTCTCCTCCTCCTCCTCCTCTCTCTCTCTCTCTCTCAATTCTACCCTCCCCTCCAGCCAGACTCATACTGGTTGGCATGAGAACATACCATGTGTCAATACATCCAACCATACTCATAGTTTAACTTGAATTTGTATTTAACATATCTGGAAAGGAGATTCTAATTTAACCTGAAAGATACCTTTGTGTACATTATGCAAGTTTGTAAGTGCAAACAGTCAATCCTGTGTGGCCTAAGTACAAATAATCTTACATACATGATGCAGTTATGCAAGTTCATTGCACTGTTTTTATTAATTTATATCATCACTTTAGAAATTTGATTTTGGGTTGATGTCGCACATGGTTGATGTCCCATTGGCAGACTCTGATGTTATTGCTTTCACATTTGTTTTTTAGTTCTCGCTGCACATATTTTATGCCTTTTAGTGTTAATACAAGTTATGGAAGATAAGTTCATGCGTTTTGGTTTTATCATCCTGTAAAAACATTATAAATTGTGATTTATCTCGGAAAAGATTGAACCAAGAAAGATGGTTCTTTGAGTCATCGTTAATTAAACCATAGAACATGCTCAAACTTAGGGCCTAATTATCTGCATTTAAGTGATAGGAAATTAGGAATACGATTTGATGCTGGTAAAATTGCATTTGTGGTTCTAATATTAGGACAATAATCATGAGTTATTGGTCTATACCTTATAACATAGTGCAAATGAGTGACGGTTTCTTTTGTCGATGCAAGTAGTAAATCTCCATTGAATTAGGGTTATTAATTTGTACATTTTCTATATGACGCAATGAGATTCAAATGTGAACAGATGTGTGCATTTCTTGTTTACATAGTCATCCTACCATACAAACTTAATTTTATTTTGCTACCATACTAACCTTGTAATTTCTATACAGAAAGACCACTTGCTAAAGACCCAAAGACCAACAGATGTGCTTGCACCATCCTCTGACAATTGGCCATGATATGATGGAATTTTCCAGTTAGTAACTGTGAATTTACTGATTTGTAGCTTCAGTATTTCACCGTCATCTGGAGAAGTTTTTCTTCGCCACCGAATGTGTTCGAACTAATTGTGCAAGGATGTTGGTATTGCAACATGCAGTTACTCATGGTTCTGTATGAGAACTGAACAATAACATTTGTTGCTTCTTTGGTGTATTGTCGATAGGGTTGAATGATTCTTTTAATTGTTGATTCTGCTAGGAAAGTGTTCTGAGTGTTATGAGTTAATAATTATGGAACCACAAAGTAAAATGCAAGTATGATGTGCTTCATCACGGATGGAGAAAAAAAAAAACTTCTCCTACTGATAATGAATAATTGGTGATAGAAATGCTTGATTGCTTTGGTTGTATAATAGATAGGTTTATTGTTTTTTTTTATTTCTTTGTTAATGCAAATATGATGTGCTTCATCATGGATAGAGAAAGAAAACACTTTTCCTACTGATGATGAATACTTGGTAAAAGAAATGTTTGATAACTTAGGTTGTATAATTCTGATAATAATATTTATATTACTAAATTGGTTTAATGTCTTCTATTTCTTTGTTAATTATACTTGGTTGTTTACTCATACTTATCTATGTCTTGGCCATTCATAAAAAATATCTAAGAATGAATCAAGTTACAAACATGTGCATGATTTGGAGAGAGAGAAGCCTCTCTTCATACTCACCTGTAGGGCTAAGATTGATATAGCTATATATCTTATGTTTGTGGAAGAGAGGATTTGGTTCCATGTGGACATTAAAGATGTAGAACAGTTGGGAAAGGATGAAATTGGATTTTTCTAATATGGCAGAATTTTTGGTGTCTCAGACTAAAGAGATCCTGACATAATTAGGAATATGCTTTTTTAAAAATGTTATAGTTAGCTAAAAGATACTGCTTTATGAATTAATTGTCAATTTTATTTTCACTCTAAGAAATATGGTTTTGAATAACCAAAATTCTTAGAGAATCATTGCATGGATCATTACATGTCTTAATTCTTCATATCTTTTTGAAAAACTTCAATGTTTGTATAATTTTACTGATGGTAAGTAAACTCACTCTTACATTGTCTAACTGACATGGGCCTTTATTTTTTTTTTTATTACAATCATTTCCTATTTAAATCACCTATCATGTTCAATATTAGGCTTAATTTAATAACATTATTGCAATTCGATGGATGATAAAAATTAATCAATTTAATTTAGATTGGCTCAAAACACTTGACATCAAGTTTATGAAAAATATGGAAGAATAGACCAAACATCACATGAAAAATGAACTAGGCACATAGTTATACTTAAGAGTTATAAAAAACGATCTAAGTAGAGGGGTTGGTGATGTGATAGACCCACTTAAAACTTGAGAGTTGGAAATCTCATCTAATAAATATTTATCGATTCTCAAGCTTGATTTAGTTAAATATATTTTTTATATTTAAAATGTTGATTTGATGATAGTAGTGTATTAGACCCTTACGGTTCTATTGTTGTTATTGTTATATATATATATATATATATATATATATATATATATATAAAGGACAATAAAACAAGTGAGAGCTTCCTATATTACCAACTTCGGCTTAATCATCAACATGCATACCAATTCAATGGAAAGAATGATATCTAATTTTAGGAGGTTTTGAGACTGAATTCCAAAATAAAGTACTATATAAACATATGAGAGAGAGAGAATTCAGAAAAGTTTCGTTATATGTGTAGTAAAACCCTAGTAAACACACAAAAAAGTTAACTTGAGATACATGGCTTCCATCATAAACCTTCTATGAACCCAAAATTATGAACATATGCTCTTTGACTTCCATCATAACTTCTCTATGGTTTGTCTTTATTGAGATGTCCTCGTGTTATGTTAATTAAACCATGGCGTAAATATTAGGTGCTGGGCAATTGATACATCTCATATTCGAGTTTGTGTAGGAGTATCTTTATGTATAATTTACAATCATAGAGTTCAACAGCAACAAAAATATCCATGTAGCTGATTGGGACTATAGTTTTGTTGTTATTATTGGATCTTGTGTGCAATTTGATATGATAGAAGAAAATTATTCCTTAAAAAAACTTCCATATGGCTATGAACCTGAACTATGTTGTTAATAGTGAAAGCAACATCTATTTCTGTCGTATGCAGGTAGAGAAAAAGAAAACAATTGGATGATTATTCCTCCCACATTTCCCTACTAAAGAGACTTGGAACATTGGAAGGCAAAATATATATACATGTGGACATAGCATTGTCTAAATGTAAAACAAGCCCCCCATCAACACCCAATAATTCATCATCTTTCTTTTTTGGGGATTTATTTGGTGAACGAGCTTCTCCAACAATTACCTTCACCTCCTTCTTCACTACACACTGGTGAAGGGGTGTCACTAGGATGAACTCTTCCCTTGGAGCTCTTCTCCTCTGTGGCCACACCACCATCTGTCTTCTTCCTCTCCATTTCCTTGCAGCGTTTCCTCAGTTCATGGATGTAAGCATAGCTGGCTCCAAGAGAAGACATGGCTGTTCTTATGAGGACTTCAAGTGATGTTTAGGTGGAGCCATGAAGATGAGGAGCATTTATAGCAGGATAAAAGAATGTGATTCCGCATGTTTAGATCTACATCACATACAACAGCTCAATCAAATTGGTATATAGAGCTACATAAGTTTATCGTTATTAACTTTGGCCTAAGCACTTAGTTCAGATTCATAATGTTATTAAGATATCTCCTCAGATCAAGTTGTGACAAATCATATCAAGGGGGATTTATTAATGGGCATGATGAGGTACCCAAACCAGAAAAGATGGCTGAGTGTAAAGTTCAATATGTTAAACATAAGTGGGACAGATTGTTAAATAAGTCTATTTTCATTAATATGGATGCAAGTGCTTTGAATTAGTGTTTCATACTCATCAAATTAATAAGTTATCAGACTGGGTCGAGATGATGAACAAAAAAATACTTCAAGGCTCATAAAATAAATGAATAAACACTTTGGACCACTGTTTCAGGTTCATGAACTTAATGAAAAAGCCTTTTTTTTCTTCATTGGGCAACTAAGACAACTTTTAATGTACAACTCACCTCCTTTGTCATGAATCCTACACGATGAATTATATATCTAGCTAACATTCATATTCATGCTGATACTACTCTGTCTATCACTTAGTGTTTTATATACCTAATCTAAGCTTTCATACTCTATCATGATAATATATATGTTTCCTATGACACTGATCAAGTGCGTTGAGTAAGCTCGCATTTGGATGTAATGACTCCTCAAACTAAATCATTAAATTAGCATCAACTTGGATGTCACGATGTGAGTCTCATAAAAATTCAATCAAGCCTGATGAGTGTGTGGAGTTTCATGCAACATGTACCTGAATCCACTAGGTTTCTAACATTAGGGTTAAGAAGCATGCTAGAAATTTATCCTGTTGTGCCAAATTTAGTTCTAAAGACATCATGACATAGCTCTCAATTTACCAAAACTCGAGATTAACAGCAAAATTTATCAACAAAGCAGTTATATGTCCTTGAAAAGAAAAAAAAAAGGTTGCTGAGGGTATATAATTCTGAAAACTGACATTAAATAAGATGAAATATTTATTTTCTGAGTCCAATCAGCTTAGTGCAAGAAACTGTAGGAAGCTTCAAGGAAGCTGTTCATCGGGTGGGGAAGACAGGTAAGGTTAACTGCTTTTACCTACTAAAATGAAGAAGGTGGCTTCCATGGATGCCTTTGCCCACAGACTGCAGCCACCTGTTTGTTTAGTATCAAAGATGGTGGCTTTGTAAAGTAGGAAGCACAGATACAACTAAGGCTCCCTTTTATAGGGGTCAGGCATTGTTAGGCCTTCACTACCTTATCCTTAGCTTTTTCGTTAATTTGAGTGGTGCACGATATGGAAGGCCCCAATCAAACATAAAAGATCAAGTATCAGGGCAAAAATGTCAAATCATCAAAAATTAATATGACGTTGTTACTAAAGCAAATCGTATTTCAATTGTAGAACAAAGGTAAGTCGAGCTTGTAGTTGGAGTGGCTTGTGGTAGAAAAACGATAAAAAAAGCTAGATGATGTTGCCAAGATGCATCTCGAGCCCTCGATGCAATCGACTTCGACATGAAGCATCATTTCTCCAACGTGGCCGAATATGACCATAAAGTATCCTTTATCAACGATGTAATGGAATATGATAATGAATTATTCTCTATCTCGAATACGATCGAATCTAGCCACGAAACTCCCTGTATCTCTAATATGGTCAAATCCAGCCATGAAGCTGCCATATATCTCTTAACGGTTTGAGTGACTCCTCACATCTGAGTAACACCCAACAATCCAGCGAAACCACTTAATTTTGATGGTAATCAAAACCCTTATTAAAAAGCCCTAGGTAGTGCTCTTTGAAACCTCTGAATCCTACATTATATTTCTCTAGATTTACTAACTTAAGCATTAAAGACTTTTGTTTGGTATGTCCCCGACTAAATTTTGCATATGCCCCTATTGAACCCAATCATCTAGCGAGATTAAACTGACAATAGACCCAAGCTTGAATCAAGGTTGGCTCCATGGCCCAACATAATGGACAACTATAATATACCAAGTTCGCACGACTATGCCAATGGAAATGTCCCGATGGTTCGGTTAACTCTCCACGTTCGAGTAACGCTTAATAATTCCACAAATTAACTTCCCAATTAATATTGATGATTACAAAAGCTTTATATAAAATGTCCTAGGTATGCTAAGTCACCTAACACCATGGTTTGCAGTACCGGTCCGTACCGCCCGGTACGGGCGGTACGTACCGGTCCGTCAGACTTTCGGTACGCGGACCATATGTTACCGGTCCGTCAGACTTTCGGTACGGGCGGTACGTACCGGTCCGTCAGACTGCTACAGTGCTCGGCACGTCTGAATATACCGCTCGGTACACCTGGGTGTACCGAGCGGTATACCGTACCGTACCGGTACCAAGCCCAGGTCGAAACTCCGATACGGTACGGTATTGCGAACCTTGCCTAACACCCCTTTGAACCCTTTAAAGCAACTGTTACATTTCTCCAGCTCTACTTTGGAAAGACTTTTGTCGGGCATGCCTCTGATTTAGTTTTGTAGGATCTTCTACCTAACCTACTCATCTCCCAACATCAAATTGATGACAGACCGGAGCTTCAATCGAGGTTGGCTCTGCGCCCAACACCTTGAACAACCAAAATATGCTTTAATACAAACTGTTTCATGGGTACCTAAAATTAATTTCATGATACCAAACTACTAAAGAAACACATACTCATAAAAAATGGACAAAAAATTCATTTTATTGTCCTCCAAAAGACTACGATGAAAAATCATATGCCAAAGGCTAGTACACATATATTTAATAACCTGTTTTTTATGATGAAATTTGCCCAACGTAGTCAACCTCATGGAGTTAGGTTGGATCTTCAATTGAAGTGGTAAGACCAAGGAATCTAAACATAGCAATAGATCTTATCAACAAATACTAACTGACTAAGCCGATCAAAAGAGTAAAAGAAGTCAAAATTCTTGAACGAAAAGAAAATAAGGCACCATGCAGTGTTAGCTGACTGAATGGTATTTGGAATTCAATCTCAACTTTCCTTAACTAAGACCAATTATTTGAAAAAGATGTGTGCCACAAAATCCTTCTATCAAAACTTATTCAATTTTATGAGAGATAAGCACATAAAAAGGTTCCAAAAAATCAAAACTATAAAAAGCAATCCACCAACATCTATTCATGTGGTTCTGAAAATGTTAGGCCTCCATGTCAGCCAATATCAGCATGTAAGGTATACTATCATGTCTGTTATCTTATACCATACCCATTTGTAAGATATGATTTGCCTCTTGCAAAATCAATCAGCCAAACTATAATGGTCTAAGTTTGTAAAATCAACTGGTCATCATAACAAAGGCAACAAAAGGTCACTATCACTTTGGCAGTACTCTTCCACATTCAATACTGTATCACGATGTCATCAAGAGGAATGCATTCATTCAGTTGATTGCAAATTTTCACCATAAAGTCACCAAAAGTTTTATCATAAGCTAAACATTTTCAACAACACTGCAATATATTTAACCAAACAAAGAGTCAAAGACAATTACCAATCTACACCATTTATAGCAAACAAAGTAAATGTAAGACTAACAGCAGAATAAAAATCAGAGACAATGTTCAAATTCCAGATTTTTTAAGCTTAAGAAATGTCCTAACAAGATACTGAATAGTGAGAAATGTCCCAACAAGATACTGAAGAGTGGGAGGAAAAATGTTATAATAAAAATGTCTTCAAAGGTTGGCCTTATCTCCATGATGAGTTTGCCTTTTTGTCCTAAACTTAGGTTTGTAAAGTCAATGGAAATGACCTCTTTATTTGTATAGGTAAGACTGAACATGTTAACCTTCTTCAAACTGCGGGGGTGAGTTTTGTGGATTAGACCATTCATTTTGGATAACATGGTAACCATAGCAATGAAACCAAACAACAAATTTCAGCATTCAGGACATGTACCACTGCAAATCCAGGAAGCAAAGTACTCTGAACCTGATTCTAGATCCAATCATACATAGCTGCAAAGAGGGGGTATAGTGATATTGGGCAACATTAAATTAAACAAGCCTACAAGTAACAATTACTTTAGTAAAATTAACAATCCATAGCATGTATTCCTTTATCTTAAAAAACTACCTCTGTTGTTTTTTAAAGCCAATAACAACTATGGTAAAAATGGTCATATTCCTTTCGAACACATTCGTTTTGAAGTCTTACCTAAAATGAAAATGATGCTTCAGGGGCACAAACACGTGTTTTATACAGCAACTGAACAATCGAGGACCTCACATTTGCCCTTCTACTTGATGCACTACAACTCAGTGAATGTGTTGAAAAAGAACCCTGAAGGTTGACAAAAAACAGCATAACCTTAGAATACTATATTATAGTCTTCTATTGATTATGAATATTAGCAAACATGACATAGACAGCAACTAAAGGAAGAAAGTGCAGAAAAATGAAAGGAGATGTAAAGGCTACGAAATTAGCAGCATGGGTTTTAGCATTAAGAACCTGTGTGTGATGTGCTATCAAAGCCATTGCACCTACTTCAGTCCTTCATCTTCCAGAACTAAGGGCATATAGTACAGAACTGCAGAATTGCACCGTTCAATTTACTTTGACGTGCAGAACAACGTCATACTTTAAAACTCCAAGAAATATAAAAAATAAGAAGAACAAATCAAATTTTCCATTGTCACAAAAATGCTAATGTTTCAGTATGGAGGAACAATTCCTAAAGCCTATAATTGAATAGCATGTAAGGTCAAGAATATTGGTTCCTTGTGGAAAACACATATAGAGAGAGGATAGAAACAAAACTGAAAAGCAGGGAATTAACAGAACTGAATGAGCAGTCCAAGTAAAACACAACATGAAACATTATAGATATAGATAAACAATAAAGAAACCATGCTGATAATAGTGCTTTATACCACAAAACTAAATTTCACAGGAAATATTCATGTAAATATGTATATAACAAAGACCAAAATATTATAACAGCCATTCGTTGAGATAGAGTTCATCAGAGAATCTCTGTTGCCTTACAATTCTATCTGTTCAGTTTCAGTCACAAACATTATTTCAAATCCTCAGTTTCAATCACAAACGTTATTTGAAATCCTTGACCCCATCAGTAAGCAACAGCATATGTAACAAATAATTAAAGATTAATTACAAAGCATGTTGAGACATGAAACAAAAGTCAAAACACTGAAATAATCAGCATTTTTCACATGTTCTTGAACAGAAAGGAGTAATACAACCTTGGACATAACAAGTTTACAAAAAGCATGAAAAAAGGAACAACAGCATGTTAGATCACATTGTACGCATGATCTACTAGAGCTGAGTTTAGTGTGTCACTCAAGTACCAGAGAAACCAACAGCACTTTTTGTGCCATAGAACAAGTGTCACGAGTACTTCCTGCAGCACAGATACAAGAAGTCTGTGTATGCACCTTTGTAGCACCTTCTTATGTTTTCTTTCAAAGTAGTGTTGAAGAACAATATTCAAAAAGAATAATTATAAAATGCAAAGGCATACTGGCTCGAAGTGCACTTGTATCTAAAAGTTAAAATTACCATGTAAATATTACATTTTTATCCACCACTTTTCTTTTCTTTCTATGTAGTTTTAAAAAATAATATTGGGAACAATAGATTAGAAAACTCATAAACATACAGATTTGAAATGCTCTTGTTGTAAGCAAAACAATGGATTTATATTGGACATGCAACGAAATAAACTTAGCTCTAGTCATAGTTGTCCAAGAATAAGCCTTTGATTAATTCACATATTGGATTCCTTAGATTAATTTATTAAGAAACAACTGGTGTCTTCTAATATATGTCTTATGGAACTTAATGTCTATCCCTTAATGGCATTGATAGGCCAGAAAAGGGACACCAATCCTTTATTTTTTATAAAAAGTATACTTAATGCTTTCTTTCATCATCAAAAACAATTTAAAATAATTTTAAATATCTGAAAAGTCTCTCATTTATGACTAGTTGATAAATGTGTTTGGTCATTATTATTATTGGACTTGTGGATCATATAAAGTGTCTTGTCGATTCCAATAACTAATGAGATTCCCAACACTTGCATCTAAGTATTAAAACTGCCATGTAAAAGTTATATTTCATTTTCTGCCACTTCTAGGTCATCGAATGTGTAGTGCAACGGGATAAATTATAGCTCCAATTTCACAATTTGGATACATTTTACACGTCATCCAACTGTATGTTGCTCCTTATAAACATTAAACAAATTAATGAAAGAATTACACTGGCTAAGTCCAATGAAACTTCAGCTGAACATAATAATGTGTTGGGATTCATGTCATGGTTGGCATTTTTGTCAGACTTTCTTTGTCATTCCCCTTTATCATGAAAACAAGTAGATAACCCACAGTACTCATTTAATTCAAACCACAATCCTCCTCGTGTAGACGAATCAAATGCATGATACCAAAGAGAATCGTCGTTTCAGACAACAAACGTCACATAAGAAGATTTAATTCGGAGCAAGAAAAGGGAGGAAGGAGGAAAGGGGGGAGCCAAACCAAATGGGGCTTCGAATTGGCCAGCGGTCGAATTCCAAATCTTTGTCTTCTCTCCGCATTTGTCGAAGGAAAGCGACGACGATGTATCGCGGACGGAGAATTGGGACAGAGAAAGGGGATTTGGATGAGGTTTGTATGTGTGTACGCAGGCGTGTCTATATATATATATATAGTTGTGTGTGTATTTTTAGATTAATGTTATTTTTTAAAACCCTATTGTATGTAATTATTCGAACCTCATAAAATGTATTTAGAGGGTGAATCTTATTACAACTATACGATGGTTCTGTGACGAGACAAGAGTTTGTGCCACAAATTTATTCATGTATTCATTTATCAGCTACTTTTCTTCTTTTTTACTGATATTTTGACATCTCTATAGATTGAAATTAGGCTAAAATTAGTGTTATATAAATCATTAACAAGTATTTCTCACAGAAGGAAAGGGAGCTAAGATCGATGGGGTCCACTAGTGGGTCCGTCGCTTAATCCAATCACAAGGTCTAGAAAAAGGAAAAGGAGCTTAAGAATCGGATAGGGTCCACTTGTGGGGCCGTTCAGTGCTCCATTCACAAATGCAACAAAAAAAAAATATTTCAAATTTGTAAAATTGAACCCGACGTGAATCGAACACGCAACCTTCTGATCTGGAGTCAGACGCGCTACCATTGCGCCACGGATCCAATTAATAAAATTTTAACATATATTATATTTATGTTTTAAATAATTATGGATAAATTTCTAATCATATGTCGTAATCATCTCAAGATCCACAATGTTTAACTCATATCGTTCCATGAGGATTTGGGT
Source organism: Musa acuminata AAA Group (assembly GCF_036884655.1). Taxonomy (NCBI): domain Eukaryota; kingdom Viridiplantae; phylum Streptophyta; class Magnoliopsida; order Zingiberales; family Musaceae; genus Musa; species Musa acuminata. The sequence goes on along the minus strand of NC_088354.1, from coordinate 220,531 downwards.
TCATGTGTTGTATGATCCGATTTGATCTTGCTTTTGCCCCTTGAGGATTATCTATTCCAGGAAGGATAAGATTCATCGATTTCGTCCATTTGGATACAATTTTTAGATCATTTTAATCAACGAATTAATCCAGTTAATTGAAACTTTCATTTTTGATCCAGTTATTAGGTAGAATTAGGATCCATTTTAGCATCTTATTGCTCACATCTATACAATCATCAACTCATGCTGTCATTTTTTAACTGTTAATGCATTTTATATGAGCCAAATTCAGCAAATTTTAAACTAACATTTCCCCCAAAGAGTCAATATAACACAATTCTGTGTAAAATGAGCTTTTCAGTGGTATACAGGGTAGTGTTAACATACACAAACTTACCTTACACCGCTAACGATAGCAGAAACTGAGCAGCAAGTGAAAACTCAAGTTGTCGAGCACTTCTACATCTGAAGCATGCAGTGCACCAGCGTTTATTCTCTTACCGATAAGTAACTTATCAGTCTCTGCCCAGATCGATACATACCAATCCATACATTGAGATACCAATATACTGACACATTATCAACCGGTATGTAAGGAGCCTCAAAAACGAAGAAACAAATGAAAGTGGATGAAGGAGGAAGTCGGATGAAGAAGAAGAGAAAGCCATGTATTAAGAGTAGGGAGGAGAAAGAGGAAGAAAGAAGATGAGACCGTCGAGAAAGAAAAAAGAAGGAAGAGGATGAAGCAGAATATGAAAAGAAAGAGGAGGAAGCGTACCTGAAATCAATGACAGAGCAATGGACAGCGGACAACAACAATCGTTCATGCTTGCATGTAAGGGGAAGAGGGCTCACGAACACAAGCCACAAACCTGTGAAATATTTTCTTTTATTGATCGGATTGGACCAACCAAACATGCTGCCTATTCTATACCGATGCCGACGAAACAACGAGAAGTGCTTCTGCCATGTATACATGATTATGGACACTATGCAATCACTAGTTCACAATTTTCCAAAGTGTCAAAATCATTGGCTGAAACTTAATAAATATAAGGAGCAGGAACAGTTCATATTAGGTTATGGGTTACTTCTGTCCTCTTCCTTTTGCCTGTAATCCTCCATCTATTCTACCCGATGGATGTAGTAGCAAACAACAAATGCAGTGGATGGATGCAGTGAATAGCAAGCAAAGCAAAAGCAATGTTCCCTCTGATTTAGAATCACAATCACAGTTTTCTCTTTTTTCTTTTATCTTTTCACCATCTCAACTTTCCTCTTTTCTTTCTTCTTCTCCTTCCGTCTTTCTTTTTTCTTCCCTTTGAGTTTGAGGTCATCAAGTAGTGTAAAATTCACCCTAAAATCAATAAACTCAAGTATTTTCAACTGATTCTAGCTGATTCAGCTGAGAAATCGACCAAAATTAAATCAATCTTAGACAACATCCGTGCAGATTCGACGTATCATGTCAAAATCGATCAAAAGCACCAATTTTTCATCAAAGGAGAAAAAAACGATGCAACCATAACTCCATAGTGTAATAGTAATGTGACCTTTGAAACCATCATCTCAAAATTCTTCATGATAACATAATGATATCAGCTACAACATAAGCAAAGCATCTACTTCAATGCACATCAAGGAGAGCCATAGATCAAACAAAGAATTTGTTTCAGTTTCATAGTCACTACGACACACACACACACACACACAAGCGCACACGTCTGCCAAATGTGTTCCCAGAAGTTGGTTAAAAAAAAGAATGGGACAACAGTATCAATTCCTACAGTCGCTGATTTTTCCCATGCAGGTAATTATCAGGAAACAATTGACCAAATCAACATGCTACAAGAAGTCATTGTGTTCCACTTCATATTGCTTTCCTTTCTTTCTACATGTATGCAGCTACATTCCTCTTAATGCACCAGAAAAAAAGGAAGCAAATGACATAAATCATATTACTAATAAGTCTCAAACTGCAGATCAAGTTAAGCAGAGAGTAAAAGGCTGGAACCAGAAACCATGGATTGCAGGAGCCAAAACCTACAGCTAGCTAATCCAGAACTACTATTTTCTCGCACTGTACAATTCAATGAGCTCCGGAAACTGCTTCTTGTAGATGATGACATACCTTTCCAAGAACTTCTTCTCTGGACACAGCATATATGTGAGCGATTTGGGATGACCAGCGCACAGCCCCCTGGACTTCAGGGCTGCCATGAGCTGATATCTTGGGATCAACCTTTTCTCGAAACTAAATGTCAAAAGCACAGGCCGGAGGGCGATATAAGACGGAGCATATCCAGCCTCATTCACGAAGAATTCCATTTTCATCTTCAGATTCTTCAGGGAACATGCCAAGAAACCAGGAGTCTTTCTGAATGCGTCGAGGAAGTCGGCCTCTGACCACCCGAAGGCCCCGAATAGCTTCTTTTGCGCATTGAATCTCTCCACGCTAACATTGGAGAGCGTCCACAGAATCCAGTGGAACCTCCCCGAGGTGCGGGCTACTCCGAATCCCTCGGCACGACTGATCAAAGCCCTCAAGGTTTCCGCCCTCAGGGTTACCAACGTGGGCTGGTACCTCAGGATCGTTCTAAGCTTTTCACCCGTGAATCCACAGCTCCGTAGCATCTCGATGTTTGGCTGGATCTTCTTCTCGATGCTAGACCCGAGAATCCACTGGTGGGTCTTAAAGAGCTTTATGAGGAGGTCGTTGGATCCTATGAGTCCCTGCCAAAACTGGATCTTGTGCACCACGGTGCGGACGCGATAGTTGATTGCGGAGGGATTGGCCACGAGGAGGTGGGTGATGTCGGACTGTGAGAAGCCTAACTCCTGGAGAGTTCGGAACTTGGCGGCCAGGGTCGTCTCCACGTCGAGGAGAAGCCACCGGGGGTTCCCAGACAGCAGCTCTTTCACATGGGTGTCGTCGAAACCGTGGCTTTTGAGAAAGCCAAGGACGGAGTCGGGCTGCCGGCGGGACGCGATGCCGCCGAGGAGATTCGAGGCCTTGGCCGCATTCTCCGGGGAGAAGCCACATGACGTGACGAGGTATTCGGCCATGAAGCTGGGCTGAAGAGCTCCGCTTCCGGTAGCGGCGACGGAGTAAGAGGAGGAGGAGGAAAGTAGAGCATCCGCGGGACGCGGTCGATAGATGAAGCAGAGGGTTTTGGAGAAGAGAGAGAATGCCGGTAACCTCTTCATCGGTCTCCTCCTCTTGTCCGAAGACACAAACCGTCACCAACACCGTATTCCCTTCCTCTCCGACTGCGCCTGAAAAGCAAAAAACCTCGAAACCCTACGAGCAAGCGGTGGAGAGAGAATTCGCAGATGGAAGTTTTTAGTGACTTAAGTTAATATTCTCAATAAATTGGATAGAATATTTTAGATAAAATTATTAGACCAATTTTTTTTATTATTTTAGATGTATAAAATCATTAGATAAAATATTTATGCATACAAATTAATTAGATGGATTTCAGACCACAATCCATCATCATAATAAGATATATATATATATAAATTTATCATAATAAACCTTCAACTTTGTTTAACTCGTAACAAGAAAAACCGATATGATTTGTACTCTATCTAAATAAAAATATTTTAAAGCTCCAATGAAATTAAAATTTCATTCAAATGGATCTGAAAGTAGTTCCAAAACTCTCAAGCAAATTGACAAGAAAAGAAGATACGATCTATTATGGATGGATTCAGTCTCATATTCTGCAGCACCAAAATTGATGAACTAGGGAAATATTTAAAGCTGCAAGTCTGTCCGAAATGAGAAAATGTGTTCTATGAAGTTCTAAGCAGAAAGTTAAGGACTCTAGGAGTAGCTGGTATCCTCTTAAAGCTACTCCTGTCTATGTTTGAGTTACCAAGAGGAAGCTTGAACTTGGAAGCTTGTACTTTGTAAGCAGGCCAAGTTACTTTTATCTCATGTTCATCGAGGAACACGATTGAGTAGGCCTGGTGATCAGATCAGAGGAATGCTTGTACTTGGAGGTCGTCAATCCATGCCAAAGGTGACATCCATAAAAGAACTTGCTTGCTCCAACCAGATTCTGAAAGCCAGATGAGCAAAAATATGGCTGATAATGAACGAAGAAGAGCAATAGCTTTTCAGACTATAGGAAATCCAACTCAAAATTAGAGCACAAAGTCTACAACCCAAAGAACGGAAATAGAAGAAAACAAAAGAAAAAAAAATGGAGCAAATTCAGTATCAAGATGCCAGAATTCTTGCACTTGGGCAACAGGATCGATTGACACGAGCAAAAAGTTGTCTGAGGGACATTAAAATAATCTGATAGATAAAAGCTCAAAATTATCAGTATAAAATTATCACCACCTAGGGTTTTTCTTCTTTTTTTTTTTCATGATGTCTTGTTAAGACGTTGGGATATATTAGATATTTACAAGACAACTAAACTCTGATTCACAAAAATTTCTTTTCATAAAATTTAAATTTTTTATCCTCCAAATAAATTTATTTTTAAAATACTTGTTAACCCTAACAATCCGCTGGGAGATCATTCTTACCAAAGATGAACCCAATAAGTAAAATTGGAACCCGCATACAAACTTCAATTGTTGTTGTCTTCATTGTTGAGCTTGGATAATCTCTAGGATACATATTACCATCCTTAAAATATTATGATCCTTAGTTGGCCATAAATGTGACTATTCCATAATATTACCATCCATTGTTGAGCTTGTATCTTTTGTGCAATTTGATATGATAGAAGAAAAATATTCATTAAAAAAACTTCCATATGGCTATGAACCTGACTATGTTAATAATGAAAGCAACATCTATTTCTGTCGTATCTAGGTAGAGAAAAAGAAAACAATTGGATGATTATTCCTCCCACATTTCCCTACTAAAGAGACTTGGAACATTGGAAGGCAAAATATATATATATATATGTGGACATAGCATTGTCTAAATGTAAAACAAGCCCCCCATCAACACCCAATAATTCATCATCTTTCTTTTTTGGGGATTTATTTGGTGAACGAGCTTCTCCAACAATTACCTTCACCTCCTTCTTCACTACACACTGGTGAAGGGGTGTCACTAGGATGAACTCTTCCCTTGGAGCTCTTCTCCTCTGTGGCCACACCACCATCTGTCTTCTTCCTCTCCATTTCCTTGCAGCGTTTCCTCAGTTCATGGATGTAAGCATAGCTGGCTCCAAGAGAAGACATGGCTGTTCTTATGAGGACTTCAAGTGATGTTTAGGTGGAGCCATGAAGATGAGGAGCATTTATAGCAGGATAAAAGAATGTGATGCCGCATGTTTAGATCTACATCACATACAACAGCTCAATCAAATTGGTATATAGAGCTACATAAGTTTATCGTTATTAACTTTGGCCTAAGCACTTAGTTCAGATTCATAATGTTATTAAGATATCTCCTCAGATCAAGTTGTGACAAATCATGTCAAGGGGGATTTATTAATGGGCATGATGAGGTACCCAAACCAGAAAAGATGGCTGAGTGTAAAGTTCAATATGTTAACCATAAGTGGGGCAGATTGTTAAATAAGTCTATTTTCATTAATATGGATGCAAGTGCTTTGAATTAGTGTTTCATACTCATCAAATTAATAAGTTATCAGACTGGGTCGAGATGATGAACAAAAAAATACTTCAAGGCTCATAAAATAAATGAATAAACACTTTGGACCAGTGTTTCAGGTTCATGAACTTAATGAAAAAGCCTTTTTTTTCTTCATTGGGCAACTAAGAGAACTTTTAATGTTCAACTCACCTCCTTTGTCATGAATCCTACATGATGAATTATATATCTAGCTAACATTCATATTCATGCTGATACTACTCTGTCTATCACTTAGTGTTTTATATACCTAATCTAAGCTTTCATACTCTATCATGATAATATATATGTTTCCTATGACACTGATCAAGTGCGTTGAGTAAGCTCGCATTTGGATGTAATGACTCCTCAAACTAAATCATTAAATTAGCATCAACTTGGATGTCACGATGTGAGTCTCATAAAAATTCAATCAAGCCTGATGAGTGTGTGGAGTTTCATGCAACATGTACCTGAATCCACTAGGTTTCTAACATGAGGGTTAAGAAGCATGCTAGAAATTTATCCTGTTGTGCCAAATTTAGTTCTAAAGACATCATGACATAGCTCTCAATTTACCAAAACTCGAGATTAACAGCAAAATTTATCAACAAAGCAGTTATATGTCCTTGAAAAGAAAACAAAAAAGGTTGCTGAGGGTATATAATTCTGAAAACTGACATTAAATAAGATGAAATATTTATTTTCCGAGTCCAATCAGCTAAGTGCAAGAAACTGTAGGAAGCTTCAAGGAAGCTGTTCATCGGGTGGGAAAGACAGGTAAGGTTAACTGCTTTTACCTACTAAAATGAAGAAGGTGGCTTCCATGGATGCCTTTGCCCACAGACTGCAGCCACCTGTTTGTTTAGCATCAAAGATGGTGGCTTTGTAAAGTAGGAAGCTCAGATACAACTAATATATAGCGGAGGAAGATTAGAGATCAATGTTGTGATGAATAACTCCAATACTAATGTTGCACAATGTTGGGAATCAACTAACCCCACTCAAGATTAAGTTTCACTGAAGAAAGTTTATTGCCAGCAAGTACACTGCTGTATGCTATAGATTAGATTTGATTAAAAAAGAATAATTCAGGTTATCTATAAGTTTTCTGAATGTAATTTTACTCGTATTGAAAGTTGACAAGACTATGATTTGAGCTAAACAAAGTTAATAGACCAGTTAATTTATCAGGCCCGAGTCGTGACATTTTGTATTAGAGCCGACGTAGTATTTCAGCATAGTGAAAGGGTTCGAGTAGGAAAAGACTACTCGTGGATGTAGTCGGATGATTCAGTCACAACATGGAATCACCACTGAGCTATATCTCACATATATCATACTAGAGTTTTGATCTCGGTTATATTGAGCCTTGACAAAAATGTGAAGCTCTTAAGAAGGAAAAATTGAAGTATCCCGATTAATCCCACATCCGATTAGCTCCAATCACAAGTGGAACAAAAAGAAAATATTACAAGTATTTAGGATTGAATCCGATATGAATTCAACATGCAACCTTTTGATATAAAGTCAAATGCGCTACCATTGGCTAGCGGTCAAATTTCAAATTTTTGTCCTCTCCACATTTGTCGAAGGAGAGCGAAGACGATATATATATATATATATATATATATATATATATATATATATATATATATATATATATATATATATATATATATATATATATATATATTAATGTTATTTTTTTAAACCCTATTGTATGTAATTGTTCGAACCTAGATTTTGTGCCACAAATTTATTCATGTATTCATTTATCAGCTAATTTTCTTCTTTTTTACTGATATTTTGACATCTCGATAGATTGAAATTAGGCTAAAATTAGTGTTATATAAATCATTAACGAGTATTTCTCACAGAAGGAAAGGGAGCTATGATCGATGGGGTCCACTAGTGGGTCCGTCCCTTAATCCAATCACAAGGTCTAGAAAAAGGAAATCGAAAATTTTGGAAAGGAGCGTAAGAATCGGATGGGGTCCACTAGTGGGTCCGTCCCTTAATCCAATCACAAGGTCTAGAAAAAGGAAATCGAAAATTTTGGAAAGGAGCGTAAGAATCGGATGGGGTCCACTAGTGGGTCCGTCCCTTAATCCAATCACAAGGTCTAGAAAAAGGAAATCGAAAATTTTGGAAAGGAGCGTAAGAATCGGATGGGGTCCACTAGTGGGTTCGTTCAGTGCTCCAATCACAAGTGGAACAAAAGGGAAATGTGAAAATTTTGTAAAATTGAACCCGACGTGAATCGAACACGCAACCTTCTGATCTGGAGTCAGACGCGCTACCATTGCGCCACGGATCCGGTTAGCATTATAAAATATAATATATATATATAGTTATTAAAATTAGGATAAATATTTAATTCTAACCAGGTGTCGTAAACATCGGATTCGATCTTGCATTTGCCGAAGGTTCATCGATTTCGTCCATTTGTATACAATTTTTAGATCATTTTAATCAAGGAATTAATCCGGTTAATTGAAACTTTCATTTGGATCCAGTTATTAGGTAGAATTAGGATCCATTTTAGCATCTTATTGCTCACATCTATGCAATCATCAACTCATGCCGTCATTTTTTAACTGTTAATGCATTTTATATGAGCCAAATTCAGTAAATTTTAAACTAACATTTCCCCCAAAAAGTCAACATAACATAATACTGTGTAAAATGCGCTTTTCAGTGGTATACAGGGTAGTGTTAACATACACAAACTTACCTTCCACCGCTAACGATAGAAGAGCTTTGTAGCAGAAACTGAGCAGCAAGTGAAAACTCTTCGAGTTGTCGAGCACTTCGACATCTGAAGCTTGCAGATGTAACTTATCGGTCTCTGCCCAGACCGATACGTACCAATCCATACATCGAGATACCAATATATACCGACACATTATGTACGGGTATGTACCGAAGCCTCAAAAGGAAGAAACAAATGAAAGTGGATGAAGAAAGTAGAAGGCGGACGAAGAAGAAGAGAAAGCCATGTATTAAGAGTAGGGAGGAGAAAGAGGAAGAAAGAAGATGAGACCGTCGAGAAAGAAAAAAGAAGGAAGAGGGTGAAGCAGAATATGAGAAGAAAGAGGAGGCGGAAGCATACCTGAAATCAATGACAGAGCAATGGACAGCGGACAACAACAATCGTTCATGCTTGCATGTAAGGGGAAGAGGGCGCACGAAAACAAGCCACAAACCTGTGAAATATTTTCTTTTATTGATCGGATTGAACCAACCAAACATGCTGCCTATTCTATACGGATGCTGACGAAACTACGACATGTGCTTCTGCCATGTACATGATTATGGACACTATGCAATCACTAGTTCAAAATTTTCCAAAGTCTCAAAATCATTGGCTAAAACTTAATAAATATAAGGAGCAGGAACAGTTCATATTAGGTTATGGGTTACTTCTGTCCTCCTCTTCCTTTTGCCTGTAATCCTCCATCTATTCTACCCGATGGATGTAGTAGCAAACAACAAATGCAGTGGATGGATGCAGTGAATAGCAAGCAAAGCAAAAGCAAAAGCAATGTTCCCTCCTCTGATTTAGAATCACAATCACAGTTTTCTCTTTTTTTCTTTTATCTTTTCACCATCTCAACTTTCCTCTTTTCTTTCTTCTTCTCCTTCCGTCTTTCTTTTTTCTTCCCTTTGAGTTTGAGGTCATCAAGTAGGGCAAAATTCACCCAAAAATCAATAAACTCAAGTTTTTTCAACTGATTCTAGCTGATTCAGCTGAGAAATCGACCAAACTTAGATCAATCTTAGACAACATCCATACAGATTCGACGTATCATGTCAAAATCGATCAAAAGCACCAATTTTTCATCAAAGGAGAAAAAAACGATGCAACCATAACTCCATAGTGTAATAGTAATGTGACCTTTGAAACCATCATCTCAAAATTCTTCATGATAACATAACGATATCAGCTACAACATAAGCAAAGCATCTACTTCAATGCACATCAAGGAGAGCCATAGATCAAACAAAGAATTTGTTTCAGTTTCATAGTCACTACGACACACACACACACACACACACACACACACACACACACACACACACACACAAGCACACACGTCTGCCAAATGTGTTCCCAGAAGTTGGTTAGAAAAAAGAATGGGACAACAGTATCAATTCCTACAGTAGCTGATTTTTCCCATGCAGGTAATTATCAGGAAACAATTGACCGAATCAACATGCTACAAGAAGTCATTGTGTTCCACTTCATATTGCTTTCCTTTCTTTCTACATGTATGCAGCTACATTCCTCTTAATGCACCAGAAAAAAAGGAAGCAAATGACATAAATCATATTACTAATAAGTCTCAAACTGCAGATCAAGTTAAGCAGAGAGTAAAAGGCTGGAACCAGAAACCATGGATTGCAGGAGCCAAAACCTACAGCTAGCTAATCCAGAACTACTATTTTCTCGCACTGTACAATTCAATGAGCTCCGGAAACTGCTTCTTGTAGATGATGACATACCTTTCCAAGAACTTCTTCTCTGGACACAGCATATATGTGAGCGATTTGGGATGACCAGCGTACAGCCCCCTGGACTTCAGGGCTGCCATGAGCTGATATCTTGGGATCAACCTTTTCTCTAAACTAAGTGTCAAGACCACAGGCCGGAGGGCGATATAAGACGGAGCATATCCAGCCTCATTCACCAAGAATTCCATTTTCATCTTCAGATTCTTCAGGGAACCTGTCAAGAAACAAGGAGTCTTTCTGATTGCGTCGAGGAAGTCGGCCTCTGACCACCCGAAGACCTCGAATAGCTTCTTTTGCGCATTGCATCTCTCCACGCTAAGAGTGGAGAGCATCAACAGAGTCCAGTGGAACCTCCCCGAGTTGCGGGCAACTCCGAATCCATCGACACGACTGATCAAGGCCCTCAAGGTTTCCGCCCTCTGGGTTACCAACGTGGGCTGGTACCTCAGGATCGTTCTAAGCTTTTGAGCCTTGAATCCACAGCTCCGTAGCAACTCGATGTTTGGCTGGATCCTCTTCTCGATGCTATACCCGAGAAGCCACCGGTGGCGCTTAAAACGCTTTATGAGGAGGTCGTTGGATCCGATGAGTCCCTGCCAAAACCGGATCTTGTGCACCATGGTGGGGACGCGACAGTTGATTGCGAAGGGATTGGCCAGGACGAGGTGGGTGATGTCGGACTGCGAGAAGCCCAACTCCTGGAGAGATCGGAACTTGGCAGCTAGGGTCGTCTCCACGTCGAGGAGAAGACACCGGGGGTTCCAAGACAGCAGGTCTTTCACATGGGTGTCGTCGAAACCGTGGCTTTTGAGAAAGCCAAGGACGGAGTCGGGCTGCCGGCGGGACGTGATGCCGCCGAGAAGATTCGAGGCCTTGGTCGCCTTCTCCGGGGAGAAGCCACATGACGTGACGAGGTATTCGGCCATGAAGCTGGGCTGAAGAGCTCCGCTTACGGTAGCGGCGACGGAGTAAGAGGAGGAGGAGGAAAGTAGAGCATCGGCGGGACGAGGGCGATAGATGAAGCAGAGGGTTTTGGAGAAGAGAGAGAATGCCGGTGACCTCTTCATCGGTCTACTCTTCTTGTCCGAAGACACAAACCGTCACCAACACCGTATTCGCTTCCTCTCCGACTACGCCTAAAAGGCAAAAAACCCTCGAAACCCTAAAGAGCAAGTCACTTAACACCCCATTTGAACCCTTTGAAGCAAATGTTCTTCAAAGGCTTTTGTCGGGCATGCCCCTTTTTTAGTTTTGTAGGATCTTCTACCTAACCTCCTTGTCTCCCAACATCAAATTGATGATAGACCCGAGCTTCGATCGAGGTTCGCTCCGCGCCCAACACCTTGAACAACCAAAATATGCTTTAATACAAACTATTTCATGGGTACCTAAAATTAATTTCATGATACCAAACTACTAAAGAAACACACACCTATAAAAAATGGACAAAAACTTCATTTTATTGTCCTCCAAAAGACTACGATGAAAAATAATAAGTCAAAGACTAGTACACATATATTTAGTAACCTATTTTTTATGATGAAATTTGCACAATGTAGTCAACCTCATGGAGTTAGGTTGGATCTTCAATTGAAGTGGTAAGACCAAGGAATCTAAACATAGTGATAGATCTTATCAACAAATACTAACTAACTAAGCCGATCAAAAGAGTAAAAGAAGTAGAAATTCTTGAACGAAAAGAAAATAAGGCACCATGGGGTGTTAGCTGACTGAATGGTATTTGGAATTCAATCTCAACTTTCCTTAACTAAGACCATTTATTTGAAAAAGATGTGTGCCACAAAATCCTTCTATCAAAACTTATTTATTCCATACAATGGCCCAAAAACAAATAGAAATTCCTTGCTATCAAAACTTATTTGTTCCATTTTATGATAGATAAGCACATAAAGAGGTCCCAAAAAATCAAAACTATAAAAAGTAATCCACCAACATCTATTCATGTGGTTCTGAAAATGTTAGGCCTCCATGTCAGCCAATATCAGCATGTAAGGTATACTATCATGTCTGTTATCTTATACCATACCCATTTGTAAGATATGATTTGCCTCTTGCAAAATCAATCAGCCAAACTATAATGGTCTAGTTTGTAAAATCAACTGGTCATCATAATACAGAGGCAACAAAAGGTCACTATCACTTTGGCAGTACTCTTCCACATTCAATACTGTATCACGATGTTATCAAGAGGAATGCATTCATTCAGTTGATTGCAAATTTTCACCATAAAGTCACCAAAAGTTTTATCATAAGCTAAACATTTTCAACAACACTGCGATATATTTAACCAAACAAAGAGTCAAAGACAATTACCAATCTACACCGTTTATAGCAAACAAAGTAAATGTAACACTAACAGCAGAATAAAAATCAGAGACGATGTTCAAATTCCAGATTTTTTAAGCTTAAGAAATGTCCTAACAAGATACTGAATAGTGAGAAACGTCCCAACAAGATACTGAATAGTGGGAGGAAAAAATGTTATAATAAAAATGACTTCAAAGGTTGGCCTTATCTCCATGATGAGTTTGCCTTTTTGTCCTCAACTTAGGTTTGTAAAGTCAATGGAAATGACCTCTTTATTTGTATAGGTAAGGCTGAATATGTTAACCTTCTTCAAACTGCGGGGGTGAGTTTTGTGGATTAGACCATTCATTTTGGATAACATTCATTGCTATACTAAAGGTGCCCCTGAACCTTATATTGTTTTAACTATAGTTTCTCAAAATATGAACTGTCTTGGTTCCGCTATGGGTTTGGAATATGATTTGGGATATATCATTTATCTTGATTTGAAGTTTGCAAAAGGCAGGATTAGTTGGTTTACTACTTTATGTTGTGATACAAATTAGACCATTTACTCAATTTTTAAGAAAAAAGAATTAGGTGGGATATTTTCTAGAGTAGACACTTTTGCTTTTTTTGTTTTTGTTTTTGTTTTCTTACTTTACAACGCTGGTGACTAGGTTTAGAGTCCCCGAAGAGTCCTCTCTAATTATAAGAGTAAGGCTATGTATATTAACTTTCCCTAGACCTCTCATTAATGGCAGTCTCAGCATTAGCCTCATTTTAGATGTGTTTAACTAGAATGAAAAGAAATAACAATGAAATATCTGAAAGCTCTGAAATCAGATAGGTTTTTCAGATTTTCCAACAACTTAGTTAATTTGAGCCTGTGCTGTGTGAATCCCTAGTAGCAAAATTTTATATGAATCCTATTCGTAAGTTGTAACCATAGCAATGAAACCAAACAACAAATTTCTGCATTCCGGACATGTACCACTGCAAATCCAGGAAGCAAAGTACTCTGAACCTGATTCTAGATCCAATCATAGATAGCTGCAAAGAGGGGATATAGTGATATTGGGCAACATTAAATTAAACAAGCCTACAAGTAACAATTACTCTAGTAAAATTAACAATCCATAGCATGTATTCCTTTATCTTAAAAAACTACCTCTGTTATTTTTTAAAGCCAATAACAACTATGGTAAAAATGGTCATATTCCTTTCGAACACATTCGTTTTTAAGTCTTACCTAAAATCAGAATGATGCTTCAGGGGCACAAACAAGTGTTTTATACAGCAACTGAACAATCGAGGACCTCACAATTGCCCTTCTACTTGACGCACTACAACTCAGTGAATGTGTTGAAAAAGAACCCTGAAGGTCGACAAAAAACAGCATAGCCTTAGAATACTATATTATAGTCTTCTATTGATTATGAATACTAGCAAACATGACATAGACAGGAACTAAAGGAAGAAAGTGCAGAAAAATGATAGGAGATGTAAAGGCCACAAAATTAGTAGCGTGGGCTTTAGCATTAAGAACCTGTGTGTGACGTGCTATCAATGCCATTGCACCTACTTCAGCCCATCATCTTCCAGAACTAAGGGCATCTAGTACAGAACTGCAGAATTGCACCGTTCAATTTACTTTGAAGCCCATAACAATGTCATACTTTAAAACGCCAAGAAATACAAAAAATAAGAAGAACAAATCAAATTTTCCATTGTCACAAAAATGCTAATGTTTCAGTACGGAGGAACAATTCCAAAAGCCTATAATTGAATAGCATGTAAGGTCAAGAATATTGGTTCCTTGTGGAAAAACACATATAGAGAGAGGATATAAACAAAACTGAAAAGCAGGGAATTAACAGCACTGAATGAGCAGTCCAAGAAAAACACAACATGAAACATTAAAGATATAGATAAACAATAAAGAAACCATGCTGATAATAGTGCTTGATACCACAAAACTAAATTTCACAGGAAAAATTCATGTAAATATGTATATAACAAAGACCAAAATATTATAACAGCCATTCGTTGAGATAGAGTTCATCAGAGAATCTCTGTTGCCTTACAATTCTATCTGTTCAGTTTCAATCACAAACATTATTTCAAATCCTCAGTTTCAATCACAAACGTTATTTGAAATCCTTGACCCCATCAGTAAGCAACAGCATATGTAACAAATAGTTAAAGATTAAGTACAAAGCATGTTGAGACATGAAATAAAAGTCAAAGCACTGAAATAATCAGCATTTTTCACATGTTCTTGAACAGAAAGGAGTAATACAACCTTGGACATAACAAGTTTACAAAAAGCATGAAAAAAGGAACAACGGCATGTTAGATCACATTGTACGCATGATCTACTAGAGCTGAGTTTAGTGTGTCACTCAAGTACCAGAGAAACCAACAGCACTTTTTGTGCCATAGAACAAGTGTCACGAGTACTTCCTGCAGCACAGATACAAGAAGTCTGTGTATGCACCTTTGTAGCACCTTCTTGTGTTTTCTTTCTAAGTAGTGTTGAAGAACAATATTCAAAAAGAAAAATTATAAAATGCAAAGGCATACAGGCTCGAAGTGCACTTGTATCTAAAAGTTATAATTACCATGTAAATATTACATTTTTATCCACCACTTTTCTTTTCTTTCTATGTAGTTTTAAAAAATAATATTGAGAACAATAGATTAGAAAACTCATATACATACAGATTTGAAATGCTCTTGTTGTAAGCAAAACAATGGATTTATATTGGACATGCAACGAAATAAACTTACCTTGAGTCATAGTTGTCCAAGAATAAGCCTTTGATTAGTTCACATATTGGACTCCTTAGATTAATTTATTAAGAAACAATTGGTGTCTTCTAATCTATGTCTTATGGAACTTAATGTCTATCCCTTAATGGTATTGATAGGCCAGAAAAGGGACACCAATCCTTTATTTTTTAAAAAAAGTATACTTAACGCTTTCTTTCATCATCAAAACAATTTAAAATAATTTTAAATATCTGAAAAGTCTCTCATTTATGACTAGTTGATAAATGTGTTTGGTCATTATTATTATTGGACTTGTGGATCATATAAAGTGTCTTGTCGATTCCAATAACTAATGAGATTCCCAACACTTGCATCTAAGTATTAAAACTGCCATGTAAAAGTTATATTTCATTTTCTGCCACTTCTAGGTCATCGAATGTGTAGTGCAACGGGATAAATTATAGCTCCAATTTCACAATTTGGATACATTTTACACGTCATCCAACTGTATGTCGCTCCTTATAAACATTAAACAAATTAATGAAAGAATTACACTGGCTAAGTCCAATGAAACTTCAGCTGAACATAATAATGTGTTGGGATTCATGTCATGGTTGGCATTTTTGTCAGACTTTCTTTGTCATTCCCCTTTATCATGAAAACAAGTAGATAACCCACAGTACTCATTTAATTCAAACCACAATCCTCCTCGTGTAGACGAATCAAATGCATGATACCAAAGAGAATCGTCGTTTCAGACGACAAACGTCACATAAGAAGATTTAATTCGGAGCAAGAAAAGGGAGGAAGGAGTAAAGGGGGGAGCCAAACCAAATGGGGCTTCGAATTGGCCAGCGGTCGAATTCCAAATCTTTGTCTTCTCTCCGCATTTGTCGAAGGAAAGCGACGACGATGTATCGCGGACGGAGAATGGGGACAGAGAAAGGGGATTTGGATGAGGTTTGTGCGTGTGTGTGTCTATATATATATATATATATATATATATATATATATATATATATATATATATATTTGTGTATGGATTTTTAGATTAATGTTATTATCTTCTTACAACTATACGATGGTTCTGTATCGAGACTAGATTTTGTGCCACAAATTTATTCATGTATTCATTTATCAGCTAATTTTCTTCTTTTTTACTGATATTTTGAAATCTCGATAGATTGAAATTAGGCTAAAATTAGTGTTATATAAATCATTAACAAGTATTTCTCATAGAAGGAAAGGGGGCTAAGATCGATGGGGTCCAAAGTGGGTCCGCCCCGTAATCCAATCACAAGGTATAGATAAAGGAAATCGAAAATTTTGGAAAGGAGCGTAAGCTCTTCAGTGCTCCAATCACAAGTGGAACAGAAAACTAAATGTTACAACTTCGTAGAATTGAACCCGACGTGAATCGAACACGCAACCTTCTGATCTGGAGTCAGACGCGCTACCATTGCGCCACGGATCCAATTATAGTATTTAAAGAATATAATATATATATATATATACATTAGTAAAAATGACGTTAAATGTTCAACTCCAATACTTCTTAACCCATCTCGTTCCATGTGGTTTAGGATTCATGTGTTGTATGGTGTTGTATGATCGGATTCGATCTTGCATTTGCCCCTTGAGGATTATCTTGTCATGGAAGGGT
The DNA here is from genome assembly GCF_036884655.1 of Musa acuminata AAA Group. Lineage (NCBI taxonomy): Eukaryota > Viridiplantae > Streptophyta > Magnoliopsida > Zingiberales > Musaceae > Musa > Musa acuminata. The sequence goes on along the minus strand of NC_088354.1, from coordinate 203,675 downwards.
AAGGTTCATCGATTTCGTCCATTTGGATACAATTTTTAGATCATTTTAATCAACGAATTAATCCAGTTAATTGAAACTTTCATTTGGATCCAGTTATTAGGTAGAATTAGGATCCATTTTAGCATCTTATTGCTCACATCTATGCAATCATCAACTCATGCTGTCATTTTTTAACTGTTAATGCATTTTATATGAGCCAAATTCAGCAAATTTTAAACTAAAATTTCCCCCAAAACGTCAATACAACATAATTCTGTGTAAAATGCACTTTTCAGTGGTATACAGGGTAGTGTTAACATACACAAACTTACATTCCACCGCTAACGATAGAAGAGCTTTGCAGCAGAAACTGAGCAGCAAGTGAAAACTCTTAAGTTGTCGAGCACTTCTACATCGGAAGCTTGCAGATGTAACTTATCGGTCTCTGCCCGCCGAGACCGATACGTACCAATCCATACATCGAGATACCAATATACTGACACATTATGTCCCGGTATGTACCGAAGTCTCGAAAAGGAAGAAACAAATGAAAGTGGATGAAGAAAGAAGAAGGCGGAGGAAGAAGAAGAGAAATCCATGTATTAAGAGTAGGGAGGAGAGAGGAAGAAAGAAGATGAGACCGTCCAGAAAGAAAAAAGAAAAAGAAGGAAGAGGATGAAGCAGAATATGAGAAGAAAGAGGAGGTGGAAGCATACCTGAAATCAATGACAGAGCAATGGACAGCGGACAACAACAATCGTTCATGCTTTCATGAACGCAATCCATAAACCTGTGAAATATTTTCTTTTATTGATCGGATTGGACCAACCAAACATGCTGCCTATTCTATACAGAAGAGGACGAAACAACGACAAGTGCTTCTGCCATGTACACTATGCAATCACTAGTTCGCAATTTTCCAAAGTGTCAAAATCATTGGTTAAACCTTAATAAATATGAGGAGCAGGAACAGTTCATATTAGGTTATGGGTTACTTCTGTCCTCCTCTTCCTTCTGCCTGTAATCTTCCATCTATTCAACCCGGTGGATGGAGTAGTAAACAACAAATGCAGTGGATGGATGCAGTGAATAGCAAGCAAAGCAAAAGCAATGTTCCCTCCTCTGATTTAGAATCACAATCACAATTTTCTCTTTTTTCTTTTTTCTTTTATCTTTTCACCATCTCAACTTTCCTCTTTTCTATCTTCTTCTCCTTCCGTCTTTCTTTTTTCTTCCCTTTGAGTTTGAGGTCATCAAGTACTGTAAAATTCACCCAAAAATCAATAAACTCAAGTATTTTCAACCGATTCTAGCTGATTCAGATAAGAAATTGACCAAAATTAGATCAATCTTAGACAACATCCATGCAGATTTGACGTATCATGTCAAAATCAATCAAAATATGAACTTCACCAGTATCCAATTGCAAAGCACCAATTTTTCATCAAAGGAGAAAAAAAAGATGCAACCATAACTCCATAGTCTAATAGTAATGTGACCTTTGAAACCATCATCTCAAAATTCTTCATGATAACATAACGATATCAGCTACAACATAAGCAAAGCATCTACTTCAATGCACATCAAGGAGAGCCACAGATCAAACAAAGAATTTGTTTCAGTTTCATAGTCACTACGACACACACACACACACACACACACACACACACAAGCACACACGTCTGCCAAATGTGTTCCCAGAAGTTGGTTAAAAAAAAGAATGGGACAACAGTATCAATTCCTACAGTATCTGATTTTTCCTATGCAGGTAATTATCAGGAAACAATTGACCGAATCAACATGCTACAAGAAGTCATTGTGTTCCACTTCATATTGCTTTCCTTTCTTTCTACATGTATGCAGCTACATTCCTCTTAATGCACCAGAAAAAAAGGAAGCAAATGACATAAATCCTAATACTAATAAGTCTCAAACTGCAGATCAAGTTAAACAGAGAGTAAAAGGCCGGAACCTGAAACCATGGATTGCAGGAACCAAAACCTACAGCTAGCTAATCCAGAACTACTATTTGCTTGCACTGTACGATTCAATGAGCTCCGGAAACTGCTTCTTGTAGATGATGACATACCTTTCCAAGAACTTCTTCTCTGGACACGTGATATATGTGAACAATTTGGGATGACCAGCGCACAGCCCCCTGGACTTCAGGGCTGCCATGAGCTGATATCTTGGGATCAACCTTTTCTCTAAACTATATGTCAAAAGCACAGGCCGGAGGGCGATATAAGACGGAGCATATCCAGCCTCATTCACCAAGAATTCCATTTTCATCTTAAGATTCTTCAGGGAACCTGTCAAGAATCCAGGAGTCTTTCTGAATGCGTCGAGGAAGTCGGCCTCTGACCACCCGAAGGCCCCGAATAGCTTCTTTTGCGCATTGAATCTCTCCACGCTAACATTGGAGAGCGTCCACAGAGTCCAGTGGAACCTCCCCGAGGTGCGGGCTACTCCGAATCCCTCGACACGACTGATCAAGGCCCTCAAGGTTTCCGCCCTCCGGGTTACCAACGTGGGCTGGTACGTCAGGATCGTTCTAAGCTTTTGATCCGCGAATCCACAGCTCCGTAGCATCTCGATGTTTGGCTGGATCCTCTTCTCGACGCTATACCCGAGAAGCCACCGGTGGTGCTTAAAGAGCTTTATGAGGAGGTCGTTGGATCCGATGAGTCCCTGCCAAAACCGGATCTTGTGCACCACGGTGGGGACGCGACAGTCGATTGCGGAGGGATTGGCCACGAGGAGGTGGGTGATGTCGGACTGTGAGAAACCTAACTCCTGGAGAGTTCGGAACTTGGCGGCCAGGTTCGTCTCCACGTCGAGGAGAAGCCACCGGGGGTTCCCAGACAGCAGCTCTTTCACATGGGTGTCGTCGAAACCGTGGCTTTTGAGAAAGCCAAGGACGGAGTCGGGCTGCCGGCGGGACGCGATGCCGCCGAGGAGATTCGAGGCCTTGGTCGCCTTCTCCGGGGAGAAGCCACATGACGTGACGAGGTATTCGGCCATGAAGCTGGGCTGAAGAGCTCCGCTTCCGGTAGCGGCGACGGAGTAAGAGGAGGAGGAGGAAAGTAGAGCATCGGTGGGACGAGGGCGATAGATGAAGCAGAGGGTTTTGGAGAAGAGAGAGAATGCCGGTGACCTCTTCATCGGTCTCCTCTTCTTGTCCGAAGACACAAACCGTCACCAACACCGTATTCCCTTCCTCTCCGACTGCGCCTAAAAAGCAAAAAACCTCGAAACCCTAAGAGCAAGCGGTGGAGAGAGAATTCGCAGATCGAAGTTAATATTCTCAATAAATTGGATCGAATATTTTAGATAAAATTATTAGACCAATTTTTTTTTATTTTAGATGTATAAAATCATTAGATAAAATATTTACGCATACAAATTAATTAGATGGATTTCAGACCACAATCCATCGTCATAATAAGATATATAAATTTATCATAATAAACCTTCAACTTTGTTTAAATCATAACAAGAAAAACCGATATGATTTGTAATATATCTAAATAAAAATATTTTAATCATTTAAAAGCTCGAATGAAATTAAAATTTCGTCTCTTAGTAGTATTTTCCTAAAATAAAATAAAAAATCATCACTTGATTTTCATTTCATTCCGATTCCCATTTTAGTGATTTTTTTTTAATTTGAAAAACTATTATAATTTATTTTTACAACCACAACACTTATGTTAATGATTAAAAAATATTTTTTTAAAAAAATATTATATAATATTTTAAGAACAAAAATTATTTCTATGACTCAAAACCTAATCTTCCGAGCAATCTTATCATTGTAATAACCAACATCACTACTATCAAAAATATATTCACCATCTACAATTACACAGCTTTCAATAGAAGCACGAAGAGTAATACCGTAGGCATGATCAGTAGACCAAGACGTATCAATCTTCAGCTTAAACCAGTTATAATTGGGTGGTTTCCATTCAAAACATATTAGTATCTAATAAGCAAGAAGCAACATATGCTAATACTTTGAAGAGGAGGCTTTTAAGCTTAGAGCGAGTATGATTTCAGGCATGCCATAGTGATTAATGATTAATTAATGCATTTGCCATAGACGAAAAGCTCTTCTTTAAGCCAATCATTCGATTAGATTAGGTGGAAAGTTCATTCAAATAGATCTGAAAGTAGTTCCAAAACTCTCAAGCAAATTGACAAGAAAAGAAGATACGATCTATTATGGATGGATTCAGTCTCATATTCTGCAGCACCAAAATTGATGAACTAGGGAAATATTTAAAGCTGCAAGTCTGTCCGAAATGAGAAAATGTGTTCTATGAAGTTCTAAGCAGAAAGTTAAAAGGACTTTAGGAGTAGCTGGTAGCCTCTAAAAGCTACTCCAGTCTATGTTTGAGTTACCAAGAGGAAGCTTGAACTTGGAAGCTTGTACTTTGTTAGCAGGCCAAGTAACTTTTATCTCATGTTCATCGAGGAACACGATTGAGTAGGCCTGTTGATCAGAGGAAAGCTTGTACTTGGAGATCGTCAATCCATGCCAAAGATGACATCCATAAAAGAACTTGCTTGCTCCGACTAGATTCTGAAAGCCAGATGAGTAAAAATATGGCTGATAATGAACGAAGAAGAGCAATAGCTTTTCAGACTATAGGAAATCCAACTCAAAATTAGATCACAAAGTCTACAACCCAAAGAATGGAAATAGAAGAAAACAAAAAAAAAAAATGGAGCAAATTCAGTATCAAGATGCCGGCATTCTTGCACTTAGGCAGCAGGATCGATTGACACGAGCAAAATGTTAGTCTGAGCTACCAGTTTTCCTTGGCACAAGTATGATTGACGATGGAAAAGAATGGTTTTCCTCGAGTAACAACAGGTTCTGAAGCAAGACAGAAGCACAAGTTGATGCTGTTTGCTGATGACTTTACAAGCTGATTTGTTGACTTCAAAATCAACAAGCATTAAGAGTCATTTTCTTACAAGAAATCCCTACAACCTTACATTTCAACAAAAGATTAACAAGCCATAGAAAGGTGCATGATCCTCTTTTATTAATATCATGTTCCAAAACCTCTCCACCTCCAGCTCTTGTTTTTCTCTTTCTGTCATGATACTTTTGTTTTGTTGAAACTGATAGGAAAAAACAGAGAGAAGTCGGCATCTGCTACAAAGAATTGCAGGAACCGGGAATTACCATTTCCTTTTGTTGTTCCTATTTGGGAAAAAGATGACACAGCTAATTCATCTATGTATTGGCATTGCAGATCCAAAATTACATAGCACCATTAAAATCCATCTATTTATGAAAAATATGTGACCAAATTTAAAGCATCACTGCTCCTGAAGCTTTCATTATACAACTCAATGAGCTCTGGAATTCCTCCTTGTAGTGAATGACAAACCTCTACAAGAATATATTTTCTGAGAGCGGAGACTTTGTTATGATATTTCTTAATATCATATGATGAGGATAAAAAATATCACAAAAAGAGAAATACATTTTGAAAAACTAAAATTAACCATTTATTTATCTATGTTTGATCAATTCTAACTTGTGAATCTCATCGAGTATGTCGGTACCTTGATACTTTAGGTTCAAATCTCTATGATGCATCAACTTTGATCAAGCCACATCGATACGAATCTCCTTACAACTATTTAGGGGTGAATGAAGAGTTTTATTTACTGGGGAGAGAAGACATCAAAATAATCTGATAAATAAAAGCTCAAAAATATCAATATAAAATTATCACCACCTAGGGTATTTTTATCATGATGTCTCATTCTTATTAAGACGTTGAGATATATTAGCTATTTACAAGACAACTAAACTCCGATTCACAAAAATTTCTTTTCATAAAATTTAAATTTTTTATCCTCCAAATAAATTTATTTTTAAAATACTTGTCAACCCTGACACTCCACTAGAAGCTCATTCTTTCCAAAGATGAATTTAAGTAAAATTGGAACCCACATACAACCTTGTTGTTGTTGTCTTCATTGGTGAGCTTGGATAATCTCTAGGATACATATTACCATCCTTCAAATATTATGATCCTTAGTTGGCCATAAATGTGACTATTCCATATCGATACCTGCATTTTGGAAATCTTCAAATATGTCACTGAATGCATCCTGTTGAACTGTCAGTTTCTTTTTTTCTTTGATCTTTCCTTTATTTTCTATCATTTGGTAGAACTTGTTTTGAAGAATGCAGTGAATGCACTCACAAGGTAGTAAGCTGTGGCAGCGTCACTACCAGCCAAATGCAGAGCATCTGAAATAGGCAGCGTCACCTGAAGCGAGTGTCATTTTTCAGCATCACATCACTTGCCATTTCCAAGAACGAAGACTCCGGCAGAAAAGATAGCATGATCATGGTAAAAGCCCTGAAGTAGTGGAGTACATGCAACGGAACAGATCACATCTTCTTCTTCTTCCATGATATGGTGTCAATTCTTGTCTCGTGTTAGAATCCATTCGTTGTACCTCCCTCCCCAAGGGAATGAGTTGGATTACAGAAAGCCAAGTGCCACCCAAAAGCTTTTCTTTCTAACTAGAGATGATAAAATGCTAAGGGAGTCTCCACAAGCAACAGAACACTTGGGAGAAATCAATGATGTGATCATCACACGAAAAGAATTGTGTCTACCGAAGGTCATCAACCCGAAGTGAACACAGGCGGATAAAGGGAGCAACGAACAGAGAGCAACTGGTTTGTGAAAGAGAGTAACCACAAAGAGGTGGTGTCGAGTTATCTAGAGAAGCATCGGACACAACACATCTAAGTGGAGCTCGGTGTCCAACTCCTGTAACACTTGCTCGTTCCAGTATTTCCAACTGGTAGAATCCAAGTAATGCCTTCAGAGGAATGAATACCTGGTTCTGTTTTCCTAGATTCATCTCACAAACAGATTTGACATAGAATTCCAGCAGTTAGAATTGAGGTACTCTTCAGAAGGAAGATTCATACAACTAGTTTGCATGGGTGTCCGAGGATTAAGAGGATATTTGTTTCGTGAGGAATGGGAGCTTTCGAGAACATTAAAGTTTTGATGGAGGGGTCAAACGAAAAATGGCACAATCCTCCATTTTGACTGAAAACATATAAATCCTGACAGTCGTAGATAATTTGGAAATGGGTAGCGGAGCTATTTATGTGAGCAGGCAAGAAGCAGGGCTATTGAAAAACTGAATTGCTTTGGAGATTACCTACAGAGAAAGGATTGACCACTTTCCCCTTGCAAAGGCTTTATGACAGGCTGTTCTGATCCATCTATTGGATGTTCTGAAGCAGACAAATCAACAAATCCTAAAGAAAATAAGAGAGAGAGAGAGAGAGTTTGGTGATTGGTCTGACACAGGAGTCCTTCGTATTGAATTAGGTCAGCCATAAAACCTGAAAAAGAGCCATGTGCCACCCCCTTACCTGTTCTGCGGACCACTATAACCAGCCCACTCAGGTTGGTGTAACTCCATTCTGCAGCAGAATGATGAACATGGATTAGGCTCCATTCACTCTTTCTGACTTGGATCTGTCCTCAGACCAAAAAGGATGATAACCTGTATCACTCTTCTCACAAACCTGCAAAACAATCCATTGATCGCAAGCTCTCTTTTTTTTTTTTTCCTTTTCTCCCTTGAATAGAAACAAAATTGAGACACCCAAGAAAATTGAGGAAGCAAAGATGGTAGTCCAGCTATGTTTTAACTTGTTATATTGCAAAAGAGGAAAAATGATGAAGTTTTGCACAAGAATGCTACATAAAAAGAAACATAATCTTCTCTCTTATAATCCCTATAAATGCTTTATGAATCTGCTTTACCAATATCCCACCAAATGTATTTCCTTGGCTTTTTTTATGTTGCCAAATCATACAGATTCCAACTATAATAATCTTATTCTTGATCACTGTTAGAATGATTAGTGTCATGGATGATATGATCTATCCATGGAAGAGTTCCATCCCCACCACCACTATCTACGCTTTCCCCCAAACCCACATCGATGAGGACAGCTCTCTCGAAAGAACACGCACAAAACTCCCACCATCATGATGGGCACAAGGAAGGAAAGGCTCAAGATGATGCAAGGAGAAGGACGGCCATCTCGACTCGCACGTGTGGCGGGTTTCCATCACTTGCTTTACAGCCGTCCGATCACCATCAGTGGCTTCTGATACATACGGAGGAAACAAAGCACACCCCCCGCGCACGAGGATGGCAAACACCGGATCCGTTGCTTGCCCTCGAACAGCACTTTCCGTGCTCTCTCGGTGCTCTGCTGACACATGGCACAAGAAAACAAGCATGTATGTAAAGTGACCTTCACCCTCGGCGAGGCGGTGGCCGAGGTTAGACCGTCAAGGTGGAGGAGATTGCTCCGGAGGAGGAGGAAGGGCGGCGGCTCCTACTCGCCGCGGAGCGAGAGGAGATGGTGACCACAGGCTGAGAGATTCTAGTGGGAGGGTCGTCGGAAGAAGAAGCGGCGGAGGTGGCGAATGAGTTGGTGGTGGAATTGCTCCTCAGCGTCCTCCTCTCGTTCTCGACGCTGCCGCCTCGGGAGCCGCTCTTCCCCTCGTCCGTCGCTCGTTGCCTCACCGACGCCACCTGCACCGGCAGCACGCAGTTGCACAGGTATCCTGGCGCCCGTCGGGATACCACCGTAAAAGTCGAATCTTTGGGGAGGAGAAAGCGGGGATTTGGGGGTTGAGGGGAAGGGGAATACCGATTTTGGCGAGGCGGTTGACCCACTTGGGGATGGGCTTGCCGGTGAGGCGGAGGCAGGCCTCGTCGCAGAAGTGGTTGCAGTTCTTGGAGACGAGGTTGTAGGTGTCGCCGGTGTACTCCGCGGCCATCTCCTCCATGAGCGCCCGCACCTCCCGCGGCCCCAGATCGGTGCGCCCGATCAGGATCGACTTGCGGAATGTAAACCCTGGGCACTGCCGCGGCTCCCCCTCGAAGATCCCCGTCGTCGGGTGCTCGTGGGCCCCGTAAGCGTACTCCACCCCGTGCGCTGCCAGCACAAATAGCTTAGCCAAGCCCTAAAGAAGACCCATCCCGATCACCGCTATCACCCGAATCGGGGCCGTCGTGCGCGGATCGGAGCTCACCTTGGACGCCGGAGTGGTAGACGCCGAGACCGAGCCAGTAAGCGTAGCCGTTGATGGGGGTGAGGTCGTAGACATTGAGGTAGACGGGGACCGCCCCCGACCGCCGCTTCCGCGAGGGCCCTCTGACGAACATCATACGGCGGCGGAGGCGGTGGCACCGGAGGAGGAGGAGGAGGAGGAGGAGGAGGAGGAGGAGCCGGCGAAGGCACTCGACCCGACGACGGATCACAGCAGCGACGGCGGCTGTGGCGAGCGATCCACCATCTCGGCCTCAGTTTGGTCCGGTGAAAGTCGCTCCTTTATCTATCTATCGCCTGCTACTCGATAGTGAGAAGTGAATGGGGACACGGGAGGGAGGAATTAAAGAGATGGGGGGTATTTATGGAAAGATACGAGCCGTTCGATTCACACATAAATTGTAATGCGTAAAACATTAAATTAATAATATTCATTATTATTATTATTTTTAACAAAGTGAGTCTATTCAAATATGACATTATTATTACACCCAAAAGAAGATCGAGGAGTGAAGCAGAAGGAAAGAAGAATTGGGGGGGCGATAAGGATCCCAAGGTTGGGACAGGAGGCTTAAGGCCAATGGAGAGTGGGCATCCCACTGTTCTTGGTCAAGTATACTGAAGCTTCGAGGAATGACAAATTGGGGATTTATAATTAGTTTTGACTTGAGATTATTACCACTCCATGTAAGTGTTTGTTTATTTTGTAATAAATATTTTTTGGGCTTACAACTTCTATTGTGAGAGGTTCTAGTTTTATTTGTTTATAAATAAATAAATAATAATAAAGATAAATCTGATCCAAAGAATTTGGAATGACCTGAAAAAGTTTTTACTAGCCAAATTAATAGGCATCTCTAAAAGATTTATAGAAGAAGTCATTAAAAGCCAGTCAAGTAATATTTTAGATATAAATGACATTGATTTATTAGTTGTACACCTCAGTATTAAATATAAAAAAAAGAATTTTGCAATGGAACCAATTTTAGTACAAATAGTGGTGATAACATATTTGGATTTCTTGATATATATACACTATATAATTGTTTAATTTTAGATTTGTCTTTTCTATTGCATACATGTCCTCTAGAAGAATATATTTAGTTGCAGTGCTTGTGCTGAGTTGAATAAGGTTGACCTAAAAATAATGACATCCTGTCCCAGAAAACACTATAATTATTGCTTGTTATCTGGGAATTATTGTTCCTCAATTGCACTATTATTCCTGCAAACCACTTGTAGATTGTAAAAATTAACTAATTTGTAGTAGAGTTTTCTATGCATATAGTTAAAATTAACTAAATAGGTTGTCACTTACTAACACTGTAAATTCAAAATATCATCTAATAAATTTTTACACCTAAAAGGTATTGGTTGTCATGTGTCAGATCCATTTATCAAGATTAAAAATATTGGTTAAATTGTCTGTATAATATTAATTCTGTAATGATATACTAGATTCAATTGAGAGCTTTAAATTTCATCTGACAAACTTTAACATCTAAAATATTAATTTGGTGGTAGTGTATCATATCCACTAACTAAATATAGAGGATTCGAAACTCATCTAATAAATTTTATACCTAATACATTGATTGATATGATAATAGTTTACTCACTTATCAAGAATAAAAAGTTCAACATCTAATTTAATAAATTTTAAAAATATCAATTGGTTTAGATGATAAACATATTGATAACAAAGTCTTGAATCCAATTTTACTACTTACCCTTTGCCAAGAAAAAATCTTTGAACTCATATGGAGTAACTTAGAAGAAATATTAAACTACTGATAAAACTATGTCCTAGACATAGTTGTAAGAATCTTAACAGCTATTATGATTATGATGCCATGGGATGAACAAGAGCATTCTTAAATACAAATAGTTTATGAGTGAAGAGGATATCCATGGCTGAGTTTACAATGATTTGGTGGGAGAAAAGATATGAATCCAGCTAAGAAGATAACGGGAAAGAGAGCACAATCACAGAAGAGACATAATGATCATGTTTATTAGGGTATTCCATGTCCTAGACATGATAAAATATTCACCAATTTCAATCAATAATCTGAGCCATGAATCATATAGCTACATCAGAATTGTTTGAAGTGTTCTTCATGGAACATCACCTTCAAAGACAAAAATGTCACTTTATCTTGTTCAAGGGAAGCATCTTGTTGAGATATCCGACGGTTACTTAGCATAGCATATTGTTGTATGATTGATAGGTATTTGATTGCGGCTATGGGTTTTGACATAAAATTTTGGAGTTATAATTTCTTCAAAGATTGAAGTGGAAGGATCCATTGAATGTATTGCACCCTCCAATAAGTTGCATAATTGGTATATTGCATGGTATGCTATGTAAATGGGGATAATATTTTTTTGGTCATATTGTTAAAGATTAAAAGAAATGAAGACATCAACTAGGTATATATTTTTTTATATCTCTTTCCTACTTAGCGTCTCATTATATTCCATATCGAATCAATTATGATGCCATTTGTGATGACATGGTTGTCTGAATAGCTAATCTATTAATTTATTATGACTAAATCATTTGTTTAGATTGTCAAGACTTTAGTTGATGATTATACATCTATTAAGTTTGTATTAATCAATCTAAGTCTTCTCACACTAATATAGAACTAAACTTATAAGTGTCACAAGAAAGTTATCTTAATTAGTATTTATTAGTTGGAGTTGATGCTCAGCTTGAAGTGACTCTATTTAACTAGGTTCTTCTATGTTTGGAGTAATTATTTTTGAAAATTTCTTTTATTTTTATTTTTTTGGTAATAATTGAAAATTTTGTTGTGAAGACTTGATGATTTGATGTAGCATATATTTATATAAATTTGAGAGAAATTTTTTTCTCATGCTCAAATCATTTACATATATCATATCACAATGATTATTTTTAAATCATAAATTAATTGAGGATCAAGGAACATAAATTTATAATTTCATATTGTCTTTATCATGATCATGTAATATTGAACTTCCATGGAGGACGTTAATCTTAGAACGTTGTAATTTAAATACCTTGTGAATAAGTAATTTTGTAAGAGAGTTAACTAGTTAATCAAAAACATAGACACGAGAAACATATAATTGATGTCTAGTCTATAATAATATGTTTCATATAAGAGTAGAATATAATGTTGAAACATATATAGATGATATAGATATTATTATAATATATTGTTAAAGCAGATTGGGTGGTGATGCTAATTTTGTGTAACATATCGGTGATCCAATTATGTTTTATAGTGGTGATGGCGAGTATCAAAGGCCACCTCCTATTATCGATATAACATTTATGTCTATTTTGTGCTGCTTTTATCGAATCTTTTGTTTTGTTTTCATTATTTCTCTTATCAAATCTGATCCTAAATATTTTCTTTCACTTTGCTCATCCCAAGGAATAAGTGACATGCACTTTTGGTTATATAATATTTCAAATGGTGTTACTTACAAAATTAAAAAAAAAAAGAGTTATCCTAATGGTTACTTGATAACTATTATTATAGATAAATTCTCTCGAAGATAAATATTTACTATATGATCCCATAGTTCATGACATAAACTCTTAGCAAATTATCTAATACTTAAATGATTATTTTTAATTAACTATCTATTTGAGAATAAAAAGTAGTAATAAAAATTAACCTTGTCTCTAGTACCTTATAAGGTCTTTTCTAAAATCCTAATATGAATATGAAATCTTTATTTGACACAATCTACATGTGTGAAGTCTAATTATCTCTTAGATATAAATAGATAAATTGATCGATAAAATAATTAACATAAATAAATAAAAAATATATTGTCTTAGTCAATTTAATAACGATAACCCAAATTTTATCATATCTTTTATTGGTCTTAGGTAAACCTATAATAAAATCTTTATTGATCTTTTATCATTTCTATTAAGATATTTATAATAAATTTAAAATATTTATTATTTTTTAATATTTTATTTTAATTTATTCACATGTGAGTAAACCCATGAGAACAAGGCAGCCTTGTTCTAAAGCATCAGCCTATCTAAGGCCAATCATTGAACCTGATTCCAAGCGAGACAGTGTGGCGATTCTTCTGACCATCTCTGCTGGCGTGGATGCCAACAGAGTCTGACTCATATCAAATGGGGGGGGGAGCAAGGGGCCTTCTCCTCCCACACCCTTTTTATCCACACACACTTCCACAAGCATTACTGTCCATGTTGACTCATCTCTTTATCCTTTGACCGAATTCCAATCCCATCCGCAAAAGGCAAGCCAAGAAAAAGACACAAATGGCTGCTGAGAACTGTCGGTGTCCATCTTGACTTCATTTTAGAGGATGGCTGATGTCTACTCGTAGAAGAATGGTTGGCTGACAGGACCAGCAGCAACTTCTGTAAAGCTTCTTCCAATCATTCTCTTTCAAAGGCACAGACATCAGTAAGAACAAAGTCGCACGGCTGTAATTGTCCAGCTTGACTTCATTTTAGGGAATGGTCGTTGACTCCTTAGAGAAGAGAGGTTTGCTCGCAGGACCAACATCAACTTCCGTAAAGCTTCTTCAAATCATTCTCTTTGGCGGGCACAGCTATCAGTAAGAACAAAAGTGCAAGTGATGTGAAGATGGCTTGGGAAGTGGACAGGAGTGAAGGGTTGGTTGATCCTTTTAAGACTATTATCAACAGAAGAATCCCTTCTTTTTTTTTTGGGTTACAGTGAATGAGAAGCCTATATATAATCTTTAACCTTCCGATTACGTTTCTTTCTCAGTGGCTTACTTTCGTATGACAAATTGTTTCTGCAAAATGAAACATGATATATTATTATGATTGATGATCGTAGAATGAAACAATTTATTATTGTGATTACCATCAAATAATCTAAAATTGTGACCATTCTCTGCAGGAAAGAGTGATATATTATTATGGTTCGGAAACACCATCTCCACCTGATTCATTGGACCTTAAAGCTATTCCTCGATTCATTCACTCGCTGCATAATTTGGGGCACATCAATCAATGTTAACTACTCTTTTCTATCTTCAAGATTAGTCACTTGCTTTTCACATCTCATCTAACTTTTCTGGTGTCATGAACATTTTCTTTTAAGCTGTCAAATAATATTTTATCAGTTATGGCATAATATTAAGAAATATACTTGATAAATTTAAAAAAAAAAAAGGACTAATAAATCATTTATGTACTTTGATTGTGCCACAACATTCAAGATTTTTTTGGTATGCTATTATTCATAATAGTTAATGTGATTTTTCTTTTTTTCCCCACAATTTTTATTCAACAAATTTTGAATACAACATTTAGAAGACTCCATCTTAAGACATTCTTTATATTTTCCTCTTCCCTATTTTAATTTCTTATCTAAGCATTATCATTCCTAATATAGGATTAGGTCTCATCCTCTCTATTGTCTTAGGAATTATATTAGCACAGAGCCTTCTAATCTCCGTTGAATTTATCCACTATATATACATATATATATATATATTAGAATTTGATTAGAAAAGTCATACTATTATTTTAGGCAACATATCATAATAATTATACCAATAGTATATCAAACATGTAAAACTTGATATCATAATAGAATAATTTCGAAAACATTAATAATCATATGATTCAGTATTTACAGTACTAATAAATATTCATCAGTATCCATTGGTTCGATTAGTATTAGTTTCTTCATAGGAAATTAAACTTGCATGTACGTACGTGGAAATAGAAACTAGTAGGTGGCGGCCATGGGAGGAAGCGGGAACAACTATAGTCCATAAAAACCCTTCGCTACCCCCAAATCCAACCAACCACGAGATCTAAATATAGATTATGATGTCATGTAAGTAGAGCTGTGTCGGAGACGACGGCCATAACTCTCGACTCCCTGCAAAGTCTGACAGATCTCGTACCTCCCTTTGACCAAAGCGAAGCCGTCAATCATCCCGCTTTGCGGCGTTAAGATCCGTGCAAGAGCAGAAGAAGACATTTGATGCCAATAGGAGAGGCAGCACACAGAGAGAGAGAGAGAGAGAGAGACAGATGTACCTCTTCAGCTCTTCCCCCCTTGGATTCTGAGCTGATCCAGCTCATCACCATCCCCTTCCCTGATCAGATTCAATCCCCACCTCTATTAATTGCTCTTAATCTGTTTCATTTCGCTGCCATCAACCCAAACCCCCCACCCGCTCTCTCTCTCTCTCTCTCTCGACCTTTCATGAAATCTCTTGGGCCTTCCTTTGTCTTTCTCCTCTCCTCTGTTTCAGGAAAATTAGCATAAAAAACAGCACCAAAAGAAAAGAAGAAAGGAAGGAGGAGCAGAAAAAGAAGCTTGTGGGATATAGAGGAGGGAGGAGGAGGAGGAAAGTGTCATTGATTTGCGTAAAGGTGGGATCTTTGAGGAGGAGGAGGAGACATGGGGAACGTGACGTCGTCGGTGGCGGCACGATTCGCGTTCTTCCCACCGGAGCCGGCGACGTACGAGGTGTTCCGGGAGGGGGGAGGAGAAGGGCCGCTGTGCCTGTCGAGGCTGCCGCCGGGGAAGAACGTGGAGGTGCACCTGGTGGAGACCAAGGCCGGGAACCGGGTGGTGGCCACCTTCTGGCGCCACCCCTTCGCCCGCTTCACCCTCCTCTACTCCCACGGCAACGCTGCCGACCTCGGCCAGATGCTCGACCTCTTCCACGAGCTCCGTTCCCACCTCCGCGTCAACATCATGAGGTAGACTTCCTGTTTCCTTTCTCTTCCTTCTTCATTTTTCGTTCCTTTTCTGCGGGGAAAAATATGAATTTTTTGGATTATCTTGTGCTGGATTTAGATCTTCTAAGCGAATGCCACGACTAAATGAAATTTCTAGGATTTTAATAGGGAAAAAGGAAGAATTTTAATTTATGCAGACCTATTCAAGATTACGGTTAGCTTCATATGATCTATATCATGCATCCATGCTCGTTAGGAATTCTCTCTAACGTGCAGGTGCAGGCTTTGTTTCTCAATTAATGTGCTTTTCTACCTCTATTCATGTTGTTCCCTCAAACGTTTCATCTGTCTTTGCACAGATTCCTGGTTGTCCTGAATCCTAATTTTGCCTTGATTCCTCTGCTAACCTATCGGTTTATCGTTTGCCTTAACCAACCTACATTTAAATTTCTGAGAAAGGCAGATTGAAACTTGAGGTTGTAAGCCTTGTGCATGTGATATTTTATTAAATTTGGAGACAATTTTATGTATAGATTACAGAACTACAAAAGGAACAATTAGATTTTGAGGAAGGAAAATTGAAACTTGAGGTGATAAGCCCTGTGCATGTAATCTTTTGTTGTACTTGGAGAGCAGTTTGTGTATATATAACGGAACCAGGAAACGATTGTTCAGAGGGTGATATTACCCAGGGGAGCTGACAAAGAGGCCACCATTATGCATCCACTCTTTCGTTGTGATCACCTTCGATTTGATCTTTTTTTGTCATATATCTACATATATGGCATGATGAGATATCCAAATAGACTTCTTGTATTCTTATCTGAAACAACAATTCTATCTTGTTGCTTTTGTTATCCTCTCTCTTCAAGGATGCCATTAGTATTGTTTAATTTTCCAATTTTTGAATCTCAAATTGGACAATAGAACAAATATGTTATTGCTTTAAAATGAAATCATAAAAATCCTTTTTCATGTAAGATGCAGTGAGAACTCATTGATGACATTATTCTCCTTTGCAGTTATGATTACTCAGGTTATGGAGCATCTACAGGAAAGGTAAACATTTGTAAATAAACAAGCAATGGAGTAATATTTTTCTTCCCCTGAATTCTTTAGGTATTTTGTAAGATTTGTGGATCTATAACACTATGACAAAAGGATCATGTGTTCTCCATGATAATAGTTAAATCAATTGAATTGAACTATGGATAGGTAAGGCCTACCAATGTTTTAAATTTCAGACTGATGCCCATTTCAGTAATCTATCTGACTGATATGATACCTGATGTACTTGGTGGGTACTCTGAGCCATACCATCTGATATCGGCTAAAATAATATTGAAAAGTTAGATGCTATCGGGCCATATGATCGAATATAATTTTGCTCAGACTGGTAAAAGCCTAAAACATTAGCTCCATAGTATATAATCTAAATGGAAAATTTCTTTTCAAAGAGGTACTCGATATCATAAATAGATAAAGAGGGTCTCTAGTGATGGAGTAAATTAGTTGTATCAATTCAACGTATGAAATTCTGTTTAGCATGATCGAAGCACCCTTAGAAGGGGTGACCAACTCACAGAAATCCATAAATTTCAGGGGTATATCACCATAGTATTTATGCTTCTGATATACTCGAAGTAAATATTTGGATAAAGCACTCTTTTGAAATATATTTTCAAATTTTATAGTCAGGCCATCTGATGGCTGATTTTTTTTTTCTTCTTTGTAATTTGAAAGGATGTGAAAAGTTGCTTTAAGAAATCCTGAACTCTATGATAGGTCTAACATAGCCAATCTATATGATTATTATCAAATTTTATCATATGAACTGTGTTGAAATTACAATCGAGTCTAAGCATGCTTTTCAAGAACTTCAGGATAAAGATGTTGATAGCAACTGCTACAACAACTTTTATGAGTTGATATATTTTCATCAAAAGCACTCATTCTACTATAGTTTTGGTTGCTGATAGTATCTTGTTTTCCTTGTTACTTGTTGTCATTCCCGAAAGCCATCTGAGTTCAACACATACTATGACATAGAAGCAGTCTACGATTGCTTGATGAAAGAGTATGAGATAAAACAGGAGGATCTCATTTTGTACGGTCAGTCTGTTGGTAGTGGACCGACATTGCACCTGGCTGCACGTTTACAGAAACTGGGAGGTGTAGTCCTCCATAGTGCAATCCTCTCAGGCATACGAGTCTTGTATCCTGTGAAAGTGACATTGTGGTTTGATATTTTTAAGGTAAGTTTGGAATACAACCATTTTAGATTTTCTTTTCCTGCATTTATTATTCATATTCATGTTCTTACTAGTTCATGGACTTTTCGTTTGCAGAACATTGACAAAATTCGACAAGTAAACTGCCCAGTTCTTGTTATACATGTAAGCCTTCTTGGTCAGCTTTCTGACGAACAAATTTCATCTCTCATTTGAGCAATCTGTTCCGCAATGTTATGTTGGATATCAGATCGGTCATTCTACAAGTGTACTTGCAAATTAGGACTTTGAAGTTGTATACTGAAATAACTATGAATGTCTTAAATTCCTAAGTGGTTTTGCATTATATTTCGTTTGATCAGTACCTAGCTTTTGCATCATCATCATCATCTAAGCCTTTTCATGTCATCTATATAGGCTCAGTTGTAAAGCATATAACAAAATAAAAAAGTCAAAACTGAAGATTTGTTTCACAAGCAACTATCACAAGTACCAAGTTAGTTGATGGAAAATGCTTCTCTTATTGGTTCTCTTCTCCAGAAATGTCCAAATTGGTTGATATCCACTACATGCTTAAGTTTATGCAGGCATTTGAAATTTCTGATGCCTACAATTTTGTCAGAGTATTGCTTAACTAAAAGAAGTTGCTTTGAGATTGACCGAAGATAAAATGTTTGGATTCAATGTTTGACATCCTCTTTTGTTGTTTCTGAAACCATTTGGCATGAACTCTTTGTACAGTATTACTTCAGAATCTCAATTCACTCATCTATTGATGTTCTTGATCTTTTCAAATGTGATTTGGAGATAAAAAGGACTCGATATGATGCCTTACACCATCTACCACTTGTTTGTAGGGAACCTCCGATGAGATTGTTGACTGGACTCATGGAAAACGCCTGTGGGAGCTATCGAAAGAAAAGTACGATCCATTGTGGATCAAGGGAGGCGGCCACTGCAACCTAGAGACATTTCCCCAATTTATCAAGCACCTGCGAAAATTTATCAATGCGATGGAGAAGCTCACTCTTGTGAAACAGATAACACAGAGTAGTCTGTCGATATCAGCCGTCACAGAAGTAAAATATAACAAGTGTTTGAGACTTGGCAAAAGATAGCTGTTCTAACAACTCTTAAAGTTCCCCATTCAGCTCGGCTGCAATGAGTCTCTTGGGTCAAACAGTTCAAGATTAACAACATCGAGATCACGAATTGATCCATCGATAAGTAGGCGATCATGAATTTAATTATTCTTATGATTTGCCAGATTGATGGCTTATGCAGACACTCACCACCTCGAAAGCAGAAGATATGGCTTTGTTTCTTAGATCATGCACTTCATGTTCTCTTTTTCTCCTCAGAGGAACAGACTATGTTCTCTTTCAATTCTGTAAGTAGTACTTGTATCTGTTTATCAACATTGGAAAATGAAGCTAACTGATGGAAGACAGATGATACTGAGTTTTCTAATCGATTAATAGATGTAACAAGAATGTAGTCAACCTTCAGAACGAGCAAAGAAATGTTTGCAGTGGAGAGAGTGACTAGTTGTCTTGTATCTGTGAGTTGCTTGAATTTGATAGTAGTCATGGAGGAGATATTATTGGCAGTGCCAACAAGAGATGACTCGACTCAGTTTCCCGTAGATAGTTTGTTGGATTTGCATTGATTGGAAACTAGCAAGTGAGAGTATCATAATCTTGCCATTAGATTCTTGTCACAGAGATTTGCACACTAAGAAGAATATTGAAATATCACAACTGTGAATGAGACCTGGTGATTACAGACAGTCCAAGTGAGCCAAAGTGTCAATAACGGGAAACAACAATATCATTTTATGTAAATTATGGTATGTGGGCTACAAATGAGAAGCTTGTCGATCAAGGCAAACATAGAGTTTAGGAAACTTAGCCCAAGCTATCGCTACCACTAGTTTTGGTGTTACATCTTTTAGTTCTTAGGGGAATACTTTGTGTCAACTCATTACCCTCAAATGATAGCTTCCATCAAACTCTAATGCTGATACGGGGGGGGCAACCCTTTTGCGTAGGATTTTGTGATTTGAAACGATGACGATAAAAGGCCGGTGGGTGAGCAAATGGATGGTACAAAATCAAAAGAGAGCATTGAAAGGATGATAGCTTCGATCAAACGGGCATCTCTTATCAAGTTTATTACCAAAGTAAAACAAGACTGGCTGGAAGTCCATAAATAATAGTCAACAATTAGGTGTTGAAAGGCTTGAAGTGTGTGCGAAAGGATGTAGCTAAATGATGGTCAAGAATTAGGTGTGCGATACGATGCAGCACAAACTCACCCGAAGTGTATCTAACCCTATGCTAGTCAAAGAAGGTTCAAGAATGACTTTAGCATTTCACATTGTACAAACGATACTGCACACATCTTAAGAGATTTTTACTATAAAAACATGAAAAAGAACAAACAAAAGTACAAGCAAATCATGCAAAGGAAAGACTAAAGAACACTTACAAAGTGTTACAAGACGAATGAATCGGGGTTGTGGTTGCGGTCATCCGTGATAGACAGTAGAGGAAGAGGAGAAAGAGTAGGTAACACCGGAAAGGCAAAGATAGCCTTGTATGGTTGGTAGAGGATGGTTGGCCATGGATGATTAGGTAAACAAGGGAGAAAAATATATAAATATATTAAACGAGACCATAATCACATCCATACATACATGCATCATACGATATATATTCATATACATCAACAATAGCACATCATCTTCATATTATTTTTGGAGATGGCAATGGGAGATGACCCTTCTCTTGCAGGCTCTTCACAGTGTCATAGAGGCTTTGGATCACCGACCTAAATTGCACGCCAAGGTCCTTGAGCTGTTGGTTCGAGAACTTGTATGGCTTTTTTCGAGGATTCACCTCGTCGGAACACCTGCATCACCACCACCACCGCAACCACAAGAGATATGCATCAATCAAGGTCACATACTATATTTGTAATAACCTAATTTAGAGAAAATTTGAGAGCGGTATGACATCACAATCTCATAAGTTACCTTCTAAGAAATATCCTTCACATTTGAACACCTAAAAAATTGATTTATAAAATATTTATAGCCTATTCAATTAACTCAAAAAACATTGATTATATATACTAATAAATTGATATTTTATAAAAACACTAAAGACTTTTAACTTATCTCAAACATAAGAATATGATGAATGTATAATTATTAATTTATGATTAAACATTTTATGTTGACAATGGATAAATGCTATTAGGCCGATATAGTAAAGGTTTGATTCTGAACTAAGCTAATCCTTATCAATATCAGTAGTGAACAAAAAATTGAATTGATTTATAGCTGATAGATGTATTACTTATAAGTCTAAATATTTTAAGCGAGTGGTTTATTTACTCTGAACAATAGTCCATTCAAACAGCTTCAGAAGCTCCTTCATAATCCTAAGTTTTGGGTGCTATACACTGCATTGACTCTGTGTTGGGTTGTCTGCGCACCTCGGGAGGTGTTCTCCGAGTGTTAGGCTACCAAAAAACTTGGAGTCCTTTTCTAGTACGACCAGATCAGTGTCTTTTAAGCTTGCTGACAAAAGAAACACACACAAAGCTTCACATCAGCTGCGAGGAAGTCTATCACCAATTCTAAATCTGCACTTGGCAAAGAATGTAAGATAGCTATGTGCATCATCTGATTGGTCTAAGCATCTCCTGAGGGTTTCTGATGTGAGTTTGGCATTTATTTAGCAGCTGCTTCCTGTGGGAAGAATTTTCCATGCTAGTCTTTCTTCAATATCTCTCAGATCTTCTAGAAATTAAAATAAAATTATTTTATCAACTACTCGTTGAAGCTAATAAAGTATTATATAAATTTATTTTTGTTTTAATTTTTTTCATGATTGTGACCACATACCCTTAGAAAAGCATATCCTTTTCAATCTTGTGCTACTATTAATCATCAACAACAAAAAAATATAATTGTTTTAAGACTACTTTGTTGAGAATTAAGATTGAAAAAAGAGGAGATAGAATACCAATCATCAACAAAAGAATTGAAGTAACTAAAATATAAAAAAAAGACTATTTTAATTCAATAAACCTGACTATAACCTCTCTATTGCTACTCTCTTGATCAGACTATATTCCTATTTAGAGGATAGACTTTTGACTCTCATACTCCCCACATTCTAATCTAAATTAGGGTTTTTAATTTTATGTAAATTGGATATATTTGTATAATCCTAAACAGTTACATGTGACTGTCATTGTTGATTTCCCTCCCCTACTCATCTTGTTCTGCTATGCAGAAAAAAGAATATTTCTTCTTAGAAAAACCAAGAAAAATATATATTTTCAATTTCCTAATGTTGGTCTTCGAACTCACCATGGACTAATCAGATTACACCAAGTTACTAATGCATATCCTTTTTCCATCAGATATATTCCATGTCTCAAGAGTTTCTCTCTCTATGCCAATATCTTAGCTTCTTCATTCTTTGAGAACTGGTGATGGGTGGTCCATCCATTCCCATACTTCTAAGCTACAATGATATCTTTGTCATTACTTCTTGCTTCAGGGGAACCTAACAGGGAGTAGGTGAGAAAACCCCACTGTATCTGATATCCTTTTTGTCTTCTCTTCCTCTTTCTTTCTTTCTTTCTTTCTTTATTTATTTTTTTTGACAGATGTCATTAACACATTTCTTTTCTTCTGAACACAAACCTCTCTATATGGCTTTCTCCTGAAGGTCCAGTTGCTCATCTCCCTCCTCAGTTGGAGAAACCATTTGCAGCCTCCATCTCCCTACGACAACATACTTGGAAGGTACACTTGGAAGTCATATTACCCTGAAGGCATAGCTAAACTATATAGATCTCCATATTTCTAAGTATATGATATATGTTGTCAGATGTTTAGTGCTATCATGTTATTCTTCTATAATCTTTTCAGTATAAAATTTTAAGTTCCTATCTATCACAGCAAATGACAAAGTAACGATAAGTTGTTAATGTTTCTACCTTTCTTTCTCTTTTTTGTTGGTGGAAATCAATAATCTAGATCGAAATGAGGTCAACTATAGTCTGAAAACCATATGATTAGCTTCATATTGTTCTCTTGATGGCCTCAAATAATACAAGTTTAAGCTTGGAAAACATATTTTCCCCTTAATACTTCAAAAGATTTATATACATAACATGTCATAATACACCAATTCTTTATAAGAAATCTTTGTTACAAATCAAACTTCCTTAATCGATTTAAGAATTTTAAATGTTTATTTATAATTTGTAGAAAGATCTTATTTATTTTTGTTATCTTTTCTCGCTGCATTAAAACTAATTCATTTTAGTTTAGCATCTTAGCACATCTTCATATCATCTTAAATGATTTTTTATTTTATTTTATGATTTATATAATCATCTATAAACAAAAAATATATGTTTAATTCTTTTTTATAAATGTCTAATCTCAGTAATGCAAACTTTTATATAATTTGGATTATAGATTGGTCCACCCAATTCACCTACCTTGCTGCACTAAGCTATCATCATTTCTTCTTTGTGTGTTTTGGCCGCTTCTAAGCGCTCACGTCCACTTCCTGTAATGCTTCCATGCCACGGATGCAAAGAGGAGGAAGGGTACTTACGTGTTGGGCACCGGATACTCCGGGAAGAGCTTGGAGAGGATGCGGACGACGTCCTCGCGGTGGAGCACGCGCTCGATGCAGATGAACCGCTTGCCGGCGGCGGCCTCCGCCTCGAACGCCCGGACGTGCGCCTCGGCCACGTCCCGCACGTCGACGTACCCTTGCACCGCGTTGGTGTACCTCGTCGCCGACCCGTCCAGGTACTTGAGGATGTGGGCGATGCTGGCGTTCACTTGCGGCTGCAGCAGCGGCCCCAGCGCCAGCACCGGGTTCACCACCGCCAGCTCCACCCCCGTCTCCCTCGCCACCTCCCACGCCGCCTTCTCGGCCACCGCCTTCCCGTAGCAGTACCAGTTCTGCACCACCACAACAGTGACGTCAGTCACCAGCCTCGTGCACCGACGCATCGATATATCGCGCGCGCTCACCCTTGTGTTCTTGCAGTGCTCGAGATCGCTCCAGCACGACTCGTCGACCACGACGTCGGGGCCGCGGCCGGGGTCCATGGTGACCGCGCCGATCGAGGAGGTAAACACCACACGACGGACGGTGCCAGCGTCGGCCGCCGCATGGATCACGTACCTCGTGCCCCTCACAGCCGGCTCCACCATTTCCTCCTTCCACACGCGTAACGCATGCACACAACCAAAACATCAGTTGTTCTTCCTTCTTCACACCCTTTTAAGTGAGAACAAAGCGATGGGCTAAAGCTTATCATACAGGGTCGTCAGTGACGGGAGAAGCAGTGTGGAAGACGCCATGGCAGCCATCGATGGCTTCTCGCAGAGCGCCGTAGTCGAGGAGATCAGCCTTGCAAAGCAGCAGCCGATCCGCGGCGCCCTCCATCGCCGTCAGGTGTGCGTTCTTCGGATCATCTGCTAACAAAGAAGCCTCGGCGTTACAGACCAACGACGTGGGAGTTCTCCTACATAGAACCGCTGCACGCGAGCCATGTCACCTGGGTTTCTCACCGTCCCCTTGACGGTGTATCCTTTCTGCAACAGGAGCTTCACCAGCCAGGAGGCGATGAAACCGCCGGCACCGGTGACGCACACGGTCTGGCCATTGCCGGTGGGTAGCGCGGTAGCGTCGACGGGCATGCTGACGGCGGCGAGAGGGAGGGAGATGAGAACGATGTCACGTAGGTTTTGGCAAGAGGGAAGACGAGGGAAGATGAAACGTTGGAGGACTCGGTGAGAAGGGGAATGAAGCATTGTGGCATTTATAGGGGAAAGAGGGTGTGAGAAATGTGTGGGTACGGTTACAGGGGGTAGGTGGCAAGATAGAAAAGCAGCACGTCGCACCTCAAGGGAAAAAGGCAGCTCTACGAAGACCACACGTCTTTTGAGGTGTTCTTCAAGTTTTCATCGAAGTACAGGGATTAGGTGAAGGGTTAAGACAACTGGCTTCCAGAGGTGAACTTTCCGACTGTAAGCAGGTAAGATGTTGATGGAGGTCAGTTTTTGATCATCCATAGAATGTAGAGGATTAAAGTCGACTTGATCCCTTTTTCATCCCAAATATCTCGCAAACTCTCGAAGAAGCGTAAACGCACCGAGCTGAGCTACAAAACAAAGGCCGATTGTACAGTCTCATCAGTGTGATTACTGAACTCAAGCTGAGCACAGCTATGATGGTGTTCGCCTGGCTATCGAACTAATCTGATGACGGATTGGTCAGGCTGGGCCGAGCTATAATGGTGTCTGCGATGCCAAGTCGAACTGCGATAATGTGCATGCACCGAACTGACCCGATGAGCTGAGTCGAGATGAAGCAATATCCATCTATCACGAATCTTTATCTTACATGGAATCGGGACGCATGTTCGTTTTCCCTATGTAACATGTAAACTCTTCCTCCGTCTGAGACAAGCTATCAAAAGAAGACTCCGTTACAATATGTGGACTGCAGAAATGCCTATGTTCTAAAATTCTAGTATTAAAGTTGTGGAAATAGAGCGCATACTAAAAAAAATAGTTTCTCACCGTTGGCATCTTTCGATGAATTCGAAACTCAACTTCAAGTTTTGACACTGTGTACATTTTATGGATAATACAAACAATATATAAAGATAAAGTAAATTCATAAAATACCGTTAATTATTTGAACAATGTTCTAAAGCCAACTTGATAAGAGAAGAAAAGACGAGTTCTAAGACCATGGTGGAGGATATATATATATATATATATACATAGAGAGAGAGAGAGAGAGAGAGAGAGAGAGAGAGAGAGATATGGTGGTAATTGCCGACAGTGTATTGCTTGTCTGCTTCAATTTAGGAAGAGAGAAATGGAGTCAGGTCAGTGGTAACTGTTGACAGCGTTTTACTTGTATGTTTCAGTATGTAGAGAGAGGTGTACAGAGTAGGACAAGTAATTGTTCAATATGTCTTCCTCGTACGTTTCAGTGATAGAGAGATTGATAAGTCTACTGATAGTGTTTTCGTTTGATGCTTCAGTACACAGAGAGATAAAGAGAGAGAAATATGGTCATGGATAAGTGGAAACTTGGCAGTGTTTCCTTGTGTATATTTCAAGGTGGGGAGAGAGATGGGTAGAGGTGGTTGTTGTGGACAGTATTTTCCTTGTATATTTGCAGTACATGGATAAAGCGTGCAGTCTGCATCCCCAGCTAACAGACGTAGACAAATATGAATCGCTGGCACTCGTCCACAGCATGATGATTTGACGTAACCTAACCCAGGATTAGGACTCCACCTACCCATCGTATCATTTCTCCAAGCAAAATGATCCGAAAACTTCCAAGCAAGTTCATGACGACCCATCCATCCATGTCTCAACACCCGCAAAAAGGGGAAATAAATGATGGCTTTGATGCTCAAGGAACTTGATGGGACGATCATGATGACATCATCATGTCTGATGTTTAAGTTAGGGTTCCAATCAAATTATGATGAGCATGACCTAAAATTAAAAAAATAATAAGAGTTTAACAATGCATGCCAATCTTGAATCGTGAAACGATTACTAATAAGGAAGTTTTTCTTCACAAAATTGATACAGCTCACAACCCGACAGATATGCTGATGAAACTGCTTCCTTCGACTAAATTCGAGCGCTGTTTTAATTTGATTCGATCAACCTGCAACGAGCTTTAGCTAATGCCCTATGGAGTGAGTACTTTTGGAAAAAGAGAAGATGAAATCTCCAAGTCGAACGAATTCGTCAAGGAGGAGAATTTATGGGAATCGACTAAAATTGAGTTAGATTTGGGCTCGAATCAAATCAAACTAGAAATTTTGACCCAAGTCAACCTGGCATTCCACATCGTAGTCGTACCTTGTTCCTGCATTCACACTCCCCTCACGCGAGGGTTTTCCCTCCGCGTTCCTCATCGCCACAATCGCCCATCGCAGTCACCCTCGCCGATTGTAGAAAGTCCACTCATATGCAGACAACGGTTTCAACGGATGATTCTGCATTGTTGCAAAGCAAACGATGGAAACATGAACAAACCATTGCAAGCATTCTCAGAAGAGAAGAACACAGAGCTACTGTAGCTTTGGCGACTGCTTTTGGACATCGATTCAAGCTACAGGTGGAGGAATACAGCAGACCTCAGCCAAAGAAGACACCTTTGCAACCAAAACAATGAAGACAAGTGGAAGAATATAGTGCATTCCCAGAGACGAGAGCATCAAATACGACCATAGTGCGATCGAATAGATCAAACAGTAGACCCCCCCCAATCATTGAATAGGAGCCAACCTTTCAGCGAAATCAAATCCAAATCCCCTGGCGGAGAATGAAGAGACGATCACTAACGGCGAATCCTTCTTCTTCCCTTCTCCAGCACCACTACCGGTATGTTGGCGAGGGATAAGAACGATGATCAAATTCTTAAGGAATGGAAAAGATTTGGAGGAGAACGAACCATTTTATTCGATAAGGTGCGATCTCAATTCCGAGTTCGGAACAGAAGAGGGTTTTGGGCACTTGGCTGTCGGTATCGCCGGCCCGTTTTCCTTGTGCCCTCCTAAGTGGTAATTCAAATGAAATGGGCCGAAGTGGGCTCTCTTCGAACATTTATAAGCATTCTCCCCCCTTCTTTGTTTCGCCGTGGTTAAAAGGACCGTCTTTTTCTGCCTTCTCCCACCGTTGGTACCGTCCGATAATGGCAGTCCTCCTCCCCCTCTCTAATCGCCTCCTCTCCAAATCCATACATCGTCTCCTCCTCGTCTCCCAAATCCCTAATTGCACTCACCTACACCCGTTTGCTCCCTCTCGCCGCCTCTGCGATTCTTCCTCGCAAAACCCTAACCCTACTTTTGATCCCAACTCCGACGCTCGCGGCCGTACCCCTCTGGAGAAGCAATTCGACTCGTGGGTCGACCGCCTCCGACCGGGCTTCACCGCCGACGACGTCGCAGCCGCCATCCGCGCGCAGGCTGATCCCGACCTCGCCCTCGACCTCTTCCGCTGGACCGCCCTCCGCCCCGGGTATCGCCACACCGCCCCGGCCTACCTCGCCATGCTTCAGGTCGCCGTCTCTGGCCGCCGCTACGCCCACGCCGAGGCCCTCGTCGACGAGGTCCTCGCCGGCGCCTGCTCCCCCGACCTCCCCCTCTTCAACGCCGCCGTACGTTTCTGCTGCTCCCGCCGCCACCTCTTCTCCCGCGCTTTCGACCTCTTCAAGAAGATGCTGCAGCGCAGCACCACCGCCCACACGTCGTGCCGACCCTCCATCGAGACCTACTCGATGCTCCTGGCCGCCGTCCTCCGCCGGTTCGGCAAGCCACCCGTCTCCTACGTCTACCTCCACTCCGTCCGGTCTCTGGCCCGGCAGATGAAGGCCTCGGGCGTGATCCCGGACACCTTCGCCCTCAACCTTATCATCAAGGCCTACTCCAAGTGCCTGGAGATGGACGAGGCCATCCGGGTCTTCAAGGAAATTGGGCTCTACGGCTGCGAGCCTAACGAGTTCTCCTATGGCTACATCGTGCAGGGGCTGTGCCAGAAGGGCTCGGTGGGGAAGTCCATGGACTACTTCAAGGAGATGAGGGCGAAGGGCCTGGTGCCGACCGCCACCGTCTACATGGCGTTGGTGTGCGGCCTGGCGCTGGAGCGGAGGCTCGACGAGGGGATCGAGGTGGTGTTTGACATGCTGCCCAACGGGATGGCGCCCGACTTACTAACGTACCGGACGGTGCTGGAGGAGATGTGCAGGGAGGGGCGGGCGGATGCGGCGTTCGAGCTGCTTGAGGAGCTGGGGAGGACGAAGGGCGCCATGGATCGCAAGACGTACTCCGACTTGTTGGAGGGGCTGCATTGGCTCTGCCAGCCTCGTGAGTGAACCAGTGATGATTGGTCGGCCGCCGTTCTGCTCCTCCGATCCTAGATTTTGTCGGGTGAGGACTAGATTTGGATCTCCAAAGCATGAATTCTTACGAGCTAAACACTTGAGATACCAAAAGAGAGATTTTTGATGGAGAAGATCTCTGGCTGCATGGATTTCCTGAGCCGGATTACTGCAACCTCGGGTGGGACATCAGCAGGTGAGCTCTTCAGAGTCTCAGTATACATTATGCTTGAAGGATGATCGAATCCTCTTGATTTATACAACTGGTTGGCCTCAATGTGGAGTCAAATTTTCTCCTTGCATGGCTACATATTTTGGAATAATGAATTAAACCTTATTCAAATGTTGGTAGTATCGATCAGGTTGTTTTCTGTTATAATTTCCTCTTCTTGTGGTAAATCTTTCATGTTCTTGGCATACTCAATTGTCTGATAGTCCTAATTTATGTAAATGGAACTGTTTTCATCTCATCTCTCAACCTTTGAGAATGTTGATGTCATCCTCTGAAGTTAATGCCATTCTGACCATAGTCACTGAAGTTGACTCCATTTAAAACAGTGTCAAAGGAAAAAGGGTTTGTACATTAGGATATGGTGATGGTCTGATGAGCTCAATATTTGTCAAAAAAAAAGAAAATATTGTTGTTACCTCTATTAATTATTATTGCCTGCAAACAAAATGAAATTTGCAATCACATAGATCGAACCTCCTGATTTTTCTGCAGTGATTTAGAATCCAAATATATCTGCCTTCGTTAGAATTTCTATAGGTGATCTTAAAATTTGAGATATCTTCCTAAAAGAGACGGAAGGCTTGAGCTAAAAATTGGATTATCACTCAAAAACAAGGCAGAAATGAAACTAATAAAAAATTGGACCATCACTCGAAAAACAAGACAAAAACAAACAAACAAACAAACAGTCAAATTGCCACAATTCCTAGTTATAAACTTTTCTTAATGATTTCTGAAAACTAAGTATAATTCCTGTTTGCATACTGTATAATTTAGTCGTATGTTCTTTTTTAGATTAAGCTCATACTGTATTGTATGAGCTTTTGATTGACTTTTTTGAGTTCTTCATTTGTTAGGTGGTACCCAGCTGAGTTCAACCTGAAGTACCCCTTTTTAGACATCATTGTGAAGATCAATTACTTGAAGTACCCGCTTTCAAAACTAAGTCCACTATATATATATATATATATACTATCAGAAACTAAAATGTGAAGTTGTTTTGTACTAAACATATTATAAATTGCT
Organism: Musa acuminata AAA Group; assembly: GCF_036884655.1. Lineage (NCBI taxonomy): Eukaryota > Viridiplantae > Streptophyta > Magnoliopsida > Zingiberales > Musaceae > Musa > Musa acuminata. The sequence continues at coordinate 173,383 of NC_088354.1, read as the reverse complement.
TGACTATTTTTCTGCTTAATAATGTGTTATATTTTTAAATTTTCATCTTAAATACAAATATTTTTCTAATAAAATTTGTTATGTCAGTTGATATAAATGATTAGTGGTTCACAAGGAAAAATCTCATATCCATTTGCTTGGGACAGTAAATTTTGAATTATGGTAGATACGAATGCTAAGCGTGTGTCGAACGGTATCGTACCTTAACTCTAAATTTGTTACTTAACTCTAAATTTGATGTAATGCTTAGATCAAAAGTTAAAATATTATTAGTAACGTTACAAAGATAGTCGATAGATTGATCTCAACTATACAAATATTATAAGATTAAATATGGTCTTATTCTGAATAACAAAATGCCATTGGCCTCCACTTTATTAATAGATGAGACATTTCGAATTAAAACAAATCTTTTGTTATTAAAATTTCATCACAAGATGCTATACTTAAATGGGTTGTTTTGGTAGATCGATCATCACTATTAAGAATAAGGAAAAATGCACAATTTGGAAATCCTATAAGCACCGAAGCATTTGGAGAGGCAAAATTAAGAGTTAGCATAAACAAGAAAAAGAGACTTCAATAGAAAGGCTCAAAGTATGTAGACTCTATAATATAGAGCAAACAGGACAAAAAAAATACTAAAAAGAAAGGAAAAGAGTGTAGGAGGCACTTATGTACGGATAAGTGAAAGAAAAGACATGAAGATTAGCAGCATATCTAAAGCATGAGAGAACTGCAAGGAACAAACAAAAGCATAGATATGAAGACTGGCATATCTAAAGCATAAAATTGGCATCCATACTTTTCTTTATATCAACCTTTTTCCCTTTTTTTTTTCCCCTTCCGTTATGACATGCTCGAAATAAAGAATAAGATTGGAAGCCAAAAAGAAGTGTGGAGAGTAATAAAAGAACTTCATAATTAGCGATTGCTTATGATATCGGTTGCGTGCATTGATGACAAAGGTTGATTCCAAGAGTGTGATGGTGTGGGTGGCATGCACATACAACTTTAATATAAGTGGAATGTTCATTAATAAAAAAAATGAGATCCAAGTAATATAGAACAAATAGAAAAACTCCAAGTAATATAGAATAAATAGGAAAAAAAAAAGGCTAAATGGAAAAGAAGAAACGAAAAGAGGGTAGAAGGCACTCGAGGGAAGATAAATGAAAGAAAAAACATGAAGATTAGAACGAACTGCATGGAAAAATAAAGTTCTCAATAAAGATTATTAGATGAAATGTTTGCATTGGATTATGTCGATCAAAGACATTGGATGATGCATTGCTAGAGATCGAGATTATAATTGGAAGCCAAAAGGAGGTGTGGAGAGTGAAAAAAGGCTTCATTAGAGCTTGCTTACGATATTGGTTGCGTGCTTTGATGATTCCAAGATTATTTTGTTGTTACATTTCTGTGGCCATATACATCTAATAGAAACAAAAAAAAAAAAAAGGGGGGGGGGGTACTATTTAAGCTTTAGATAAAAGGTTATAATAACTGCATTCGAATAACTTTGAAATGATAGAGGAATCTCCAAATTTACCAATAAACGATTAGAATATTTGCCTAATAGCTCTCTCATTTTCTTTTTCTTTTTTACTCAAACTTATCTACTTGGTTTAATAATATGTGACTATTTTTAATTTTCATCCTGCACATGAAATATTTTCCCAACAAAGGTTATTATGTTGCTCGAGATACTGATTCGTCATTCACAAAAAAAAAAAAAAAATCAATATGAATTTGCTTGACATAGTATAATTTGAAACTATGAGATACAAATACTAAGCATCTCTCGAGGATGGCATAAACTTTTGTTAACTTCGATCTTGAAGCTTAGATCAAAAGTCAAAAGATGCTTAATGATTATTATTACAAGGATAGTTGAACCATATCCTTGTTTTATTCAAACTCCGTTCGTTCATGTATTAAAATAATATCGATTAAAAAAATTTAGCGACCAATATCAATTATGCATTATGAGTTGGGTACGATTTATTGATAGATTGGACATTTGAAATTTAATCAAATCCGTGATTGTCATATTTTCAATAATTGATTGTTGCGGACATAGATGAAAAATAAGAATTAAAGTGTTGGTCAAAAAGCTTCAAGTATGCATATTCTAAAATAATATAGAACGTATAAACAAATAAATAAAAAGAAGCTAAAGAGAGAGTAAAAGAGGCACGGCCTTCAAGATTGGAATATCAAAGGAACAACCAAAGCTTCTCTTACAAGGAAGGATTATTCTATGAAATGTTGACATGGATTGTGTTTAGCATTTTGTCGGTTAAAGTAACATCCGATCACCTCTTTTATAGCTGCTACCATTCCATGCTTGGGGACGAAGGTTAGGATCCGAAACGAAAAAGAATTATGGTGTGTGAGGAAAGTGCTTTATTTAGAGGAGGCTTAGCATTGATTCCAAGAGTGTGTGTTGGTGTGCTGTGGGTGGAACACACTTTAAAAAGTAGCCACAACATTAATAATAATAAAAGTAGAAGAATCATCGTGATCCAATAAACAAACCAAGTATCGATGCTCATCAATCACAATATACATCTCTAGCGCTCTCACCCCCACCTCACGCAACCAAAACATCAAAGGCCGGAGCGAAAGCATGGCGGCAGTGGATTTGCGGCACATACTCTTGGATTTGCTGCCGTCGTTTGATATGAAGGAGCGATGTCGAGAGCTAGGCATCCAACATCATCTGGAGAAGATTATTCCTGACCTTTGGGCCATCAATGCAGTCATTCGGGACGCGACGATGCGGGCGTGGACGCAGCCGGACGTGGAGATGTGGATGGCGGATGCGGGTGCAGCCATTGCGGACGTCCACAACCTGCTCGACCGGATCTTGGAGTGGACGGGGAGGGCAGCGGCACCGTCGAATCCCTTGTTGCGCTCCTTCCGAGTGGCTTTTCGTCTTTCTATTCTGCAGGAGCTCAAGGAGATGGGGCTCAGGTTGAAGGAGCTCGTCCTTAGGGGGTCTGCCTTGGACCTCCGGAAGGAGATGATGGATGCCATGGATCCATGCGATGAAGAGTACTCCTATGTCCTAGGAGATGACGTGGTGGGAAGAGATGAGGACAGAGAAAAAATTTTAGAGATCCTTCAGCATAATCAATCATCCAGCAACAACGGCGAGCCCTTCGACATTGTCATCCATGATGAAGGGTGGTCGTCGGGGAAGACAACCCTGGCTCGGATGATTTACCACCACCCCTGGGTGCGCCAACATTTCCATCATCGAATCTGGGTGGACGTTCCCATCGACTTATCTTGGGATCAACTAAGCATCGGGAGAGAATTTGCAAGATGTATCACGGGAGAATCGTGCGACCATCTGCAATCACACCAAGCTATCTGGCTACTTGTGAATGAACGGCTCGGCCAAAGAAGATACTTGCTCATCTTGAATGACATATACTATGATTATACGGAAAGGGGGTTGAAAGACAAGTGGGATCAACTAAAGCACAACCTATTGCATGTGGGTGGAATCGGAAGTACAGTGATCATCACCACCAAATACAGTACTATATTTGGGTCCAGAGACTACTCGTTGGATGGCCTATCAAAGGATGCTTGGATAAAATTGTTCATGAGAGACACATTCATTGGATCAGCGCAGGACAAAGAGAACACTTGTACCATAAATTTTCTACTTCAATTTGCGGAGCAACAATACCAAACACTTAAGGGTGAAACAATTAGTGGCAAAAAACTTGATGGCTCTCCCTTGCTGGCAAAGACGTTGGGCTCAATATTCAGGTACACTGAGGTAAGTCGATGGCAAGAAGTAGCATATGATTTGTCTTGTCACTCAGATGTTTGGCGTCCTTACTCAAATGTTAAACACCATCAGCATTTTAAATTAATGAGCCTCCAAAATCTTTCAACTAAACTTGCACGATTACAACTCTATGGCTCACTGTGCAATTTAGATCCATTTAGCTATTTAATGGAAGACTACATGCATATGATGATCGCTGAAGACCTTATGCTACAACAATCATTTGATGTTGAGAAGATGAATCGATTGATCAATGAAATTGAGTTAGAATTTGAAACGTTGGGCTCAGATTACTATATGAGGACAACGATTGGTCAAGATTCAATAAGAATCCCAGAACAATGTTGCCATCTATGTTTAGTTGTCGATTCTGATTCTAATTCTGATGCTACATCGACATTTCTAACCGTCTTATCAGCAGGGGTCACAAAGAGATTAAGAACTTTGATTTTGCAAACGGAGGAAGAGATGGCTGAAAACGATCAAAAGTGTCAAATCAAAGAGATCCCAGCAGCCATGTTTATAAATCTGGTACACTTACGGATATTACATTTATCACATTGTAGGATCCAACAATTACCTAATACAATTGCCAAGTTGGTTAGCCTGAGATACCTCAACCTTTCCTACACTGAGATTCAAGCACTTCCTAAATATATCTTCAACCTTCAAAATTTGAAGATCTTAAAGTTGGCTCATTGTGAAAAATTTCAGAAATTATCCAAATCGATCCACAAACTCAAGAATTTATTGATTTTAAAATTAGCTTATTGTCAAAAGCTTCGAATGCTTCCCGAGTCGATCATCACCCTTACAAATTTACAAGAGTTAGACGTTGAAGGGTGTCAATGGTTGGTGAAATTACCCGAAGGTTTGGCCAGCATGAAAAAATTGACAATGCTAAATGTGGACAAATGTGTATCCTTGACTCGATTACCCCATGGAATAGGGCAATTGACTAACCTCCAAAAGTTATTAGTGCATGCTACAGCTGATAGTCTTGCGAGTGTCATCCTAGAGCTGCAGAGTTTAGTAAATCTTAAAGAACTTCGTTTGAAAAAACTTGATGGACTATCAAGCGCAGAGGATGCTCGAGCCTTAAAGCTCAATGATAAAATATTCCTCAAGTATTTGGCACTATGTTGGGAGTGGCGGGATATGGAAGTTGCACTAGTTACTAACGTAGCATTATTACATGAGCAGGTATTGGAAAACCTTCAGCCTAACCTAGTTTTAGAGAAATTAGAAATTGTTTCTTATATGGGGAAGAAACTTCCGAGCTGGATGGCGTGCAAAAAAGAAAATCTGTGGCATTTGACAGAGATCAAGCTCGTCAATCTAAAACAATGTGAAAGGCTACCACCGCTTGGACAACTACCTAAGCTTGAGACTGTTGAGATAAGTGGCATGGATTCAATTAGTGCAGTGGATGATGTATTCTACGGTGACGGTGACGATGACACATTTCCTAGATTGGAAACACTCATTTTCTCAGAAATGCCTATGCTGGAGAGATGGCCGAAGGCAAAAGGTGAAGGTGACGTGTTCCCATTGCTTGAAACGTTGATACTAATCGAGTGTCCAAAATTCAAGGAATTTCATGTGCCACTTTCAAAAAGATTGGGATTTACATTATCACTATGGTTGAATAATGACAAGTTGCTGAGCTCTGAATTTGTAGGTTGGCAGAACCTTAAATATGTCGAAGTGTTGGAGATAACCGGGTGTGAAGAGCTGAGGTGCTTACCACAGGGAATCAAGCATCTCAAGCACCTTCGTCAATTGAGGATTATCCGATGCAACAATTTGATCTCTTTGCCGGATTGGTTGGCAGAACTCGGAATTCCTTTTTACCTGGACGTACGAGATTGCGCCATGCTGTCATTCATTCCCGAGAGGCTCAAACAATCGCCCGATATTTACATGAATATTAAAGGATGTCCAAAGTTGCAGCTCTAATCGGCAAAGGATATTGTCCATCCGTCTTCTTCATCGATTTGCAAGTGTGTGTGTGTGTGTGTGTTGACCCAAGTGAAGTCATCCATCCATGGGAGGCAATCCTTCTTAATCTAATAATGTATGTATGCCCTCCAACTCTCTCTCTCTCTCTCTCTCTCTCTCTCTCTCTCTCTCTCTCTGGTATAATAAACTTGTTAATGTTTGCATCTCACTTCCACATTTGCTCTGCTCTGATAGTATCGGTTTGCATCTCACTTCAATCAGAACAATTTTTTTTATATCTGTAACAATAGACTACTACTCTTTTGTGTCGCACGTCGAATGGTAGACGGCTTTTGTTTCAAAAGCAAACAAAACACAACCATCTCTGCTGCCTCACGAAAACCAAAGTAAGTAATTTGCCGTTTCTAAGATTGCATGCAACACTAATATGAACTTACTAACCTAACACAATAAAATTGTAGTATAAAAATTAATCTTCATACTTCCCTTTCGATCAGAATGCGGTGCCTACATAACTACTACACGAAATACGTCATCTAAAAAAGATTATTGTCTCACAACACATTTTCATTTATTCAGCCATGTTAAATAGTCTCCACCCCCAAAATTAAAAGAAAAAAAAGAAAATATATCTAAATAAATCATGCTCCATCGCCACTAGATCTTAAAGAGAGACCGCAAATAAAGAAGAAATTACCTCAAAGCTCATCCTTAACGCTAATCGAAGATACATGAAGTTATTTCACTCCATCATAATTTTATGCTCTTCTGGAAGAAAGCAAAATTTTTATTGAATAAACCATTAAAATTAACTCATAAATAATACCAAAGAAAGAATTAAAGAATATATCAAGAAAATAAGTAATGAATCAAAATGATGGAAATCTTTCTTCTACCTCTTCATAAAATTTTTTAAGGTGATTAATCACATTCAACCAATGCTTAAGCTTAGCGATCCGAAGAGCTCTTCATTCATTCATTCATTCATTCATTCATGTGTACTTAAACATCTATTATCGATAAAGTATAATCAATCAATAAAATCATGTCTTTGAGAAAGAATGATCACATCTTGTCTACTCGTGTTAATATTGTACTGATTTTTTAATCATTTCTTGTTAGAATCGATAAGTATATTAGGAATTTATTCCTAGTTAGATTCAAGCTAATTGAAGGAATCCCTATTAGATTTAAACTTATAATACTAACACCAACTCCATCATGATTATTTGAGATAGAACTTTTTTAATATTATTAATGATGGGTGTGACTGTGAAAATAAATTATTATTCAAATTATCCCTCTAAGAGGGGATGATCGCATGAGATAAAAAGGATGATACGAGTATTGTGGAATCATATAATTCTCTTTCTTAAAGAAATCGTTTGAAATGATTGCTCCGAAAACAAAGTCCACTAATTCATAATATTGTTATTGTTAATAATTAACTTGTATATCTATAGTAATTAACTTAACCATCTCATCTGAAACCTAATAAACTCTGTTTTTTCTAGATTAGATGGTTATTTCTATTAGGTTTTGAATAGGACTTACAATGTTTTGGTTGAAATACCAAAGTCACTTTAAGCCTATTCAAAAGTATTATAATAAATAAGATAAATTTTATAAAATGATATATTGGATCGTTTCATCATATGGACCGGACCAGTGTGACTACGTATGTATTACTCCGAGTACCAAGTGTTTCGATGATTATAGCAAATGGCAAATGGGATGTGCCTTTTTAGAAAATATGAAAATTGTACCCCACCTTCTTCTTTTTTTTTTTCTTTCTAATTTAACTTTTAAACTGATATTTAACTAATGAATCGACTGAATTGGTCTATAAGCCTAACTTAATTCAAAGGCAGTGTAATTATTAGAAAAAAAAAAAAAAATTCTGACATGATAATAATAGGTCTATGATTTCTTTCCCTCTGTTAGGGTTTATGAAAATATTACGATTTATCAACAATTTAAAACTAATAAGAACTGATTTTTTTAGTTACTTTTTTTTTAAAAAAATTCTCCATAGTTACCCTATATTAAAACTCAAAACATATAATTATATATAAAAAAAAGATATTAAAATAATTAAAAACTGATTGGGTTTTGGCCCAAATGAATAGCAAAGAACAATGAAAATAAGATAATTTTTTAAAATGATTCAAGGTGACCAAATCACCTAACAAGATGTTAGATGAGGTGTAGTGGATGGGAACATTTTAGATACACTCCTAGCAAAAAAATATGTATAAATAAATTGCGGAACAATTCATTCACAATAAATTATTATTAAAGTATATTAATTTCATCTGAATTTTTAATTTAATAACCAAATTAAGTTCACTTATTGACGTTAACCAAACGACAAGTTCAAGTTTTTAGATTTTTGCAACGACATTACATATGCTAAAATTAAAATTTTACAAAAATATACGCAATTTTACAAAAAGAAATTTCACGTTAAGGTAAGCGATCCGACCACATTATTTCCCGTCTTTGTTGCGCCCATCCAAATTTGTTTTATAAAACATTAAACATATCCATCTTCTTGTTTCTTTTCTTTCCAGCCTTCATTCACCATCTCCTCCTGTTCTGTTTTTGTTGTAGAAAACAGAAACAAGGCTGGAGGAGCTCTTGAGACGATCGGAGAGCGCCGTGTGGATAAGAAGAACCTCCCCCCATCAGTAACTAGTCGTCGTCTTTTCCTCTCCCTTGCCACTCGGGAAGAGATCGAGAGGAAGGAGGGTCTGAGATTCCTCCTCCTCCTCCTCCTCCTTCTTTTCCTTTGTTTGATTGAAGTTAAAAGCATGGCCAGAATCGCTATCTGTTCTTTCAATCCCTCGCCCTCCTTGTCTCCCGCGGCACCCAACCCGTCGAGGCGCCTCCCCTTGGTGCAGCTACCCCTCCGGCTCAAATTCTCCCGGAACCGGATCGGCGGTCGCCGTCCCCTCGCCGCGGTGGTCGCCCGCTACGGCGGCGGCGGTGGGTACCGCCCTGGCCCATCCCGGAGGCGCCCGAGAGATGGCCGCGCCGCCGCAGATCCCGACTACGACCCTGCCCTCGACCTTGACAGGATCAAGTATGCTCTTCTTTCTCTTCCTGGTTGGATTCATTGAACCGAGCCTTTTGCTTTCTGAGGATTTGGGTGCCTAATTTTCCCTGGAAACCGACGATGAGTCTGCTTAAGGCTGAGGCTTTAATAGCTTAATCGGTGGAAAGCCAAAAAGTAACCTTGTTTTCTTCTCCTTTTCCCCGTGTGAATAGACAAAGACATCAAAGAAGATAAAATGGCTGGTGAGGTTTCGAATGGTACTAGTGAGATATTCGGAAGGAGTTGAACACACAACTAATCCTAGGAAAAGATGAACCCATCCTTATATGAATCACTCTAAAATTCAATCAAGCCTTTTGAATTCATATCTTCCGTGCATGATGCATAAATTTCATCGTTGAGGTCCAGAACTAAAACTTAGGTGCTTTTGTAGCACATTTCCTTGAATTTGATCTAGTGTTGAAACAGGTTGTGCGAATGGAGGTATATGTAACTGTAGAAACTTATCAGTTCTTTTTCTCAGTGAATAAACAATTTTTCCCTGAAAATGTGGATGTAGTTAATATATCTGGTTAACATTTGCTGCTTTTGGCCCTGAATTAGTGTTGAAATTATTCAACGTGACCTACATCCATAATCTTTGTTCCTTGTTCTCCAATGGATGAATAGCTTGTACTATCATTGATCTTAAGAATCTTATGCTTGTATTTACTGAGACATTCTGCTTGTCCACATATTAAATCGAATTAAATTTTTTACCTCTCATTGCTCATCAGGCCATATGAGTATCATTTTCCTTATCTTGTTTCAGGTCATCTTCTGTAAGGTTATTAGACGAGCAACAAAATATGGTTAGTCTAGATTCCTTTCCTTCTTCGGTGCTAGTTATATCATCCACATTTTGCAGTGAGTCCACTCTACTTTTTTCTCTCAATAGCTTGGTGTAGTGTCAATAGATGAAGCCGTAAGAATGGCAGATGATGCTGATCTAATTCTGGTATGTCTTATAAAGCAAGTCGGGTGATTTTAACTGTAAGTGCAAATGAAAATGATATATCCATTTTGTATCTAGGATGAAATAAGATTAAGTTGGAGTTCACATTATTCTTTTACTTGTGGACCTACTTGTATCTTCTTCCAATGACTTCAGATTAAGAACTTATTGGTTAAGGAAAAGTATTAAATTATTGGATAATCTGGAACTTTATTCCTGCTTGCTTTCTTTTTCAGGCAATTTTGTCCATAGATGCAGACCCTCCTGTGCTTCGCCTCTTTGAGAGTACAGATTACAAGTATGTTCTGTGTGATAACTAGACAGTTTCAGTTATTTTACACTTAGCTGAAGTAGTTCATTGATTGCCTCATTTTCTATTTTTGTCAGTTTCAAGAGTTTAAACTTTTGGTATGACTATAAAAATGGTATAAAGATATTTTATTACATTAAGCTGTGCAAAAATAAGTTGGTTTCACTTTGTTTCTACAGAAAACTATTATTTTCTACAGCAAAGTGCACCTGCAGAAAACATAAGTAGGAGGTATATGAATTACTGTTGACTTAATACAATTATTTTGCTTCTACAGAAAACACAAGTACGAGCAGCAAAAGAAGAAACGAGTGCAACAAAAGAGATCTGCCGGTAAATGTCCCATCCTTTGGTTTCTTTGTGATCGAAAAATCAAAAAAGAAGATTCTTATGTATTCTTGACAATTTGCAGCAAACCGCATGGACATTAAGGAACTTAAAATGGGGTATGATTCTCCTTTTCATTAAAAGGATATTTTGTTTATACTCATTTGTTATATGATGGTTATAACGTGTTATCTTGTTACTTTCTCTGAATTTTTTTAATCAAACCTTCTTTTTTCTATTTCAATTTTTGCTCATTCTATAGCCTACCATATTGATGGGACATATAAATTTTGGGGTTGCACTTGCTACTTTGGTGGGATTATGAATGGAACTGTGGTCTCTGTGGAAATCATTTTGTTCTTGCTATGGGATTCGTGCAGTTGTAGGGGCTTATATCCAATTGCTACTGCCTATAAGTGTATCATATTGCCACTTTAAAATTAAACTAATTGTGGAGGACATTTGGCTTCCCTAACCATGCTGTCGCCAATTGATAGTGAGACAAAAATATTCAGGTGTGGCTTGCATAATCAGTTTGCTCAAAGCTTAGTGATCTATGTGATATAAAGTAGTTGGAGGACATGATATTTTTGCTTTAGATGTTTAATATTTGATTATGTACCTAGATGATTTGCCTAACGATGCATCAGATGTAACTATATCAACAGAAAAGCTATGCTTGCTGAGAAGGAGAATAGTTTTCCATAGGCCAAAATTTATTTACAGTTTCCCATATTGACACCCAGGATTAACTGAATTATTGGCAACGTCATAGAGAAGCTGGATTGTGAAAGGATAAGTTGGCACTTACTGTTAGCAATCCTATGTTGTTATTGATCTTATAGTTAGGCAGAATTTTTCTTTGACATCTTATTTTCCTACTAGATTTGTTTGTTCAGTGTAAGTCGGAGAGTTCAACAGGAACATAATCTGTGGCTTTAATGACATTGATAACATATATTTCCTACAATGACTGATTCATGAGTGTGATATATCTTACACTCACTTCATTGTTTGACTAACGGTTCTTATTTCAATGTGTTTTGTTCATATTTTGCTTAGTTTTTTTATTTATGTATTATGCTGGACTAGCTAACATGTCTGAAGACAGGTACAACATTGACTCTCATGATTACTCTGTGCGGTTAAAAGCTGCTCAGAAGTTCCTTAAAGATGGAGATAAGGTTCTTCTTAATTCATATTATTCTTTATGCTATAGTAAAGTCTCAGGCTCATGCCTATGAACTGTCCTTCAGGTTAAGGTCATTGTTAACTTGAAAGGCCGGGAAAATGAGTTCAGGAATATTGCTATCGAACTTCTTCAGCGTTTTCAGAGTGACATTGGGGAGGTAATGCACCTAACTTGCATTGAAATTTATATTTTTTAGAGAAAAAACCTTCATCTGTTTTTTGCATGTGAACTTTCTATTATTCTTTCAATAATATATTTATATTTGTACAAAGAAGTGGTAAATATTGTATACAGCTTAGAAAATTTAGAGGTATTGCTACATGTTGCAACTCTGCATGAGGTGACTGGCATGGTTCCCTTGGTTCACCTCAATTTCTGCCTTACGATTTGATAAAATATTATCAAATTTTGTGATAGTCAATCTGCTCTTGTATTTCAGGCAGAAAAGAGGAATACAGAAAAATTAAAATGTACCAACCCCACATTAAAGACCAATTGAATCAGCAGTTACCATACGTTAATGATGAGTCACCTAAAAACTAGTATGGGCTTACTGATCATATTGTCTATTTTCGATGAATCTTGCTCAGTGAAGTCACCAAGCGCTGGGCGGGTGTCTTCACTCAGGCATGGCCCAGGCGCTAGGTGGGTCGAGTGCCCACCTAGTTCAACTCTTGCTAGGTCAAGCTTGAGTTGAACCAAACTAACTTATCTTGTTCGATTGAATCAATTAACCATCAAGCTTGAGTCAAACCAAACGCAAGACAATTGGATCGATTGAACCAGTTATCTATCACACAGTCGCAAAAAGCCTGAAACCTCACGTGCAAGAAGAACCCTAACGTAGAAACCCTCTTTCCTATTTCTGCATGGCAGTGGCGCTCCTCCCATCGGTGAATGATGGCAATCGCCTTCTTCCCCAGCAGCGTCTTCCTCCAATACCAACAACAACGTCTTCCTCTAACAGTAGCGGCGACATCTTCCTCTGGCAACACGGTGGCGGCTTTCCCTTCCTCCCAGAATATCTTTCTCTTTTTTCCACCTCCCTCCTTCCTCCTACCTCTGCCCTGTTCACCGCAGCCCCCCGTCTCCCCCCATCCCGGCCTTGTCATAGCCCCCTTTCCCCCGTGAACAGCAGCTGCCTGCTGTAGTGAACAGCAACTGCCCCTTCCCTGTGAACATCAGCTGACTTTAGGGAACAGCAACTGCCTTCTTTACTGCAGTGAATCATTAATTAAATATTGATTATTATTGCTATTGCTGTAGTGATTAGTGCTACTTTTTAGTGTTTTGGATTGCTGTTGCAGCTTTAGAATCTTGAATCATTGCTACGGTAGGCAGCACTTCAGATGAAACATCAGTGCTACTTTTTAGTTTATTTTTATTAATCATGATATATAATTTTTAAATTATAATATTCAGGAGCACCTCTCCTCGCTCAGGCCCTTGGGCATTTTGAGTCTGTGGCACCTAGCGCTTGCAGCAACCCTGATCCTACTATTGCACCTTGAATGTCCGTAATAGATCCAAATTTGTTATCATAAAGGATATAACCAATGAGAAAAAAAGGAAACATTGAAGCCATATGAAACTGGAGTAAATGGTTTCTGTAGAATAGTTATTAACTGTGTTAATTTTATTTTTGAGAAAAGAACACTTTCTAAGAGTTTTGAAAGTAGAATTCACAGGTGCACCTCTTTTGTTAGGAAAGAACGAGATAAATCAGTGATCATAAAGTTTCATTTCTTTTAGTTCACTATTCTATTATATTTTGCTCTACAGAATTTATCTTATGATTCAAATGATTTGGATAAGTTTGCAGTATTTTGGTTTGTGAGAGTTGGACTAAAAGAAAACTTGCCCAAGTGGATTCTAGTCAAACCATCTGTTCTGCACTTGATTCACTTGGAGGAATGAGTGATGGTTAGTTTATGAATAGATATTTATGTTGCCCTAAAATAGTACCAACAGTCAGGATAGATATTTATCTTGATGATTCGCATAGTTATATGTCACTTAAGTACACTGTAAGATGCTAATTAGACATAGGAACATCCAAAATATCGTGTGTGGTTATTCATTGTGGCAGAAAATATCAGCCATGTAGTGAGTTATTCCAGTGGGTTAGTTAATTGATGTCAAGAGAGCAACTTGGATGGAATGGGGAAGTTACATGTGAAAAACATAGTCTCTATCTAAGAGATATGTCATCTACTTGGATTCAGATCTTGCATAACGTTTGAAGATTTGATCCATCCATTGAATAACTCCACCAAAGCAATATGTGTGATTTAAATTTTAAGTAGGGGATGTATCCTGAGCTGGTACTGCATTCCTGCAAAATGGTAGGCCAATGATGGTAACTCTTTTCTAGCAAGTATTCTGCTTTATATGCACCATTTAATATTTAATTAGCAGACTTAATGAATTTAAACTTCCAATTGTTGTTGTAGGATGCACTGCCTGATGCTACCATGATTGTGAAAGCTCTCTTCTCTCAGTTTCTTATAAACGAGTTAACATAAATGCAGAACTTAGTCTTTTAGGAGCCTTTTTATGTATGAGACTGACCAAAAACCTGATCACACTAACTTTTCTTTTCCTTATTTTTTTTGGATCTGAAAATTTAGCTGGCAACTGAGGAGAGTAAAAACTTCAGCGAAAGAAACATCTTCATGGTTCTCATGCCCAACAAAGCAGTTCTGCAAAAAAACCAGGAACAGCCAAAGAAAAAGGAAAAACCAGTTACAGAAGTTTCTGCAAGTGTTTAGCTTTGTGAGAGTGTCTTGGAATCATGGCAAGAGGTAATTATCTCAGTTATTTCCTGCTTGACATTTTGGATGCTTATGCATCCTTGTTAAGTGACTACTTTGTATGACGATATTGTTAGAACTTGGCTATTTGTGCATGCAATAAATGATAATGGCATCTTTTTCATTTAGGTTTCATGGATAGGCAGGCTGAGGTGATTGCTCAACTACTTAATGTAAATATCGAATCAGTGGATGATAGAATCGGATGGTAAAACTGATCTTGTCAACATGGCCACAAGATCATTTTTCATATTATTATTGTGGAAATAATTCCCAGGTAATGGTTCTGATTGCTGTTTTCATCTTTTCCATCCACTAAGTCTGCCTTGAAGATTTATAGCTTCTAATTATGGGCAGTAGAGTTTTGTTTAGTATAGTAGAGAATGCATTGTGGCAAGTAACAAGCAAATCTTTTTGTATGAGTCAGCATGTGGATACTAATTATCTTAGTTTATGAAGAGGCCATGATAATTATCAATTTGTTACTTTGTTCTTTTCCTTTTAGTATTAATCTCATTTCTATCAGAAAGTTTCATTTATCATCTCTCTTAGGTAAAATTTTGTTCTTTCTGCATCAAATATTTGTATATTCTACTGATAACTGTTGATTTAACTCAAAAGGTATAACTTGATTGAACCTTTTTATATTGCTTGAGCAACTTATGATACTCTTCATCTGTTTCTTCACGAGGAGAAAGAACTGATAGGAAACATGCTACAGGCTTAAGCTGTTGTTGTTGTTACAAGTACAAACTACCTCCATTGCACCTCTCTCAATCATGATTCAGATAGATATGGAATAATTTTGGAAATATTCTCACTGTAATTTGTAATTTAATTTGTGCATAGATGAACTATCCTTGTAAATTGTCTCTTCAAATTGCCTCATACAAAATATTATTATCACCAAGAGAAATTAAATATCAGCGGGATCAGTTCATATCGATCAATATTTTTTGATATCTACTGAACTGATTAAGATCTGATATTGGATCGTATAGACAGGTGTCCCTCCATGAATTCTCACCAGTAGTCCCCACAGGAGCACACCCCATCTCTGAAATGGTGAAACCTTGTAGCATCCCTTACAACAATCACCCTCTGAGTGATCTTGGAAATGAACTTGGTGGCCTGGTGACAGTCCAAGCACACCCTCAGGTTTTTTATGATCCTGATCTCCGTCCCCGGGCCGGTGCTGATGAGCCCAAAAGCGATCGCCAGCCGCTCGCTGTGAACCTTCACCATCTGCTCCTTCTCCTCCTCCTCGACATCGTATAATGCTGCTTCGGTCTCCGCCCGATACCCCGCCTCGATGATCTTCCCGGTCAGCTTCTCCAGCAGGGAGTGGATCGCGGTTGACTGCGGGTGCGACCTGTCGCCGGCCGTGAAGGTGTGCACGGCATCCCCGACCTCGATCAGAGTGCATCCCGGTGTCTTCGCCAGCTTCCTGTTCTTGGCATCCTGTCTCACCATGGCTGCTTCCAGGTAGTTCCTCTTGGATGAATGTATGTTGGAAAGGAGGACGTAGTAACCGGGGTTCTCGGGCTCCAGCTCGAACAGCTTGCGTGCAGCATATCTAGCGAGCTCGCTCTCCTTGTGGATCATGCAAGCACCAAGCAACGCACCCCAGACGCCCGCACCGGCGCTCTCAGGTGTCGTCTTTATGAACTCGAGCGCCTCGCCGAGTCGCCCTGCTCGGCCAAGGAGATCCACCATGGAAGCGTAGTGCTCCGTCCCTGGCTCCACTCCATGCTCACGCTTCATGGACTCGAAGATGGCGCGGCCCTCTTCCACCAACCCGCCATGGCTGCAAGCACACAGAACCGAGAGGAAGGTGACGCCCGTGGGCGCGACGCTCGCACTCCGCATCGCCTCAAAGAGCTTCAGAGATTCGAGGCCTCGGCCGTGGATTCCGTAAGCCGATATCATGGCGTTCCAGGAGACCACATTCTTCTCCTCCATGTCATCGAAAATGCTTCGAGCTTCCGCGATGCTCCCGCACTTGGCGTACATGTCGACGAGTGCGGTGGACACGAAGACGTTGAGCTCAAGGTCTTCCTCTGCGATTATTTGATGCACCCATTTTCCCATGGTGAGAGCTCCGAGCTGAGCACAGGCCGAAAGCATGCTGGTGACGGTGATCTGATTGGGTCTGAGGTTGCACGCCTGCATCTCCCTGAACAGTGAGATCGCCGTTGCTGTCAAACCGTTCTGTGCGTACCCGGATATCATGGCGTTCCAAGACGCCATGCTCTTCTCCGGCATGGAATCAAAAGCTCGCCTTGCTGCTTCCATTTCATTCAGTCTGCAGTAGACGGTGGTGAGAGCTGTCGATACGGCAGAGTTCACATCGAAACCAGCTTTCACAGCGAAGCCATGAATGGATCGAGCGAGCAGTTCATAACCAAAGGGACTGAAAACTGGGATCAAGCCGACCATGGTGCTTGAGTTCGGTCTCCCTCCACCCGAAACCAGTAGCGCCTTAAACAAGCCCACAGAAGATTCGATGTGGCCATTGATGGAATACCCTGAGATCATTGCGTTATATGCAATCAAATCCGGGTATTCTATCTCCTCAAACAAGAACTCTGCGGCAGGGATGTCACCGCACTTGGAGTACATGGATATCAACCCTGTGACGACATGCGGAGGAGATGCCAACCCCAGTTTGATGCCCAAGCAATGCACCAGCGTCCCCAAGTTCGGATCTTGGAGCTCTGCTGCTGCAGGGAGGACGACCGCCAAGGTGGTTGAATCGAACCTGGCACTGTTGGACGCTACCATTCGCTGGAAGACGCTCCCCGCTCTTGAAAAGGAGCAGTTTTTTACCAATCCGGAGATAAGCGTGTTCCAAAGAACGGTATCCGGGTCAGGAATTCCATCAAACACCTTCTCCGCCAGGGAGACCTGTGATGAGTTGAGGTAGAGATCGGCGAGTGAGGAGGCAACGAAGAGGTCATTGGCGAAGCCATCGACGATGATACGGGCGTGGAGTGGAGGGGCGGCCTCGGGGTGGTTAGAAGCAGCGGAGGCGACGGCAGCGTAGGTGAAAGTGTTGGGGCGCAGGTGGGGGTGATGGCGGGGGAGGGAGGAGAGGAGGGGGAGGGCAGTGGAGGGTGGGAGAGAGCGGAGGAGGACGTTGAGGAGGAAGAGATCAGGGTCGGGAACGGAGGAGAAGAGGCGGAGGGCGCGGGGGGCGGCGGCGGTGCCACCAAGGTCGGAAACGCGGCGGAGGAGGGCGGTAGCGGTGATGAGGTCAGGGTGATAGCCGGTGACGATGGAGTGGGCGAGAATCTGGTCGAGGTGGTGAAGGGTGGTGGCGGCAGAGATGAGGCCGAGGTAGAGGGCCTTGTGGTGGCGGCGCACGGCCATGCAAAGTGGGGTGGGGGGTTAGCGGGAACAGGCGCAATTAACTGGAGTCAAATAACGTTTCGAGTTTGGTCGTCATGCCGTTCCGTAGCACGGTCCGTCCATGCATGATACGCAGCATGGCTGACGTGGCTTAATAACAATCGAAAATTTAATTTTCTTTTCCTAGTTTATCTTTTTTACTGTAGCTATCATAATCGAACCTTTTGGGTCACTAGTCGAACCATGTAATATTCTATTACTAATTCTATTTATATTGACTAAAGTAAAATGTCATATGTATTTCTAATAAAAAATATATAATTTTAAAATAAAATATATTAATATACTAAACAAAATAATAATATTTTTTTTTATAATTTTGACACCTGTATATAACTATAATATCTAACCAAGAGAAAACTCAAACATAACATATCTAAAATTTTTATACATGAAATGTTGACATGATATCCGTCTATATTTGTATTGACATAGGCTGTTCGTTTTCATATCCATTTTCATATCCAATTATTTAGGTGGGATATCAATATCTTTTAAAATAAGATTTATAATAAATAATTAAAAATTTTAACTATAAAATAAGATTTATAACGACTAATCACTCGATAAGTATAAATCTTTATAATTTTAATAAGATGAGTATACGTCATGTCACGTATATAATATTTTAAAATTATTCATATAAAATAGTTAACGATAAATCTCAAATCATATTTTTTTTTTTAGTAAGCATAATTATATAACATAACATATGCATAATAAAAATATAAAAATATACGTCAAAATAGAGAGAAAACATAACAAATTTATAAACTTCTATATCTTATTTTCCCTTCTCTTTTCTCTATTCTTCCCTTCTCTTTCACAGTCGTAGCATTCTCTTCTCTTCTCTAGCCGCAACCCCCTTCTGTTATCTTCTCCTCCTCCCCTCCCCTTTCTTCCTTCTCTTATTGTTTCTCATTCTTCTCTATACTACCCTAAGAGTCAATTATGTATTATACTCTAAAATTTTAAACTTATTTATTACAAAATTTATTTCATTCTCCTACGTTCATTTTAGTCATTCTAATTCTTCTTACATAGAGAGTATTATTACAATATTTAATCTCTCTCATCATCTTCATCATCATCATTAAAATCCAACCGATCTAGATTGAAAATATTATTTGTCACGTTTAAGGCTAATCTTTATTTATTTTATTATTTTAACCCTATTTTCATGATCGACATAAATATATTTTTTTAATAAATAATTAAAAAAATAAGTTAAGGGTTTATCTAAAATGTCTGGTTCTTGGACTCCTCTGATTATAATTATTTTTGGATAATCCATCCACTGTTTTCTCTAAAAATTATTTGTAAAATGGAAAGATTTCTTTCCAAATAAAATAAAATGAACAACATCACTCTAGCATTAATTTTAAAATTTTTATATTAGAAACTAAAGACTATATAGTTGGCCTTACTGAATCTCACCTCATAAAAGTCTCTTACTTTAAAAGTAATCAATGTCAAACCTTCAATAAATTAATCTAAAATGATGGTCCAAGACAAAATCTCATTTGACTAATGATTTTGATCAAATGAAATATTAGATATTAGTATAACCTCATATCTATTAGGGGTAGACAATTTTATGACTAACCTTAGTTGAATTTGTTAATTTTTATGAAAATTCTTGGGAATAATGCTGCTCTCAATTCTTCTTAATACAATGCTCTCTCTAAGCCCTTTTTGCTTAAACGAAGTATAGGAGACTGTAAAAGTCGTTGCTATTTTTAATTAATTTTTATATCAATGACACTCTTCCTACTAGTTGGATCCAAACTCATCATTTTTATCCCTAAATGTCAATATCTGAATTTTATTATAGCCTTCAAACTTATTTCACTTTGCCTGATCTGGTCCCTTTGAACAATCCAATTTCATTCATAGTTGTAGCATTCGTTATAATATTTTGGTGGCCTAAAAGATGGCTTAATTTTTTTTTTTAATTCTAAAAGTGAAAATCCTTATATTATGATAAAAAAAGGTTGATATTGAAAAAATCTTTGGTAGTCTTTTCTCACTACTATGAGCAAAACTCTTAATCTTTTTAAATTTCTTAGTATGTTCAAAAAGTGGATTGAATATTGTATCACTTTTTTTTATTTATTTATGCATGTTTGATCAACAATTCTCCTATCTTCTTATTTTAGGTGAATGAGAGAGGACCAAAGATGGTGATCTCCTCTGATGGTTGCTCGAGTCTTATTCTCTTTATTTAATAAAGTAAACATATCTAACAAAATTATACCTTTTAATTTTAAAAATAAGAGCAAAATTACTATCTCATATTTATCGATGACATTTTCTTACACTTGTATGCCAATAAAAAAAATCTTTCTATCATATCATGAAAATTTCTTTCTTAGATCCACTAGTAGACATACTTTTGATATAAAAAAAAGGTGTCATGATATCTTCTAGGAGAGCCTTCTATTGCCCATCAATACTATCATTCATGTTGTTCAAAAGAAATCATAAGCTTCTACTCTTTCCCAAGCTAGAAAAAGAAATTTAGTTGTAAATGCTATACCATTTCGTTCTCTTAAAATTTATATTAAAATAGACACAAAACTTGTAATTGATTTCTTCGTAAAGATAACCAAACGTCGCATATTATGAATCTTTGTAGAGATGCTTACGACTATTCTAAATTGTTTGTCTCTCTCTCTCTCTCTCTCTCTCTATATATATATATATATATATATATATATATATATATATATATATATATATATATATATATATTGAATGAGAAGAGTACTTCTTTTAGTACTGACATAATTAAGTAATAAAATTTTATTATTTTTGAAAAAAAAACCGTACTCACCGAATTAAGTAATAAAACATAAACAAAATACTTAAAAGGGTAAATTAGCTATTTGGAAACTGAACGAGGATATTTGTGTAAGAATCCATTGTCTTTTAATAAAAATATCATCGACTTTTGACGGAGTTGCCGTCGTCTGACTCCTCCCTCCGTAGTAGTAGACTTTCTTTTCCCCCAATCCCTCCCCTCTTCCGTCCTATACGGTTTCCCAGGTCTCGCGATTTAGGGCTTCCTTCCCTATCGATCTCGCAGAAGAAGCAGAACACAAGATGTGGGCAGCCTCGTGCCTCGCCTCTTGCTGCGCCGCCTGCGCCTGCGAGGCGTGCCGGTCGGTCGTCGGAGGAATCAGCCGCCGCTCCGCCCGCATCGCCTACTGCGGCCTCTTTGCCCTCTCCCTCGTCGTCTCCTGGGTCCTCCGCGAGGTCGCCGCTCCCCTTATGGAGTCCCTCCCTTGTAAGCCCTTCGCCCTCCGTTTCTTATTACGTCCAATTTGGATGAGATTTATTATCTTTCTCGCATCTACAATTCGATCTATTCCTCTGATCCTAACTTTGATCTTTTGGACGTTTGCGTGCAGGGATTAATCACTTCCGTAAGACGCCCGATAGGGAGTGGTTTGAGACCGACGCTGTGCTTCGTGTCAGCCTGGGGAATTTCTTGTTCTTTACTCTCTTGGCTGTTCTAATGATTGGAATCAAGGATCAGAAGGATCCGCGTGACCGGCTGCACCATGGTGGTTGGATGGCCAAGATTGTTTGCTGGTGCATCGTGGTGTTTCTCATGTTCTTTGTCCCCAATGGAATTGTCAGCTTTTATGGTGAGGGTTCGGAAGCTTTGCCAAGATTGGATATAGTTTCTTGATGCTGAAACTATCTTTTTAGTCATAATATTTAGAAACTATTTTCTTAGTCAAAATTTTTAATACTGTCTCTTGATTAAGGTAGATTATCTTAAGTTGCAACGACTATATTTTATCTTTTTTAGCATTCTACATTTGATTGTTGATCTGGAACTTATGTCTTGTTTTGTTGCAGAGACAATATCAAAGTTCGGTTCAGGATTATTTCTTCTCGTTCAGGTTGTACTCTTGCTGGATTTCGTACATGCATGGAATGAAAACTGGGTTTCAAAAGATGAGCAATTTTGGTGTGTATGTTTCTCTTTTTTGTTCTAATATTTGTATATGGACTTCAGAATTTAAATCATATTTTTATTAAAATTTGTCTTCTGCTGTAGGTATATGGCTTTGTTAATTGTCTCGCTGGTTTGCTACGTTGCAACATTCTCCTTTACAGGGCTGCTGTTTCACTGGTTTACTCCATCAGGACATGATTGCGGACTTAACACCTTTTTCATCGTTCTGACATTGATTTTTGTTTTTGTTTTTGCTGTCGTCGCATTGCATCCAAAGGTCTAATCTTAGTATCTTTTATGAATCATTAAAGAGATTATCTTTAAATTATGACCGATTATAGATTGCTTAAAAACAAGACTTTTCTCACATATTTTCTTCTGGTGGTATTGAATGTAGCAAGAAAGTTTCAATTTTATGCTTTAGGGAATAGTAAATCTGTGTTTTCTTTTGTTTGGAGCACCTTTTATGTTCTTTAAGTTTTATTTCATTGATTTGTCTATTGTTTTGCATGATCTGATTAATATGGCTTAACAATTTTCAGCTTATTAGGTGGAAAAAAGTAGTTTCAGATATTGTTTTGGTGTTCAAGACAAACTTTGAGATTCCCTTTTCTTACTTTGGTGTTATATGGTACTTGAATATTTTGCTTATATATGTAATCAATAACAAAGAGTCTTACTATCATTGACTATAGATATCATGCTATCGTTCTAATAGAAACATGGCTGCAGACTTAGGGCATGGATAATACATTATATGTATCCACTGATGTCAAATTTAGAATAAAGGGCAGGGACAATATGTCATGGAATATTATATGAGATATGAGTACATATCATGGTTTAGAATACATATTACATTGGATTTCACACCTGACCAATCATCGGCAGTGGACTAGCAGCTTCATGCTGTACCTTTCCTTTTAATTTTTTTATTATTTTCCCCAATGATATAAGCAGTAAAGTCGACAAACTACATGGCAGCAGGGTCAGTATTAACGCCTCAATCCCAGTAAGAAGTCAATGGGTAGCTATTTGTTACATATGAATTAACCACAACCAACTGCTTATATATTAGCAAAATTAAATACACAAAAACTATTTTGTTTAAAGCTTGCAAGTCCTTTTTTGTTCAACTCATCTTTACATGTACATGATAATATCAAAACTAAGCACAAAATAATTATTTTATTTAAAACTTATAAATTTTTTTGGTTCAACACATAATTTCAGAAATACTAAGAACT
The DNA here is from genome assembly GCF_036884655.1 of Musa acuminata AAA Group. Taxonomy (NCBI): domain Eukaryota; kingdom Viridiplantae; phylum Streptophyta; class Magnoliopsida; order Zingiberales; family Musaceae; genus Musa; species Musa acuminata. The sequence continues at coordinate 150,288 of NC_088354.1, read as the reverse complement.
GTTGATGTTTTTATATATTTTGTGAAGCATGTGTTGGACCAAAAATAATGTTTATAAATTCTGAGCAAGATAGTTACTTTGTACTTCATTTTGCTAGCATGTGCCACAAAATCTGGTTTGGTTATATGTTTATTTTCTATTTTCCAGATCCCAAAAGTTAGATCACATGCATCCATGAGGAAATATTTGGGTGTCTTAGGATTCCCTTTATTTTAGACTTGTTCTATATTAAATGTTACTTTGATTTGGTGTTGTGAACTAATGACTATATAACTGAACATATGGATATGCTATTGGATTTTTTTTTAAATTTAATTGATTGAGCATTGACTTTTGTGTATAAATATAATAAGTTTATTTGTTAGATTTAGGTCTTGCATTTCTATAATAAATGTGTCATTGTATCGTCCCTGATTTATTGGTTTTATACTTGTCTAAAAGTTTGTGAAAATTAGATTGTTATCTAAATCCTTGGTACGTATGCAAGTATGCATGCTGCTTTATATATATATATATATATATATATATATATATATATATATATAATGTGTCTATAACTTACCATACGTTAACAAATTCGCATTTCAAAGAAATATGTCAGTTTTTGTATATGTTACTTTTATGTGGTCTCATGTGTCACATGATGTAATATTCTTCAATGTCACTCATGTGATTCTTCTTTTTATCTTTTTCACAATCCACATAATATTTTTGCCTACATATATTTTTCAATTCAATTAACAAACATGTCTTCTTTTTGGAACACTTGTTACTAGAAATTGTACTTTCTGTGGAAAATAGGTGATATATATTTACTTTGATGCATACGCTTTTCTTGTTGAAGGTTGTAGAAACCTCTATGATTATGTTGAGAAGAAACAAATGATGTATGTTTTGAAAATCTTTCGGAACACATTGGAAATTTTATCATGAGAGTTAATTTTCAATTCACATTTGGTGAACCCATCCCACATAGTATGCTTGACCCAAATTCAAATCCAGTTTTTTTTTTTTCCAACCATATTGTCACCTAAAGTTGATGTATTCTGGTTGCATGTTGTTTCCATGGATAATCTTTCAGAGTCCAATGGACTAGCAGACCAGTGTGAGTATTGCTACAAAATTACCTCAAGATAGGTCAATTTTTATTCAAGATTTCCCATCAGAGATATTGATCATCATGTGCACTGTGCAGATGTTTATCCTTTTGATATCATTTTCTTGAGCTTTTTATTTTTTTTATATGGATTTTAGATTTGTACCAGTTATGCCCAGTAGTGATGATTGATCAATGTCGCATCGCCAATTGAGGGAATAATCTCATTGCATGATGAATTTATCCAAAGTAGTATTTTCTCATTGGTCATTCACATAATTCTCATTTGATGGACTTTATCCATCTAGACTTGTCTTTTGATATCTATGAAATCTCAGTTGATATGATCCTTGCTCGCTGGCATCATGCTAAACAACAGTGACAAAGTTTGTACCATTCATTGCTCATTCTTTATACAATTAATGGTGAAAGTACAAACTGTGCATTTCTTCTGATGTGCGCAGGTAAATGGCAGCTTGTTGCCAGCATCAGTTATTTCCCTTTACTGCACCTACCTCTGCTATAGTGGTATTTCTAGTGAACCAAGGGATTATGAGTGCAATGGTCTCCACAACCATTCAAAAGCTGTTTCAACTGGGAGTCTTACACTGGGCTTGCTTACTACTGTGCTCTCTGTTGTATACTCAGCTGTTCGTGCCGGCTCCTCGACAACTTTGATCTCTCCCCCAAGTTCTCCTCGTGCTGGTCAGTTATCAATAACGAGCTCCTAAACATACCTGTAGTATTATCTGTTTAGATTTTGGCTCTGATGATGAATCTAATGTAGGATCGGAGAAGCCATTGCTCCCATTTGACAAGCTAGAGGAACAGGAAGACAAAAAGAAGGACGAGGCAAAGCCAGTCTCCTACTCATATGCCTTCTTCCACCTCATCTTCTCTCTCGCAAGCATGTACTCAGCAATGCTTCTGACTGGCTGGTCCACCTCGGTTGGCGGAAGTGGGAAGCTCGTCGATGTGGGGTGGCCCTCTGTGTGGGTCAGGATCATCACCGGGTGGGCAACAGCATCTCTCTTCATCTGGTCCCTTATTGCGCCACATATCTTTCCTGAGAGGGAGTTCTGATCTCACAACAGAACTTCATGAGACCAATTTCTAAAACTAATGCATCTACTTTGCTACTGTATACACATGCATTACATATATTGTCAGACAATATGCTGCATGGAAAACTCTAAGAGCATTTGTGAGGTTTGAGATGTACATATGCTTATTATAATTAAGCGGTTTATGTAGCCTGAAGGATTCATGGAAAGAAGTTGTCTGCTATCTGTATCTTTGTGGTGATGACAACCAAGTCTTCGTTGCCATTCTGAAGATATCTAAAGACGTAACAATCATGCAAGATATGATTTGGAATGAATGCAGAGGAGTTTAACTCCTAGTTTTAACTGGGTATTCTCACCATGAACAACACAGGGAACAACGAGTTATCCCTATTAATCGCATCTTGATTCGATCACATTTGGGTATTGAACGCTATTTATTATAGAATAATATCACATTTTTAATTATAGAGTTTCTTTTAAATCCAGGCGGCGGAGTTGCTTATCTCATCTCCTTTCTTCCCTTTTATTTATATCTTCCTCTTTCCTCTCACCCCTTCTTAACAGGTGCAGCGAGAGGCATTTCCTCAGACACCCATGTAACTCTCGTCTCGCTGCCCTGCCACATCGAACCACGCCGTCGCCATTGATCGATCGCAAGATAGCAGAGGAGGAGGAGGAGAAGAAGAAGAAGATGGGATTGATGGAAGATGAGTTGCTTCCGTCGACGCCCGGGAAAGGGAAGATCGAGCGTTCGCACACGATCAATCGCCAGTTCCACAGATGCTTCGCGTCGACCGGCACCATGTTCCTTTGGGCACTGTTCTTGATCGCGCTCAGTGCCTCTTACCTCAGCTTCGAGAGCTTCGCCAGCTACTTCCGTGCGTCGTGGGGTGGGATGCGCTTGGAGAAACAGATCCGGGCCTCCGCCACCCCGCGCCGCCCCGGCGCCATCTCCGTGCTCGTCACTGGCGCCGCATGCTTCGCCGGGACGCACGTTTCCCTCGCCCTCCGCAAGCGCGGCGAGGGCGTCGTCGGGCTCGACAACTTTAACAGCTACTACGACCCGTCGCTGAAGAAGGCCCGCAAGGCGCTGCTGGCCTCCCATGGCGTGCTCGTGGTGGAGGGGGACATCAACGACGCCCGCCTGCTCGCCAGGCTCTTCGACGTTGTGCCCTTCACCCACGTGATGCACCTCGCAGCCCAGGCCGGCGTGCGCTACGCCATCGAGAACCCGTCATCGTACGTCGGCAGCAACATCGCGGGGCTCGTCGCCCTTCTCGAGGCGTGCAAATCCGTGGACCCGCAGCCGGCAGTCGTGTGGGCGTCGTTGTCCTCGGTGTACGGCCTCAACAAGGAGGTGCCCTTCTCGGAGTCGGACCGCACCGATCGCCCGGCCTCCCTCTACGCGGCCACGAAGAAGGCCGGCGAAGAGATCACCCACACCGACAGTCACATCTACGGCCTCTCCATCACGGGCCTCCGCTTCTTCACCGTCTACGGGCCATGGGGACGCCTCGACATGGCCTACTTCTCCTTACCCGCAACATCCTCCAGGAAGCCCATCACCGTCTACCGCGGCAAGAACCACATCGACCTCGCCCGCGACTTCACCTACATCGTTGACGTCGTCAAGGGCTGGGTCGCCTCCCTCGACACCGCACAGAAAAGCACCGGGAGCGGCGGCCAGAAGCGGGGCCCGGCGCAGTACCGCATCTACAACCTGGGCAACACCTCGCCGCTGACGGTGCCGACGCTGGTGCGCATCCTGGAGCGCCACCTCAAGGTGAAGGCAATGCGGAACGTGGTGGAGATGCCGTCCAATGGGGACGTTCCCTTCACTCACGCCAATATCAGTACAACTCGTGCCGAGCTCGGCTACAGTCCCGCCACCAACCTCGAGACCGTCCTAAAGCGATTCGTCAAGTGGTACCTCTCCTACTACGGCTACAACCCCGCTAGTGGCAGCTTAGCTTCATCAGCAGCGACCAAAGCATCCAAGAGCTCTTAAAAATCCCTCTTTTCCTTCGTTTTTTATTTTTAGATCCATTTATTCTCGGTTGATGATGAATAATCAATCACACTCGAATTCTATTCTTTTTTTGAGCTCGTAAAGAAGGATCATTTACTTGTTCTCTTCTTCGAAGCGTCACTCGCTGTTCTCGGCGGCGGGAAATTTTGGGTCGTCGGCGATCATCCAACAGGCGCTTTTCTAAATTTGGCAGCGAATCCACCAATGGATCTCCATTTCCGCTACTAGGCGGCGGAGCCGATCGGGACTCACAGTGGCGTTCTCATAAATACCGGCCGAATCTTGGTTTTATTGGCGTTGTGCGAGGCTTTTGTCATCGAAACAACTCGGCACCCGTCGATCGTCACCCCAGATAACCTCTCTGTTTTCTGTTTGCTCCTTGGGGCCCACTTGTTATTCGCGAGTCACCAACCTGGTGGGGAACAGTGTCGTTGATGGTTGAGTATCATTCTGATGGTGCGTCGGATGAGTTTATTCCCTCGAATCCCTACGAAGATCCCGGTGGAGTTCACTGTGATGGACGGCAACGATGGGCCGCATGGCCTCTCGTTTAGGAATCGGACGGTACTCGTGCCTCATCGACGTGTCTTGCCGCATCGCCTCATTATATCCAGCTGTAAAAGTCGTGAAAAATTATTTATTTATGTTGCCTCTTTTACTTTTTTGAACATACCAAGTTAAGTGGATTAAATTAGTCTTTACTAGACTAAATGATCTTACCGGACTAACTGATCTATAAGTACGTTACATGATTTAGCTAAAAAAGGGCCCGATAAAATTTATAATAAATCGCCAATTGCGAAAATTATTTAACCATCATTGATTGGAAGTTTAAGCTCCACTTGAAATAAGTCCTGAAGCTTAACCTTGATTTATTAATGGATCTTCTACCCCCCATGGCCGATATAACGGGCCAATTTAAGGCCCGAGTTACACATAGGACCTATATAACGGGCCTCTTTTTCTTATCATCAATTGCTATAATATTCGTTCTGACGCTTGATAGATTGTTTCCATCTCACAATGGACCTGATCTCCTATTTAGTTGCGTCCGCTGTGTAACCGCCCGCCGTTTCGCGGAATTGCATTCGAAGAGCTTTCGTTCTCTCCGTGTCTCGCTTGGGGGTCTTCCGATGGCGGAGGTAATCGGGTCCATCGATTCTTCTCTCCTTCTCCCTCTCTCAACGTCAGTTCAAGCACTAATAAGTGATTTTGTTCTTCTCTTAACCGGGCATTGTTGATGAGTACCATATCAAAGAGCAATCAAAATCTATTTTTTGCTTTCATTTCAACCATTACTGATGGTTCTAGGGCTTCTTATTTGTTCCTAATCGATGTCTTGGGCTGAGCTTTCTCGTCAATGTCTCCAATGTTCCTATCTCGGAGTGTTTTGGTGGTGGTTTGGTTTCGATTCCTAGTCGCTATGTCTCTTAAAAGCTGTCGTCGATGGCATAGCATGATTTGCACTACGACTTTTGATCTTACACATGCATCCTGCGGATGAATCAGTCTTTGTTTCAAAAACTTATCTCCTAAAAAGAGCCAAAATTTATCTTTGAAATGATTATTTTATTTCATGTATGGCGTCCTCATCTTGTTCTAACAGTTCCATTAACTCATGTGAATGCGATTTATGCGTGTACTTGTTGTGGGAGATTTGCATGAATTGAGGAATATAGTCTTTTAAAGATTTTAATATGAAAAATGTCTTTAATTTTGCCTTTTCTTCCCCCTAATATTATTGTATTTGTTTGCTTAAAGGTATTTTTCATATCCAAATGGCGTCAAATAATTAATTACTGTTATACAAAGGGGTCAAAGAGAGATAGCAGAAACATTGTAACCCTATAATTAGTGTTATGAAGATATCAAAGGCATTATAATCGTATTAAAAAACATGATTCACCCTATGGATTACTTCAATACAAAGGATGGATATCTTTTAGTCTATTGTATCAGGAACATTTTTAGGATATAGGAAAAATGAGGCCACTGATGGAGAAAAAGAAAAAGGGGCATCAATCAAGAAAAGCCTGATGAAAAATCAGTTTGAAAATCTTTGGTCAAAAATTTCAACCTTGTCTAGAAACTGTAACCTTTGGAAAATTGTGATATAATGCCAGCTCATATGAAGTGTTATTGGGTAGATCTTTGATTGTCCTGGCTCTTATAATTTTTAATTTTAGATGATCAAAGCCTTTTGAAATGCTTGGCTTGGATAGGACACATTATCTAACTTAATCAATTTGGACAAACGAAGAGAGAGTTCAATTGCAGTCAATGCTTTTGTCATTCAAGATATAATAAGCTACTAAGCATTGACCTTTCTACTAATCTATTAGATTATTAGGAACAATTATTGTACTTTGTAATGTATTTTTTCAAGCATTACATGCATGTAAGAACTTAAGAGCATATTCCATTTCTTCTTGCACCATCTAAATAGTTATTTTGTACACAGAAGAACCTCAGTGTCATCAAAGAAGCATAAAACAAGACAATAACAACAACAACAACAACAACAGTAACAACTATTTGAGATCAGTTATTTGTTTTCTTTTCCATCATTGAGTTCTAATTAGGTTCCTTTATGTCTTTCTGTACCTTTTTCATACTACTGATATTAATTATCTCATTTTATCTAACTATAAAACCTGTAGGTTTCTCTAGAACATGTCCAAATCAGTTTAGATGATTGTATCTTGTCTTCTAAACATTACTCTAAAGAAAAAGAAGCTTAAACTATTCTTGATGTAACCTTCTTCTTGATGCTTATATGATACAGTAGTTGTTAAAAAGGTAGGTTTCTCTTGTGGTGTTGAAGAAAACAGGAGACGAGCAGTGCTATCCTTTTCCTCATGAAGGACCAAATTCTCCCATGAGAGTTTTGTTGCAAGAACACAAGTCCTAGGTGACGTAAAATCCTTAAATTCACAACTTACAAAAGGTCCAACCCATCCGGGTTCTTGTGGAGTTTTGAGCATCACAAAACTGAGCTTTTGTGGATTCATTGAACACCATAAGTGTATCTGTCACTGTATCCATCATTTTCATGTATTTTATTGCTTGGAAATGAGTGTAAAAGGATTGCATGTTTACATCTATATTTATTCAGAGGTTGTTTTCGAAATTCGAACATGGATCTTTGGAATCGCAAAAGAGCAATTATCATTGTATCAATGTTTGTACTCCTGAATTTGCAAATCATATAGCTTAATTTACAATTTGGAAACAGTAAAAGTAGTGGCCTGAATAAATTTCAAACAAAATTTTGAAATTTGTTTGAACACTTTATGGTTTGTTTTCTTTTTTTGTCTAAGCTCTGAAATCTGTCTCTTAGAAATAATATGGCAGGTAGAGGAGTGATCCAGTGTCATGAGCTAAAGATGAGGAATTCCAAGACAAAATGTCAATTGCCACATGCTATGTGGTGTGTAGCTGTTGATCCCAATATCCAATTCCATCTCCTACTCAGAGCCACTAATCACCACCAACCATGTCCCATGTTGGGCTCCACATTCCCAAGTCCTCACCTCTACAAACACAGAAGAGTCCATGGCTTCCCCACACTATCCCACTACACCAATCTTAGATGCATCAGCAAGAGAAGACAAAGACAACGACAATTCCACAATTCCATGCTCTCCTTTGGCAACCTCTGTACCATCTATGAGAAAAGACAAAAGGGCAGCAGCATGCAACTCACCTCGAATGGTGGAAGTATGCAGCACTTTGCAAGTAAATGACAAGTAGTTAAATCTGAGACAAACCTTGTTCTAGGCATTGAGACTGCTCCATAAGTTTGTGGAAGGGTCAATGGAAGGGTTAGGAGAAGGTACCTACTCATTCATATATCAGGACTTTTTACATGTACAAAACTCCACCCAATTGACCAATTCCGTTCACCCAGCTGGTTTCTCTGTTGTACTGATCTCATCTTCCCCTCCTCTCTTCAATGCAATCAATTCATTTGCCTGGCACCCCATTAATTTCTCCAGCCATTAAGGATCCCATCTCCCCATCTTCCTCAAATTGACCTGAAAATTTGCTTCTTCTACCACCTCCAGAGATCAAAAGAAATCTCACTCCAGCAGCAATTCTAAGAGAGTCTGGAACTGAGACAGTGGTGATCCTGGTGAGTCTCTTCTCTCCCTTTCTCTCTCTCTCTCTCTCTCTCTCTCTCTCTCTCTCTCTCTCTCTCTCTCTCATGTTTCCAACTTCGTATGCCTTAACGAAGCATGGACTGGGTGTTTCATGAAAGCATCAGGGGGATATCTTCTTCTCCATTTCCTCTTTCACTCCCATTAGCAGTCCTCCCACCACCACCGCCACCACCACCATCACCCCGTCCACCTCCTCCTGTTATTAATATTGAGAATAGGATCAGTCCTAGTATTCTCCTGATAATTATCATACTTGCAATCATCTTCTTCATCTCTGGGCTGCTCCACCTCCTTGTGAGATACCTCCTGAGACCCATCAACAGGGAACCAGAGGACACAGAGAACTCGACAGCACTCCAGGGCCAGTTGCAGCAGTTGTTCCATCTCCATGATGCAGGGGTTGACCAGTCCTTCATAGACACCCTCCCAGTCTTTCCCTACAAGGCCATCATCGGCCTCAAGGACCCATTTGACTGTGCTGTGTGCCTTTGTGAGTTTGAGGCTGATGACAAGCTCAGGCTGCTCCCAAAGTGCAGCCATGCATTCCATGTAGAGTGTATAGATACTTGGCTCTTGTCCCACTCCACCTGCCCCCTCTGCAGAAGAAGCCTCCTCCCTGACTTCTCTCCTCCAACCAGTTGTAGCCCCATACTCCTTGTTCTTGAGTCTGGGAGTGAGAGCTCAAGAGAGAGTGTTTCTGAGAGGGGAGACTCCTTCCCTAATACTGGTCTTGTTTGTCATGGAGATGACGGCCCTGGGACTTCTATCGATGATACTTCACAAAAGCCAGTAGAGATCACTGCAAAAGAAGAAGCTCGCTCGGTAGTGGCAGCCTCAGAGGTTGAGGAAACAGAGGTAGTACCTGTCAAGCTCGGCAAGTTTAGGAGTGTGGATGGTGATGGAGCTGTTGGTGAAGGCAGTAGCACTGCAAACAGTACTCTGGACCAGAGGAGGTGCTTCTCCATGGGTTCCTATGAGTATGTGATGGATGAGAGGTCCTTGCTTCAGGTTCCCATTAAGCCACCAAAGAAACCAATCGTCCACAGGCCCGGGCACCGGGATGCAATCTCGGAATGTGATTACCATTCAAAAAGGGAGCCATTTAAAGGACTGGATGCACTAAGAGCTGCAGAGTTCAGAGATGGTGGTGGTAATGCTAGTATCAGCCGCAATCAGCATAAGAAAGAAAGCTTCTCAGTCTCCAAGATATGGCTTCGGTCCAAGAAAGAGAAGCCCATGGCTGATGACTCTTCCCGGCGAGCTTTATCTTTCCGGTTGCCGTTGCATCGGGCGGTGATGACCGATGAATCAAAGCTGAAGAGCCGTGCCAGCCCTGCTGCTACTGCATCTGAATTCAACGTTTCGACATGGGAGAAGAGCTCAAGTGAAGTAGATCTGGATGCGGAGGTAGGAAGCTCCAATAGAGTACGATCTCCGGCTGATGAGGCACCCTCATTTGCAAGAACGTTGCTTTGGCTGGTAGGAAGGCAGAACAAGGTTGGTAATCAACTCTAATATCAACAATACATGATTGTTTGTGCTTAGCATTCTTACATTCCAGAAAAATAGATCAAGAAACAGAAGTTAAAGATCATTTGGATATAGATCAGAAATTTTCCACTTGCATGTTCCTTAATGAAATTGATGAATTGTCATGTATATGTTCTCACCACAGGCTAAAACTGGTATGTATTGAGAAGTAGAAATGGTGCATCAGTTTGATTTTAAAAGAAAATTAGCCTTTTTTTTTTTGCTCTGATGTTATAATCGCTTCATTTTAATAGATTATCATGGTTTCATTGAATGCATAAGTTGATCAATTAATTATACTTGAAAGCCACAAAATTAAGATGATATTTTCAACAATATTATTGGACATATTAGACTAATGTAAGCAAACTGGTTTGAGAGTTATCAAAATCTGGACCAATCTACTATTAATTCCATAGTTCATAATTTTTTTCTAGCTCTGTGCAAACCGATGCAAACTAAAAAAAGATTTGATCACTTTTTATCTACTTTTTTTTCTTTTGAAACATTTTGATTTCTAGATATTATCATATAAATATTAGTAATATTCCTTGGTAAGACAGATAAGATCCATGTCATTGTTGACTGGAGTATACAAAGATCAAACAATATTATTGATTCGATGAGGGATATATAAATCCCATCAAACATTAGGATGAACAGTTGCTAGTTAAGATCAAGTTTCTTAGATTTAAAGGGATCTTCTTACAAAGCATTGTGATTGTGATTGTGATTGTGTTAACTTGAAAAAGGACCCAGAATGATTGTGAGGGCAATCGATGTGCTGCCCAAGTTTTTATTCACAAGTTAGGAGCCTCGATTCATGTTTAAATATGCTTCTATTAATGCTTACCAGTTTTTGTTTCTCATTTACATCTTACATTTGAAGAGGAAAACCAAAAGAAGATGCAATAGTTTCCTCTCAATTAATCCCTTTCTCATCTAGAGCTAATAAAGTGGAGGAGCTCATGAAACACAAACCTTCACCTTATTGTGAAACAAAGGAATCCATCATTGTGCTCATGTGATGCAGAAGAGATCCACATAGCTAGTGGCCTTTTCAAAATTCAAACTGTTTCCTTGTGGGGTTTGTTCATCTTACACCATCATAAATCTGCTGAGGTAGCAGAGGTTGCAATCTGAGGGTGGTTTGTCACATGCCTTGGAGTTAATGCACTTGGCACAACTGTGATGTGTTGGGGCTTTCATCCATTTATTAGTGGCTGAGGTTGGAGCCCTTCTTTAATGGCAACTGCTTTGACAATTATACTTGTGGAGGGTCACAGGAGATGTGGGGTTATGGTGGTGGTGGTGGTGGTGAGTACAGTATGCCCTTTAATCCCTCAACACCAGACCCTACCTTCTCCTACCTCATGTTCTTGTAGCCAACTTGTGTCTTCTCTCTCCTTCATACCCATTCCTCTCAGTCTTTTTCAATTGCTGACAGACTTTCTTGTTCTTTATTCAACGAGAATAATAGGCAATTTTAAGATTAGAATTGCACTTGCAAGAAGAAGATATAAATCAAAATGCAACTTGAACTCAATAGGAATGAAAAAGTTTACACACACCCAAACTACATTCAAGCAAAATATCTGAATAAAAAAGATTAAAATATCATTTACATTAAGACAAACAATCGAAAACCAAAGATTGATTGATAATCAAAATATAAAATTTGAACTCAAGGCAGCTGATTTCCACCTTCACAAAGAAAAAAAAGGAATCCAGATCTGATCTCTTGAGATAAATTTATGCCTCAAACAATAAACTTGACCTTCATATACTTAGCAACTTAATTCTAAACAAAGCCTGAGCGCAAAATTTTGACTACATTGTGAAAGGTGCAAAGTGTACTACACACATCACAGCTTTTATAGGTTCAGTAAAGAAACAAAATAAATAATAGAATGGCTCTCAAAAGAAAACAAAAATAATAGTTGAAGATCACGTATGAAAAGTTGAAATCATTCAAAAGAATTTCAATAGTGGAAAATTATCTTTAAATTTATTGTAAGATTCAAGGAGATTATGATCATTATTTTTAATTAATTAAGATTTGACATGGGAACAAGTAAAGATATATCATATTAGCATGATATCCAAGGAGAATATTTCCTTATTAAAGCATTTGATCTTTGAGTTGTATAACAAACATTATATGAAGTGGTTTTTGAAGCATGTTTCAATTATAAACTCACTAAATACATTTGAGATGAACAAGTATTGGTTTGACCATCGAAGAGTCTCCTCTCAAGAAGGTCTCCTGTTAAGAAGAATTTTTTTTCCCTTCCACTAACAATAATATTCAAAAGATGAGTTGCGTTATGCTAGGTTGATAATCAGGATTGATAGTATTAGATTGACATTAAAAGAATGCCCTTCAAAAAAATATTATGGAAAAACTAAATCTAAAATAATTATACGAAGAGACCTCTCTCTCAACTTTTGTTATAACGATCAATCTCAAACTCACCACCAAGTCTTCAATTATCATGAAATTACTTTCCGAATGAGAAATACAACTTAAATTACCACATGGACTAAAATCTTCCTTGGCCTCACCCAATAGGTCGAAACTCTTACCAAGATGATATAGACTACTATCTTCGATCTTCCACGATTGACACAACAAGTTGAAACATAGAAACCCAATGTCTCCTCAACGACATTTGAGAGTTTCTATTATACCACAACCAGAATATATGTCGAGTGTCATGGTAAACTCCGTCATGCCAATGATCGACCAATTACTGACACAATTGGTGGAAGTATAGAACCCGATAACTCTTAAACTATATAATTGGAAATCCCTTTGTACAATACGTATGCCTAAGATAAAAACATATGAAGTACCACTTAACTAGGCAAACCTACTTATTTTATTTGATATCATGGTCGGAGGATTGAATCTCAGTCTCACCACTTACTATTTACACATAAAAAAAAAGAAAGAAATAATTGAGGTCTGGAATCAAACATTATACTTCAAAGCAAATAAACCTCACAGCACAAATGAGTTTCCAAGTCAATGATTGTATCGAATAGGCGAGTGATGATATGACACCAAGTAGCATATATGGCATCCAACCATTATAAAAATAATATGTCATGGTTCGACATAATAGTTAGCTACGAAGGCCCCTTCGGCCAAGTGATGACGTGACTTTAACTAAGATCAATTAGTCTAAGAGGTGCCACCATACAAGCATACCTAATCAATATTAAATCTAAAAAAAATATTCCATGTTAATACCAAACTCAAAGCCCACGAAAGGAGGGCGCAATGATCTTTGAACACCTTGAACTCTTTACATAAAAATTGATCTTTGAACTTTCTATTAATTTAAGTATCAAAGAAGCCTTGCTAAGTACATCAAGAGAGATATACTCTTGAGGGGAAAAAAAAAAGACAAGTGAGAAGAGGAAGAATTATTATTCTATTTCATTTGGTTTCTCATTTCTTCCATTTATGAGTTTCTCTTGCTCTGTTTATTTTATTATAAGAGAGAATATATCTTGTTTCTCCTTGGTGAGAAGTTTATACTCTCAACTTTTACTGTAAATGTTTTTTAGTTTGTTCGTTAATATTTCTATCTACCAATTAAGAGTTTTATCATGTTATATATATCTTGGTGTGATTTTAGATATACTTTGCCTGTATTTGGTTTTGATTTTATTATTATTATTATTATTATTATTGTTATTATTATAATTATTTAACACATTCTAATGGTTAAGTCAGTTCCAAGATCTTATGTGAGGTTAAAAATAAAGTCATAAATTTAGAACAACTCTTATTTACAGAAAAAAAAAGTAGAAAAATATTCTTAAAATAAGAGATACCCTAAATAATATTTTCTCAGGATATTGTTGGTTGGGGTGCAAGTCTGGATTCTCAATTGATCCAAAATGAGTCCATATCATCATCTATATGTAATCCAATGGTTAGGCATCAATTAAACACACGTAGGTGGCAGACATGATCATTTTGATTTGTACTTTTTTCTACTGTTAGTTTCTTGGATTTGGATGTGGGTAATCAACAGACTCAACTTCAATTCATCAATATTTATTCATATATACTATATATATTATAACCAGATGCAGATAAAAATGAAAAATAACCTTTGTAATTTGTTATCCTTCATATTTGTTTACATACTAAGTCTATTAATTTATATTTTAATACTATATGAGTAGTTATCATTTCTCAAACTATATGTATATCTTTGTCAAACTATATAATTTTCACAGAAATGGAGAAGAAAAGGTCAAAATAAATTTTGTAATCCAAAATTGTACACGATGATCAACACCTGAATATGTGAACCAAAGTTCAATGACTCTCTCTCTCTCTCTCTCTCTCTCTCTCTTATTTATGTGTGTACTCATCAGCTACAAGGTAAGCATATTCTTTGGCAACTTCAAGATCGTCGAGATGAGATGAGATGAGACGAGACAAGAAGGACTGCACAATCTCTTAGTGGTGATCAACTCCATTATATGACACGACTTCTAACTGATAACATTTGCCAATAGAGTCCAAATATCCTAACTCAATAAGTAGCATTGGATTTTTAAGAGTGATATGAGATCTTTCGTGTAAATGGTTGGTAATTAGATTTAAATCGCTTGGAGCACTAGGATTATAATTAGACATTCAACTAGAAAGTTATATTTTATTTCTATAAATACATCATATCTCTCTTAAAATCGAGGGGATAATATATTAAGAAAAACAAATAGATGCTGACAGTTATAATCGTTGGTCCAATTTACTATGCTCATTGTAACTTAATGTGAAAACTTATTCAAAATTTGCTGGGGAAAAAAAAGGATGAATGTATAAAAAATATATCATCTTTTTCGCGATAAAACAAGAATCATATGATAAGTTTTTTTTAAAAAAATATTACACTAAATGATATATAAAACGCTAATTCATTCGTAAACTCAAACCTGTTATACAAAAATATTGCTTGTTAATATGGAACGTAAGAATGCGAAAACCTGTTTTATTTAAAGATTGCATGAAATTTACGAATGAATTGGGAATGACTTCTATACCCACAGCGCCTATCCTATTAACAATTAATCTAACTAAATATGATCTTTTCCAAGTTGCAGTAATCTGCAAACCTAATGTATCTATCCTTTTTTATATCTTTTTGTTTCTTAATATACAAGGCAGAAATAATGAAAACAAATTAAATATGAAAAATAGCCTTTATTTATTTTCCTTGAGAAATTATAACATGTACACACAAAATCTGTGTCACACAGTAAGATTTCTACTCCACAATCGTGCACCAGTGGTGAAAGATGCGGTCCACCCGGATCTTATCCACTCTCGCCCTCTCGTCTAGCACCGGTCTTACCACACGTGTCCTTTAGTCGATATACTACACCTTTAATCTGCACCACCTGATATTTTCATTTTATTTTATCTTAATTATTTTTCCTGACATATTGATTATTAAAATTAATTCTTTTCTCAACCAAGTTTCATTTATATCCATCTGAAATGAATGGTTTTTCTCTTTATCCCTCTCTACACCGCTCTACACATATACTCTACTAGGGTCAATTACAAATTATCTTATATAATTAATTATATTTAATATTTTGGCTCATACATTTTCAAAACTTATATTGGAAAATAAAAAAATACTAAACATAGTAGAATTATATTAGAATTATATAATTCTAAACATCAAAGAAAAAAAATACTAAACATATTAGAATTATATTAGGATAGTTATACAAAAAATTGGTTAGGTTTGCCGAAAATTTCTTAAGTTACACTCAATCATAGATTCAAAACATAAATTCAAAACATAAATATCCTATTTGGATGATTAATCATTCTAAAATAAAAAAATAAAAAAAAATAATACTAAATATATTAGAATCACAGTATGATATTTATAAAAGACAACTAATGACCCTAAAATTAGAAAAATTAAAAAATTTGATACTAAATATATTAGAATCATATTAGAATAGTTATCGAGAAGTGTGGTTAGGTTTGATGAAATTTTCTTGAGTTATACTCTACGTTATACTCGAGTTACAATCGATTACAGATTTAAAACATAAGTCATCTATTAGGATAATTAATCATCCTAAAATAAAACAATAAAAAAAGTGATATTAAACATCCTAAAATTATATGTTGATAGTTAGAGAGAAGTTTCGATAAATTTGGTAAAAATTTATTGAGTTACACTTACGTTATACTCGGATTACACTTAAGTTACTTGATAATAGATTCAACTAAAAGCAATCTATTTGGACAATTAGTCACCAAGGAAATGTGATACTAAACTTATTAGTATAGTTATAAAGAAATTTGGATAAGTTTGAGGAAAATTAGTTAAGTTATATTTGCGTTATATTCAACTCAAAGCACCTTATTTAAAAAATAAAGCAACCTAAATTCACGCAGTAGTGAAAACCATCACAACCACATATAATGAATCATAATAGTAACACATATTCAATCACAAACCAAACATATGGAAACAATTCACAACAATATTAATTAAATTACCAAGACGATATCACATTATTAAACAACATGGGGCATCATTAGGCTTTCGACTGTTTAACTTTATTATACCAAAATTTTTTGGTAATTTTCTCTTCTTAAAGAAATATAAGTTGTATATTTTATCTATGGATTGCCCACGGAGGAGGCCTTACCCCTTAGGTGTCGTAGAATGTATTATGAAAAATAATGGATTATCAATTGATTCAAATGAATAATCCTCCGGGTCATAAGATGACCAAGTTCACAATCTTTCAAGTATCTTATATAATCTTTTAATTTCTTCTTCTTTCTTTTTATACTCGACATATTCTGATCCTCACCAATAATTAGGAACCCCAAAAGTCAAAATAACATCGCTCGAACTAAATTTAACTAGGAATGTTATCCAGAGCATATTGACACGTAGGAATGTTAGGAATATCTAATATATGACAAACAAGTATTCTCTTAAAAATATGAAGATGACACAATCTAAAAAAAATGAACATCATATGATCTCCATTCCTTCTACTAGGTTTACAGATAAAATACTTAAAATGATCGATATAATAATGACCACCAACTATGTATTATGGAGGGGGTAACATAAAAGCATAGGGTAGTGAATGAGGGGGTGACGAAGAAAGAGGTACTTTACACCTTAAAAAAAGACATTAGTTGCATATAATTTAATAATAATAAATATAAATTATCTTTTTTTCTTGAAAAAAAAAAGGAGAAGTTTGTCATCGGGGAGGGAATGATGTCGTCGTCAACAAAAACACTATCATTCATGGCCGGAGAGGAGATGAGGTCGTCACCACTACAAATACTAGAGTGGAGCAAAGAAATTCATTGTCACTAGAGAGGGGAGGATGTCATTGTCATTCGCAAATATCAGTGAGGAGTAGAGGACTTTGTCATCATCATCGCTATTTGCCACCGTCAAAGAGAGGAGGATGCTGTCACCATTTGCAAATACCATCGAGAAATATAGGACTTTATCATCGTTGTCCCTTGCCGAAGAAAGAAGGATGTTGTCACCAATTGAAAATAATATCGAGAAGTATAGAACTTTATCGTCGCTGTCGCTTACCGAAGAGGAACATAGAAGGAAGATATATATTGGTTCGATGTAACCTTTGTATAAACCCTTAACCTTTTGATTCAAACACGGCCAAATTGGCTTCACAAAATTTGACCTGAATCCATGTGACTCGGATCGCGATCACAGCCACGATCGAATCGAACCAGCCTTTGGATCGATGGAGTTTGACTCAAGCTATTTTTAGTATTTAATAAAAAGGATTGACCTTTGAGATTATTTTTAGTATTTTAAAGAAGAAAGTGTCTTTTTTGTAAAAATCAAATGAGGACCATCATATGATAGAACTTTATTATTGGAGGTCGTTATGGGTAGATTGCTTAGATATCTTTATGTGGATAAAAAACAAATTGTACTATAATTTCCGAAAATGGGGGAAGAAATTAAAAAAACTAAGAGGAGAAATGGTAATGTTTGTATTAAAGAATGCAATTATAGCAAGCCGACGCATCGTCGTCATCTTGCAGCGGCGTCCTGACTCGTTGTTTTCCTGTTGCCGAGCGGCCGGTTTCGTCGCCATTGTCCTTAAATTCCTTTCTTTTAGGGTTCGTGTTCGAGAGCGGTTGGCGACACTCTTCTTCTCGATGGAGAACTCTACCGCCCGGGGTGAGAAGGACGTCGAGCTCTTCTTCGATGACGACAGCACCGATGCAGACATCGATGAGGAGGTGGCGGAGTATAAGAGCGATGGCGAGAACGAAGAAGGGAACGAGGAAGAGGGTGAGGAGCGGGAGCGCTCCTCTTCGTTTTACTCCCAGCAGTGGCCCCAGAGCTTCAGGTTTTCTTGATCGGACCTCTCTTTTACCCTTCAAGTTGCTATTGAAGCAGAACGACCTAGATCATTGTTGGATTTGCTCCTTCCGCTATACCTGTGGCAGCCGGTAAAGATTGAAAGTAGTGATGGTGGGGTTAGCAGATAGTGCACTAAAAAAATGATTTCCTTTTGCAATGATAACGAACCTAATTCGCGTTGTTCTAAGGATTCCTGGCTCATATTCGTAAAATGGGGTCACTTCTGTGGAGGAGGGACCCGTTAAATTAATATATATAAAGAATGCACGCCCTTTGTAGGAAAGGGAACATAAAGTGCTTTGCCTGCTTCTGTTGGCTTTTCTTTAACATGTAAGCCATCTTAATGTAGTTTGCTGGATTTTCGGAGGTGAACAGATTCTGGCATGCACAACTATGTTCACTCGACTAGTATTAGTTCTTGCATTATTTTAGGAAAAACTACTAGAGTTATACTTGCAAATGATAGAACTTTGAATCAATCATGGGGCTATCATGTTCTTTTAGTAGTTATAAACTTCAAAATTTCTATATCTGAATAACTGTTCACTTGATGGATATGTTGGATGAGTTGGCTTCATGATATGCTGCTCCCCAAGGTGCTTGGGTGCCAGCCTAGGTGCCATATTTTCAGCTTGTCTAACAAGAGATTGTTTTTATGCTACTAGTCATTTATATGCATTTTTCAATGTTTATGCCTCTGAAATGTTCACACAGGAGTTCCTTGAGACTGATTCTTATTCTTTCCTTGTGATCATGACTGTTCTGACAGGGAAACAATTGATTCATACACAATTTCTGCATCACCAGCCTTTGGTTACGTTGGGCCTATTCCAAGTCTTAGATATTCTAGTCTTGATATTCACTGTCAAAGTGCACAAGATTCAGATATGAAATTGCCTCTTTTGTCTGGTAGCATATACGAGAAACAAGAGTCAGATAAGAACCTCAGGAGATCTCTCACTTCCACACCTGATGGATCAGTCTCCTTTAAGGTGCAGTCTTCTGGTGAAGGATATATTCATCATGGTTGTAGTGTGACTCAGACTGTCTTTAATGGTAAAGAGCAACTGTAATCATTTTACTAATGGTTATTTTTGTTTAATGAGTCCCATCATGTTCAATGCTGAAGTAGAACTTGCTGGGTCTAACTTGTAGCAGTCAGTATAATGTGTATTTGAATTTTATGTCATGATTATTACTGTCATTTAAAATATCTTTGTTCGTTACTTTTGGTAGGTGTAAATGTATTGGCAGGGGTCGGCCTTCTTTCTACTCCATTTTCAGTGAAAGAGGCTGGTTGGGCTAGTATGGCATTGCTAATTCTTTTTGCAGCTATTTGTTGTTACACCGGCATTCTTATGAAGCACTGCTTTGAGAGTAAAGATGGCATTTTTAGTTACCCAGATATTGGAGAAGCTGCATTTGGAAGGTTTGGACGCCTTTTCATATCTGTGAGTTCTTAACTCTCATGGCTGGTGACTAAACATAATACTGAATACGTTTTGTCTTAATTATTAGTCCTGAACTTATTTATAACATCTCAATGAGATATGGATTATTCTAATTTCTAAAAATATTCCTGCACTTGGATTGTATCTGATAGTGTGGCTTTTGTTCTGAAGAGAAAGGAGGCAAACTGTTTTGTGAGTCTCTCTCAACTTATTCATCGATGGTGTAGTTTCCTACATATTGAAATTCATTTAGCTAATGATTGTCCAAGGCATGAAGGGAAGATTTCTTGGAAACTAATATATTATATATATATATATATATATATATATATATATATATATATATATTTTTTTTGTGCTGCTTCTTTATAAGCAGGAAATTTATTCCATTGCTTTGCAGCACTCTCTATCCCTTTCTTGTAGACTTTGCTTTGGTTTAGGAGAATCTTGGAGTTTGCTTGATTTTACCTCATTTAAAGCATATCCCATAAGATAGTTCTTTTCATGACTAACTGGATTATTTGTTTTTTATAATCTTTTAGTTTTTTGTAAGTCCTCTTTCCTAACTCTGTTTTGGTTAGGAATTCAACACCACCCTTAAAGTGTCTGGTGTCCAGTTTGAGAACTTCATAGAATTTTAAGGAGATTTCTTAATTTTGCTATGTGTTCTGCAACTGGCCCCATTCTTATGGCAAACAACTTTTAGACATGATGACTTTTGATGCAAAATATATCATAAACAGATCTATAGAAGCTAGAATGGGTATACAATGAAGATCTCAACTGTCATTGTTTGCCTGAGTATGTAAGGAAAAATTAAGAAACTTTTAGATGGCAATGGATCTGGTGTAACTGTAGTTATTACAGATCCAATTTCTTAGTTCAAATTCCATGAATGCTGGATCTTTGGTGGATACCAGACACTTTGCTGGTAAGTTTGCATTGAACTCATAAGAATATTAGATTGCATTGACCAATAGCCTGTCGTGTACTTGTCTTTCTTACTTGGTCAACCAAGATCTGATGATGCTGCTATGTTTGATGCAGGTTATATTGTACACAGAACTATATGTAAGTATGGCTCATGTGCTGATCCTGGGAAGTAAATCCCTTTGATTTGAGCTTTCTGTGAGTGCTATGATCTTTTTGAGAATTTACTAATTTTCTTTCCCATGATGCAGTCATATTGTGTGGAATTTATCATTTTAGAAGGCGATAATCTCAATAAAATATTTCCTGGGGCTGCGATCGAGTGGGCTGGAATCCATATTGATTCTGTTCACTTGTTTGGAATGTTAACTGCTCTTATTGTTCTACCAACTGTTTGGCTGCGAGACCTTAGAATCATCTCCTACCTTTCAGGTTGGAATTGTCATTTTCCATATATATTTAGGATCTTACTGGAAGATTTAATTTGGTAACAGTCTCTTTTGCAGCTGGTGGTGTGGTTGCCACTATTTTGGTTTTTGTCTCTGTCTTTTTTGTTGGTACCATGGATGGAATTGGGTTCCATCACACTGGTAAAGCTGTAAATTGGGGGGGCCTGCCATTTGCTATTGGTGTGTATGGTTTTTGCTTCTCTGGTCATTCGGTGTTTCCAAATATTTACCAATCAATGTCAGATCGGTCAAAATTTAATAGAGCATTGCTAATATGGTATTAACATACCTAGCGTTACTCAGTAATTTATTTAAAGCATTCTTCAAACTGTTTCCTGAAAAATTCTCTCTCCAACTTCTGTAAACAGTTTCGCTTTGTGCACTGCAATATATGGCTCTTTTGCCACACTTGGATATCGTATGTTTGGTGATGGCACACTCTCTCAAATAACATTGAACTTACCAAAGCACACATTTGCCTCAAAGGTTGCTATATGGACAACGGTAATTATCATATTTTAAGATCAGTCGTTGACTTCTTGTTTTTTCTCTGTCATTTCTTAACATTGTGATAATGTGCTTTTCGTCAGGTAATCAATCCATTCACTAAGTATCCTTTTGACTTAAATTGTCTTCATGAACTGGCTTGCCTTATGCAAGAACTCTTGTTTTTTATCACCTTCGTTCTACCCTTAATTAAAAACAGGTATGCTTTATTACTAAATCCATTAGCCAGGAGTTTGGAGGAGCTGCTTCCTCCAAGAACTGCTGATACAATATGGTGCTCTATTTTATTAAGAACCACCCTCGTCGTTTCTACCGTATGCATTGCTTTTATTCTACCCTTCTTCGGTATGTATTTTGGACATTTCTTACTAAAAATCTAATTGCTGCTCATATTTTAGTACTAGCTAACACTCTTTTAATTAGCTGCCAGATGCATAAATACACAAAGAAATGTGAAAAAAAAAGGAAAGAGAGATAGAGGGGGATGGTTACCATCAGTTCCTTGTGTCTCTCTCTGTCATCAGCTTTGATCTGATGCTCAACATTTGACATGAAAAAGATGTGTTACCATAAAAAATTAAAAGTACAAACTATTGTTTAATGGGTGAAATCAGAGGTTGTGAAATGACAATAATATGGAGTGAAATTGTCTTTTGTAATTTTCAAGGATGCATGCATAACATTGTGGACCTCACCTTAAAGGCACACATGAAATTACTATTTTGGAAATTGAGATTACATGTACACGAATTTTCTTCTGATACCGGTTAGGCAGCACTAGTAGGTCCCCACATAATCCCTCTTCCAATCACATCATGGTTAGCCTTAAAAGGTCATCACCCCCAATGCATATCACTAGTTGCATTGAGATATGGCTAGAGTTGGCTTCGGTACCATTTATGATGACTTATCGAAGTAACTGTCTCTACATTGCGTGTTCTTTTATCCCTGTAAGCATCAATGTTCTCTCTTGCAGACTTGCACACATTTGTTTTGGCAATGTATATGTGGATCCTTGTCCTTGTTTTTGCATGTCATAATCGTCAATCATACATTAAATTATCTCACCTAGGGATGCATCTCAGTTGAATTGGTTTGAGCTAATCATAAATGCAGGTCCAACCATCACATGAAAATCTGTTGCAACCAGACTGACCCAATCCAACCTTGACATTGTTCAAGAGCTGGACCAATGATTACGTTGAGTTGGATGGGTCTTTTTGGGTATGTTCAAGAAAAATAGGTTGCAAAGAGGAAGTGTAAAAGAAGAGAGTCTGAAGAACTCCCAATGTCATTGACTTGTTAATAAGGCTAAATTGTATGTGACATAAACACCATATGTAGTTGGTGTGCTATTGCACTAAAGTGGCTAAAGGATCGAGCATTTATCAGTCATATCATGTACCAGACTGGATCAGTGAACTTGATACTAGTTGGTGTACCATTATGGTATTTTTCAATGATACCTGGTGGTATGGGTCAATGTACTGCTCAGTATCTCAATATCATACTTGGTTGATTGGTTGTTGAAACCAGTGTCTGGATTGGTATTCAAAGCAACAATGCAAAATCCTAGTAGGGTAGGAGTTGTCGATGGAACAAATTGATAATAAATATGGGACATCATATGGTATATGCATGACAAAGTCTTTGTTACAAGTAGGGTTCTGAATACTGTACCATACCATTGTACTGAGCTTTGCTCGGTATGGTACAGTACAGTGTATCGAGTGGTACGTCGTCAGGGCGTACCGAGTGGTACACCTAAATTAGGCATAAGCTCTTCTGAAAATATCTGAAAAATAGACTAACACAATAGTTCTTAGTAAAAAGGTCAGCATTCTTTAAGTCAATATTCCTTTTTAATCTCGAGTATTCTTTTGTCGTGCTTCGTGTTAATCACTCCGGCTGTTGAGCTTTTTTCATACCGTTCGTAGACTTTATTAAGTACTAATCAGAATAAAAATTTGAATCCCAGAAACCTGCGGCATCCACCCATCTGCTTATGATCTCTATGCAGATTGTTCTTACTAGATGTGGGTTCCGCGAGTGGGTCCTTGGTCATTCCCAATTGTCGGAGGGTAGGTAAGCGAGCATTGTTGTCGGTGTGCGCAAAGCATTTTGAAAAAGGAGGTCAATTGGTGGGCCCCATCGAACAAGCAGGTACATGGCAGCAGGGAGGGAAGAGAGCGTTACATGGCGAAGTTGGTAGAGTAAGCAGAGCATTACGAGGAGATGGTGGAGTACATGGAGAAGGTCGTTGGCGCGGTGGGGGAGGGGGAGAAGCTCACGG
The DNA here is from genome assembly GCF_036884655.1 of Musa acuminata AAA Group. Classification (NCBI taxonomy): domain Eukaryota; kingdom Viridiplantae; phylum Streptophyta; class Magnoliopsida; order Zingiberales; family Musaceae; genus Musa; species Musa acuminata. Next base: position 126,341 of record NC_088354.1, on the reverse strand, counting down.
TGGAGGAGCGCAACCTCCTCTCTGTCACCTACAAGAATGTCATCGTCGCTTGCCGTGCGTCTTGGCGGATCGAGTCCAAGCTCGACTCCATCTATGGCGGCATCCTCCGCCTCCTCGATGCTCACCTCATCCCTGTCGCTGCCACTACCGACTCCAAGGTCTTCTACTTGAAGATGAAGGGTGACTATCACCGCTACCTGGCCGAATTTAAGACCGGATCTGAGCGGAATTTAAGACCGTACCTAAGATCGGTGGTAATGGTCAAAATTTCAATTGTTACTACCCGATACAGGCCCGTATCATTTGTTACAGGGCTATATCAATGGTACTGCCCAGTAGCTGGCGGTCCGTGTATCGGTCTGCTGGCGGACCAATATGTACTGCCTATATCAGGTGGTACGATTCGGTATTAAAAACCCTGGTTACACGTGTCAGAGCATTCTATTGTGAAAAACAAGTATAACTTTCTGAAATAATACAATTCCACTCTATGTATTGAGGATGAGTTTTTTTTTATAGTCTAAAAAAAGGGCATACCTTGTGCACGAGGCTCTCATCAATGTGGGGTCTGAGGAGGGTCAATATACGTAGTCTTATCTTTAAATATTTAAAAAGATTATTTTTGTGACTTGAATCCCGATCTCCTAGGTCACAAAGGTACAACCTTATCAATGTACCAAGGCTCACCCTAAGTTTTTTTACTAGTATGATTGGTAAAATTGGATGAGTTAGGTAGGCCAATGGCTTCAACTATCAAATACCTATATTGTACTGACCAGTATTAACTAGTCCAACCATAGGCTGGTATTGAATCATATGGTCTTATTAGTTGGTATTTTATTATTATAATTTTTTTTTGGGCAACCAAGTGGTATGGACAGTAAGCCTCCAGTATACTGAAACTGTATCAATCAGGTAGATTACCCAACCAGTTTAGGACTGGGATTTAAATCCTTAGGTAGGACTATTAATTGGGAATAGAGGATGGAGTTTTAGTTGCCAGTGTGAGACTGTGATTCATTTTGCTAGTCAATATTTACTATTCATCTATAAATCCATATCTACCTAAAACCAAATTAGTCGCTATAATCATATCTCTACCTGTAAGTCAATATATCCAGCCTATGAAAGTGGAAAAGTTTTCTTTTACTGGTAGCAAGTCTAAGTTGTGACTTGGCAAGTTGAACTGACGTCAAAGCCTAGACAAACTTTGTGGGGTAAGACTTTTTCTCTTACCTAGCTATTGTTTCTTTGCCCCCCTTTTCCTCAACTCTTGAGCATTTTTTTGTTTAGGATATTAGAATACTGACATGTGCAGTTCAACAAGCATATAGTCTTGTTTTCTTGTATGAGAAAAACAATGTTTTATGACTTTATTATATGATTGAAGTATTGAACATTCCAAATGATAATTTCTTCTTTGGACCATATTAACTTCAAGCTGTTATGACATGGTTTCAGGTCTTGTGATGGCATTGATCGGTTCACTTCTCAGTATACTTGTGGTATAGCTTTGTTCTATTTTTTCCTTATTAGACATTCAAACCCTTTTAAGCATTAGTTTTGGATCTTGTCTGCAGTTTTTACATGGCCATGTTTTAACTGGATACATTTATCTTTCATCTGACTGAAGCAGGGATATGGACATTTTTGCATGTATGGTACTGTATATAATTAAGCTTGATGACGTTATTTAGAGTAAGAATGCATAGTTATGTATGATAATAAATAACAAGTAATTAAGTAACAATTCCGAATACATTTATATCAAAAGATTGCTTTTAGTGACAATTGGTCAAACATAAAGATAAAATCACAAGAGTTTGTGATAAATGAAGTAAGATCATTAATTAAGTAACTTGATGTTTGAATTTGTCCATAATAAATGTCAACATTTAATAAAAGAAAAACTAACTTATCCCAAGAAGCATTATGAAATCAAGATTTCAAATCTGGATCTGGTACTGGTTTCAGTGATCTATCAGACCAGTATGGGATCGGCATACAGGACGGTATATCTGCCTGTTCTGTTCAGTGTCACTGAATACAATAGTAAAAAAGAATGGTATTGTTCCAATATCAAGCTATATGTTTCTATATGGTGCTTGGACTAGTAAATACGAAACCATATCGACCAATATGGTTGAGATATGAAACCTTGCATGGAATATATCCTTAGTTGCTTAAAATTTAAAATATTTGAAATTCAAAGATTTTGAGGAAGTATCTAATAAGCATCCAAGAATATCCCTAAATATTGCATGTAAAGCTTATCTTATATATATATGACATAATTTGAAGTATCCATGTTGTCTGATCAAGGGCTATGGATTACATTTGGTGGGAAAAAAAGGCCTCATCTTTGTATGCTTTGGGTTATCTCGTGGTTGCGTGACTTGCTGATCTTATGGTCATATTTTTATTAATTATATAAAAAGTATCTTCACAGGTACCTGATTTTAGCCATCTCTTGACAATTTCATAGACATGTATTTGATTTAGTATATTATATATCTAGAGATATCCTATAAATATTATGTATGACACATATATAGATATGGGAGTATGGTTTACAATTTCATTTACCAGTAATGTACTGGGTATGGCAGTATGAATCAAGTTTCAAAAAATGCCTGAAAAGAAAAGCTGGAACATCAAGGTTTGCAATTTCGCATACTGGTAGGATACCAGTTGGGGCTTGGACTGGTACCATAGTGATCCATACCGGTTTGCTGAGTGTATGAATTTCTGAAAAAGCCCCAAAACAACTAAAAAAGAAAAAAAAAATTACTCAGCACAGGTTATTTACCATTTGGGTTTTAGCTTTTCATTCTTTGCTAGTCTTTATAAGTTCTGTTATTTTCTATAATGTTGTCCTGTGCATGTATGATGCTGAGATCATACTTTGGACACTTAATTTGTTCATCATTCCACCTTTTGTCATGGAAAACATGCTAAAGAGTTAAGATAGCCCATAATTTTGTATGGTTTCACCAATCAAGGGTGAGGCTGAGTGCTTACTTGAAAGGATGCCTTTCACAGTGAGTAGCCTCGATTTTTCATAATCTGTGTACTTTATGACATGGGGTGCACCCTTAAGCTGGACTTTTATGAGTCAGTTATCTAGGACTTGTGGGTCACTGGTATGGATCAACTAGATATGTTCACTCTTATCTTGTTGTATTCTAATTTGATTCCATATTGTTCCCATTATGACTTCAGATTGTTAATACTTTTCCATGACATAATAGAGTTTTTTTTGTTTATGTTTTCTTAAAAGCTTAGAAATAAGTTATGATAGTACATCCTGGTTTTGTATTATTTTGTTTGTATATGGTTATTGTTTCTCACTGTGTTTTTTTTTTCATTTGAAGTAATTCTTAATTTACAAGAATGTGGGATATAGAAAGATATTGAATTAGGTCAAATACTTAAACAAATATTACTTTTTCCAAAGAGTAAATATTATACATTATCTGATTTGCTTTACCAGGCCATTGTAATGCCCGCACTGTGCTTCTTGAAGATATTTAAGAACAAAGCTAAACCATTGCAGGTAATGTGAGCTTGCTTCTTGAAGATATTTTACAGTAACTCTAGTATCTGTTCTTCTCTTCAATGGAGAACAGAGAAGATTTTAAGATTACATGTGGTATCATCACCTATTAAAATCCTTAATTGGCTATTTTATGATCAGTTTAATTTAAGACTGATTTGATTAAGGTGTATCGGGTAACCTAAAAGTGCAAATTCGGGTTCTGATGATCTGCTTGCTTTTGTACGTTAACAGATTGTTTTGGGCACCACCATTGCTGCATTAGGCATCATCAGCGCTGCACTCGGAACATACTCGTCTATATCACGGATAGCAAGCAGTTACTAAGGTCCAAGAAGAATTGACAGCACTCAGCTACATTATTCCTGTAATTTGGCACATTTTCCTGCAGTTTAATGTAAAATCTTCTTGCTAAGTATTGATCTATTTAATGATGTGGGAATCTTTCGATAAGTATGAACATTTGTCTCTCGTTTAGTTGAGTAAAAAGTTGCTTGTAAAAAATCTTGTTTGTTGGGATGGTGACGTTAAACTCCATTTATTTCTGTGTCAGAAAACTGTAATGGGTAATGTGTGGTGTACTCGTTTGTGGCGACATGGCACCTTTGGTCTAATGCAGACACATTGGGTTCTCCGGGAGGTCTTCCTGTCTGTCTGATAGAGGGAGAGCATTCTCTCATCTGATCAATAGTTCGACAATTTTGAATCGAACAAGATTTTGAAGCAGTCAGAATTTTTTTTTAAAAAAAACAACGATCAAATGCCCCTATAAATCATAAATTTATTCTTTTGATGGCTTAATAAATTGATTAATTAGAGGGATGTTTTGAGATAATAAAAAAAAATTAAAATATATGGTTTTGATTCGAAACCAAAATCATATGGAATCGATTTAATTCAGCGGAGCTCATGAGAAAACCTTTGGAGGATCACCAAAAACTAGGAGGCAGCCATCGATAATTAGCCAAGCCCAAGCCAATAAGAAAACCCACCCACCGCGTCGACTATACATTGCGACTTAAGTGACACTTCATAAAGGTCCGATATGTCTTCCTCAATATAATCAAAATATCAAATGTGTATTTTGATGATGTACAATCGTCAAATGTATATTTTTATGACTTGAAGTCCGAAGGTCGAATGTGTATTTCAACAACACCCAGTTGAAAGGTCAAATATGTATTTTGATGACACAGTCAAAAATCCCGACTCATATCTTAGCAACACAAAGCTCAAATATGCATTTCGATGATATGCAGCTGAAAGTCCAATCGTGCATTTCAAAAACATACAATCGAAAGGTCAAATGTGTATTCCGACGATACGACCAAAAAAAGCCGAACGTAGATAACACGACTCCATGGCTTAGATGTAAAATATCTCCCTATCAATATTTATATTATCGCTAAGGTGGCTTCTTGACTCAATAACGAAACACTCAAATGAACCAAGAGAAGAGAGAGGGGGGAGGGAGGATTCTAGTGATAGGTGGAAAATGATGTGATAGACACTTTAACATCATATGACAGCACATGACTGATACATCAATCTCCCGAGGCCATGTCAACCACATGCATCAAATAGGTGACAAATTGTCTCAACACCACATGGTGATGTGTGCCCAACATGCTAACTTCTCAAGCCTAACGATAATCACATGTGGTCGAGGCTACATGTCTCTAACCTAGATTGAGCTAGTTAAGGGATGCATTAGATCCAACAATATAACACTATTACCTTAATTCACTTCAAGAATATCACACGGTTCCTCACAATTGTTAGTGATATTAGATATAACAATCCTCAAAGTCACTTGTAAAAAGGATCTCCTAAGTGCATTTCAAACACATTGATAATTTTTCATAATAAAACTATCCGACTCGAACGTGTCCAAACTCAAAACTAATTTGATTGTTGGAGGGGTATTTACCGAGAATACCCTCTCGACTTAATTTTTGTAAGTCTGGCTCTGCCAGTGTGTTACACTGACACGACAAGGACCTCAATTTTATATATATATATATATATATATATATATATATATATATATATATATATATATATATATATATATATATTTTGGTACTTGGATAGGTTAAGTTCATAGTTAAATTCATCAGTTGAAATCAAACGTATTTACCAATCGGGTCAATCGGACCGATGTATTTAGATCTCAAGCTCGTCAATCTCGTGTTGGGTCAAGGATCGATACCACCCTATTTGTGCAGCGGCGGATCACGGTTCCTCATCCACACGGTATCGGCTAACGAACGGGAAACAGGCCCAGAGCTAACGCGAGATGGCGTCGACGGTGGCTGGGTCTGCCGCCGCCGTTCCGATCCGGGGAACGGTCTCCGCCACCGGCTCCATCGGTCGCCGCGCCCTCCTGCGTCCTGCGGGGAGCCGCAGCCTCCGCTTCGCCCTCTCCAAACGGGTCGACGTCGAGCTCTACCGCCCTGGTGCGTGCTTCCGCCCCTCTTCTTCTTTTTCTTCCAAAATCCTTTCTTTTCTTCCTTTTACTTTCCCTGTTTCTGCTCTGATTCCAATTGGTGCTTTGCGGATCTGAATTCATTGTTCTTGGTGTTCATTTAAATCTATTATATTCCTAAAAGGGGATAAAAGGAAGAAATATATGCGCCAAAATTAACATGATATCAACGAAATTTGATTTTTATGTTGTTGAATTGTTTGTTAGTCAAATTGATCGTTAAGGCTTATTGTTTAGTTAATGTTAGATATTTCACAAATAAAGACAAAAAAAAAGAAATGGTTTGGCATGGGAGGTTTTGATGGAGCGTTTGAAGTGGATTATTTGACTTTTATTTTTAATTAGCAAAAACATTATAAATTTTTTTTTTTTGACTAAATTCCCTACACTTTGTTGGAATGTTCAGGTGACTAAATTAGGATTGTAATAGACCAGTGAACGCCACAGAAGGCTCTAACTCTGTCCATCCTAATATAGATGTGGGACTAAACAGGGATCAATAAATATCAGATATTTGGGAAAACCATACTGGTGACCAATTTTGATTATGGTATACAAATGTTATAAGTACTGAATCTTGTGACCATTTTTTTTTTCTTTTGTTTAGAGTGGATGTAAATATAGATATAAACCGAATGAGTGATGTGTCTTGACTGTAATTGGGGATAGGGTAGACACTGATATGATTAATGCATTGATCAGATAAGTTTGCAAAAATGCATAATTAAACCACCAATCCAAACTTGTCCATTATATTTATGGGAAGACCATAAAGCAAGTGTGAGATGAAAAAAAAAAGGGAATAACCAATCAATAATCTTTTCTTCCTTTTATTAAATGATTTTTTATTTTTACATTCAAATATGTATGGATATTTGAATATACGGATCCAGCTAGAACTTAATCTGAATCCATATTCAAAAGTTCAGAGAAACAAATTTCTGATATGATTATGGATATACGAGGATATACATTTTGGCCATGATGTCCGGTTTGCCTCATCTTTGTAAAAGTATAACAATGGACATTATCTGATTCACTCTTGTCATTACTCAATGATGTAATTTTTGGCCATCTGACTGAGATAAGTAAAAGTTGGTGATGATTTATGACTGTTTATGGAAGGTAAGCAGAGTAAAAGGGAAGTTATGCTGGATCTTAGAGACCATAGATCATGCGATAAGACTTGATAATATTGGAACTCATATGAAGTTTTGGAATGTCACACGTGAATAACCTCAAAATTGTTGTTTTGTTGCCTCCAACCCAATTGCTTGTCTTTCTTTTCATCGAGTTTATTGATCTGTACTCCTTGTGCCACATGTCCATGCTATGGCACATCATTGCATAATCATGTTTCCATGGCCAAATATGTTGAAGTTTTGGCAAAGCCCCTTTGTTTGGTAGAATCTCCTTGTCATTTGTTTAAATTAATAGTTATGATTCCATGTGCACTGTCCCTGTGTTCTTAATGGGCATTTATATTTATTGTCTCTGTCATGCATCCTATTTTATTTATCATTTTATTTTCTACAGTGAAATTAATTGTGGTTTCATTTCTGCTACATAGGCAGTGAAGTATGCTAACTCAATGGTGTCTTTTCATTGTTTAGCTGTATAACCATTATGGATCTTGACAAAGAATCTAAGTTTAATCATACCAGATGACTTAAGATGGTGAAGGAAGCAATTTTATCCACAATTTTCTATTGCCTGTGTGTGTTCGTTTTCCAATAGCGTGATAGTTAGCAATTTCTTTCTCCTCGTCTGGTTTTGAGCTACAAGGAAATTTTGATAACTACGTTAGATTCTGTAGTTTTAAATAGTTCAGTAGAACTTACTGCCATTCATGTCACTGGCTGTGATTCTTTCACAAGGTGACAGAATGAAAACAAGGAATTTAATAACAATGTGGCAGAACTCTCCAAATGCAGTAGGAAAAATGTGGAGATAATGGTTGCTTCTTTACAATAGCTGTTTTCACGGGGTGAAAGAATGAAAACGAGGAATTTTCTGAATGACAATAAGGCTGAACTCTCCAAATACAGTAGGATATATGTGGAGATTATGGATGTTATTGTAGTTTCTTCTGCTGTATCATTTTGGTTTCCTATCTGCCATCTTCATTGCTAAAAGAACAACTTTCAGTTTGCTTAGTTATGTTAAGTCGTGGCTGAATGTTCACTAGGAAGATTGGAGTGCCTGTAGCTTGGTTCAAGTGAATATATATTCATCTTATTTTACGTGGCTCTCTGCATTTTTTTACTACTAGTGTCAAACATAGTAATGGATGGAAGTTTGAGTTTATTCTATGTAGCCAAACAATCACCACAGAACTACAGTGCAGCAAACTCCATCCTTGACTATAGCTAGATAAATCCGTGATATACATCCATGTCATGTTTGCTTCAAGTTTCATGTTTGTTTTCATGTCTTGACATGTTGGTGTCAAGTCCTGAATTGAAGCCTCAGAAAATTCTTTATTCTCAACTTTCATATATTTGCATATGCATGACTTTCTGGAACTCGATCAGTCTTGTTCAAATGAGCTCCTGGACCAAGATTTTGCACTCTGTTATTTGACATAGTAATTAATTTAAGATTTAGCGGAACATCAGCCAAAAAGATATAAAATCTTTTTCAGCATAAAGAGACTCTTTATCTTCTGCAGTGCTTCATCCTCAGAGCTCGCTGCGGAGGTTGACCAGGGTAATAAGTGGAGAGGCAGAGGGAAACCCAAGCACTGAGGATACTATGTTGGATGAGCAAACACTGCAACAGGATCTAGAGGTTGCCATTAAAGACGAGGACTATGCTCGTGCTGCTCAGATCAGAGATCGTCTTCGTATTCTCCACGAGGACAGCAAGGCTTCTGTTCTCTCCGCTAATGCCCGATTCTACCATGCTTTCAAGAATGGAGATCTTGCTGCTATGCACTCAATTTGGGCTAAAGGGGAGCATGTGTATGTTATACATCCTGGTGCAGGCACTATATCTGGCTATGAGATGGTCATGGGAAGCTGGGAAATCGTGTGCAATGCTGATTATGAGTTCCCTCTCCAAATCGATCTGAAGAATGTTGAGGTCCATGTGAGAGGCAATGTTGGGTATGTATCTTGCATGGAGGTGGTCAAGACAAAAGGCAGCAGTTGGGGTAAACAAGTAGCAACAAACGTGTTTGAGAGGATCAATGGACAATGGTTTATATGCATTCACCACGCATCACATATCGATGAATGAAGCAGCTAAATTGAAATGAAGCATTATGAATAGATTTCTTTCAGATCGAGCATACCATATGGAGCATTCAGTTTTCCTCCTCTGGTCGACGTAGATTTAATTTCAATACGATTTTTTGAGGAAACTTTAAAGAGCTAGCTGATTATGATTGCTTTCAGTCTCACTCTGAGATCATAATTAGTTGCACTGTAGCCTTTATGAGAACATTCATCATAAGTGTAATGATAATGTAATCTGGAGTTCAGATATTGTGCCGAAGAGATCAAATTTATGACTAGTTGAAATGTTCATTTTATAGCCAACTGAAAATATTTGCACATCCCTCCAGGATATTTGTTGAATATTTGTTAATTCTTCTCACGCTATACACACCAAAGCTTTACATTCTGAATCAATACTGGCTAAAGTCCACTTGCAACAGCAAGCAGTCGAGGAGTAACTGAGCTGACAAATTTCGGATTCTCGAGGCTTGTGCATGATATTGTAAATCTTAAATCAGTATTCTAAGCACCCAGACACTTTACATAATAACCAAAATTCATATTTCCATACAAAATCTTACGAAGCAAAGTGTCTAGATATCTTCAGGTTTTTTTTTTGTACCGACAAGTTTCGACTTGATATCTATTAACTCTCTGACAACATTCTGCATAGAAGGCCTCCTACTTGCCTCCTTTGCTGTGCATCTCATGGCCAGAAAAAGCACCTTGTGCACTTCTTCTAACTCCCAAGTTCCCATAACTTGATTCATGAGATCTTGATCCACAACTGGTCCAATTTCACCATTCCCATCCAATGTTGAAGTCACCCAATTCACTATGTCCATGTTTTCGGGAAATGAAGGATCCAAGGCCTTTTTTCTGGTAAGAAGCTCTAGTAGAACTACTCCATAGCTATATACATCTGACTCCTTGCTCTTTCTGGTTGTGTATGCAGTCTCTGTTACAAGGCATAGCAGCTTAACATCATAATGCAATTCTATGAAAGAGGATTTTAATCGAACATCTATACTGGAGAAAATAATAGTCGTATTCACAAGATGAAATGATATCATGGAAGGAGTAAGCAAAGCTTACAATCACCAACCCTACTAAAATAGCTTAGGTATTAAGCAAAAGAAGAAAACCATACCTGGAGAAATATAACCAACGGTGCCCATAATAGCAGTTGACTGAGATGATGAAGAATTTTCATCAAGAAGCTTAGCAATTCCGAAATCCGAGATATGTGGCTCCATATCAGTGTCCAACAATATGTTTTTAGGTTTAATATCACGATGAATAATAGCTGGACTACAGTCATCATGAAGATAAACCAGCCCCTGGGCAATTCCAAGAGCTATCTTATACCGCACCTTCCACTCCAAGACTGGTGCAGGGTTGAGCTCATGCAGAACATCATGGAGGCTGCCATTTTCCATGTACTCGTACAATATTAACCCATAATCTTTTTTCAACCAAAATTTCTCCAATTTCACTAGATTTCGGTGCCTGATTTTTCCGATTGTTTGAATTTCTCTTATCATGCTTGTGTTTGATGCCTTCTGGCCTACAAAAACAAGCTTCTTTATAGCATATAATTTCCCTGTGTTGAGCACTGCCTTGTAGACTATCCCATGAGCTCCTCTCCCTATTTCATGTCTCTTGTCTAAGTTCTCAGTGGCTTCAATCACTTGGTTCAGAAGAAAAGAGGAACCTTCATGTAAGGATGGACCTTCATCCTCCAATCTTCTTGTACACTTAAGAAGTATAAATCCCAAAAGAAGAATGACCGATGCACACACCAAGGATGAACCAAGAACTATAATTACAATCGCAATCTTGCCTAAGCCTTTTGAATTATTTGATGCTGCACATGGCTTCAATATAGAAGTAACATTCGTGCAAGTTGAATCAGCTGCCTGACAAGAGATGCATAATTCAGGATTGCCCATAAATGAGCTTGGTGAAAGTTCCAAAAGCTTAAGCCAATTATTTGGCACTGGACCAGCGAGATTGTTATATGAAACATCGACATAAGTTAGCGAACGGAGATCACTCAAAGGCATCAGACTTCCTGTCAGGTTGTTGAGAGATATATCCAAGCTGTGTAGCATTTTCAGATTCCCTAATTCTCCTGGAATCTGTCCTGTAAGTCCATTGTCACTGAGATTCAAAGCTATCTCCAAGATTTGCAATGAACCCAATGATGAAGGAATACCACCTCCCAACTTGTTTCCTCCAAGCTGCAGTTCAAACAATCCACTAAATTCTGACAGGAAATTTGGAATACCACCACTAAATTGATTACCTTGCAGTATCAACCGGGAGAGGTGTGTTAAGTTTGTTAGGCTTGATGGAATCATGCCATTTAAAGAGTTGAACCCCAAGTCCAGCAAATATAACTTACTACATTGTGAAATCTGTGGAGATAGTGGACCATACAAATTGTTGTTAGACAGATTCAGGACATGTAGGTTCAATAGATTTCCTATTTCTTGAGGTATCGGCCCATCAAGCTTGTTCTTTGACAGGTTTATCATGGTGAGATTCATACAATTTGCTAAACTTGCTGGAATATGTCCATTCAATCTGTTCAAACTTAAATCCATGTATGACAAACTTGATATCACTATGAATTCTGGGATCGGACCGCTAAGTCTGTTATCACGAAGGATCAACCTTCGCAAACTTGAACAGTTCCCAATTCCCGGAGGCATTGTCCCATTAAGCAGATTAGAACCCAAATTCAACACTACTAACTGATTTCCGAAACAGATATTTGGTGGGAAGCCACCAACAAAGCCACTATTTGTAAAGTCAATTTGCACTAGGCTACTGTTGATTCCCAAACACTGAGGTATGACTCCAGTGAACTGATTATTGTAAAGAGAAATGTTCCTCAATCTATTTAACTCACAGATCTCAGAAGGTAGCTCTCCAGAGATATTGTTATTGTAAATAAGAATTGATGTGAGATTTGGAATTTTCCAGATGTCCATCGGTACCTCTCCAATCAGATTATTATCGAAAAGATAAAGCTTTTTCAGATTTCTCAGATTACCCAATTGACTTGGAATAACTCCTTTTAGCTGGTTCGAGTACAGCTCCAATTCAATCAAAGATGTGCATTGCCCAATCTCAGAAGGAATAAGCCCCGACAAAGAATTAGCAGATAGGTAAAGCTTCTCAACCTTTGTCAAAGAGCCAAGCGCAGATGGTATTTTCCCAGACAAGCTATTGTTAACAGCATCAAAAATGCTCAAATTGCTACAGTTACCAATTGCTGCTGGAATTTCACCTTCAAATTGGTTATATGTCAATATTAATTCCTCCAGCTTGCAACTGTTGTAACCAAAAGGGATTCTTCCTACAAAATTATTTATGTTAACATCCACATATCTAAGTCCTCTGATGTCACTTAGAGTCCTCGGAAGAGGTCCACTCAACTGGTTATCAAACAGATAGAGCTCCTCTAACTTGCTAAAGTTCCCAACCGAATCAGGCAAAGGGCCTGACAAATGATTTTGGCTAAGCCACAGAGACTTAATCCTGCTCATATTTCTACCGATAGAAGGGATCGAGCCAGTGAGATTGTTATCATTAAGGAAGATTGTCTGAAGATTCAGACCCCAAAACAATTGATTTGGTATATTTCCACTCAGAAAATTTTCGAAAAGTGACAAGTAGGACAACTTGTTGAGGTTCTGGAGGGTTTCTGGTATCTCATCCGAAAGTAAGTTGACTGCGAGGTCCAAGTGCTCAAGAAGGCTGCAATTGCCTAATTCCGATGGGATAATTCCAGAAAGCTTGTTGATGCCGAGATCAAGTTTCCTCAGGCGACTCAGCAACCCAATTTCTTTCCCCAGTGAACCAGAAATTCCACTCTCAGGAAGCTCAACCGAGACCACAAATCCACTCCTGTCGCAACGGATTCCCACCCATTTGCAGGGATTTGGGTCTGAAGAATTCCAAGTGGTGTTAACCGATGAGGGCAATATTAAGCTCTTGCAAAGGGTCATCAGGGTCTCTCCATCATCGTTCAAAGCATTGTATAGTGGAAAGAAAGCCAAGACCAACACAAAATGCCAATGATGAGACCCCATCACCCCTAGAGAGGTGGAAAAAGTAATCTAGTGAGTGTTTTTGTCGATTCCTAATATCCTGTTACCTCAATAAGACAAAAAAAAGTTAATCCAAGCAAATAAACACGTACCTAAGAAGAATTATGGTGTTGAGGGAGACCTGATCCGCGCACAAGGGAAAACACCTACACCATGCTGAGAGCAAAAGAAGATCAAAGGATCCAAGAAATCAGAGAATGCTATTACTGCTGTACAAAAGAACCAACTCAGACCTCCGAATGACCACTAAAATTTACCAGAAGTAACGAAATAGAACGGCAACTTAGCAAGACATGGAGATCTAAGCAATACAAAAGCCTCCCACTCTCAGAAGCTACAGAAAACAGAGGAAACCCAAGGAGAGAGCATACCACACCTCATCCAATCGAGACTCCTCGTAATTCCGACCCTTTGTTCTTTATCAGCTTAGGATGAAACGTCGTCACGCGGGACACCAGCTTCCCACTGCCTTTACTGGGAAAAGTTTTACTCGTTCATTTGTATGCCCCTGCTCTTCTAAGTATGGTGGGCAAAGGCAGCGTTCACACTGCGCTGACCAAAAAGCAGTGAGTTTAGCTGTGCCGTCAAACCCACAGCGCTCCGGTTGGAGGAGCATAAATGCTCACGGCTCGACACGAAGCTGCACGCGCTGCTGCGCACTCAGCGGCAGGGTCCACCGCCGGCAACAACTTGAAGCGCGTGCAGCGGGACAAAGAAGTCGCAGTCACATGGTGCGAATGAACCTAATGGTTATATGCATTGGATCAAACAGGTTATGGGCAAGTAGCAGTGCCAGGTTGTTACACTTGAGTGAAGAAATTATTATCGAAGAAGATTTAGCGTCGCGTGGTGATACTCGTAATACTTGTGTGCACTTGCAGCGTTTGACCTTGGGGAAAGGCAGGAAACCGATGGGGCACGTCAATTCCCACCATGTGCCGTCCCATGGCGGCCAGGCGATGTCAAATGGCATGTTGCGGCGTAGAACGAGCACGGGCACGAGGCGTGGACCTCTCACACCGAAAGCTCCCCCGTCTCGACCGAGTCAGAGAACAGCGCTTGGCCTCATAAGAACTTCCAGGACATCATTACTGGCGTCAGAATCAACTCGCTAATGTCTGCTATGACCAACGTGGATATTCGTCAGGCGAGGAGAACCCTGCACGCTCGTGTACAAGAAATAACAGGTCTCCCGAGGTGGACCTATTTCCTTTTGATTGGTAAATCAAATGACGACGAAGTTGGATACTAAGGAATAACTCGAACGATGGTCTTACCTTCTGCTTGCCCTCGTCATTGGAGAACTACCAAGGCCGTGTTCCATGCATCGCTTCATCTGACGGCATCTGCTATCAGACGCACACACGACAAGGGGGAGAAATGTATTCTATGTTCCGGTCTAAATCTTTGATCGAGTCGACTGCAATCACCAACTGACAAAATTAGTTGTTCTACGCCTTTAGTCAACTGAAAAATCTAAGGAATGTAGCAGGCCAACTGCTTCAGCATGAGGCGAAACAAGTAACAGTCGGAATGTCAACAATATCATCATGAGATTCACCTAGAAATCACTAAAACATTAAACCTTCATGAGTGCATCATAACGGAGAAAGATTACCTGAGATTGAGGAAAGCCTACAATAATTACAATTACAATAGTAAGGAATAAACACATGAAGTGAACAACGCATGAAAGTAATGTTGTTCAGGAAAACGCAAAGCAACACTAAAAGTCATAATCTGAAATTAAATCTACCACAAAAAGTGAGTGAGCAGAGTAAACAACCAGAAGAAAGAGAGAACTAAAACTTTGGAAATAAAGTTTAATTACAGTGAAAAAAATGATAAATGCAAAGAGCTAAGTGAAAACATCATTGTACAATAAGAGAACTATAATATGTCTCATTATGTAATATTATCTAGCAGATCCTGCAAACAGAAAAACTGTAAAGATTGTATAGGACAAAAATATTATTATTTCTTTTGTAATTCTTTCATTTGTCGATGTTTAATGGGGATATTTATCCAAATGAATTATGATCTATGTTAGATGACTTTTCGATGTTCATATGATAACATAATATTGAGAAACTTCATATACCATGATATTAAAAAAAAATTTCAAAGAGGGAGAAATAGTAATTTATAATTTTTGTCATTAATAAAGAGGGAGAAATAGTAACTCATGCCTAACTTTTGTTTATCTTTATTGATGATAAAGGGGGAAAAATGATGTCCGGGAGAATTATAATATCTTACTTATGATGTTTGTTTGTTAAACAACTCATATTTGATTTATGTAAATGGTTAACTTATATTTATCTTTATCTTTTAACCGACATTATATATTGATAATGATTGAAAATTAAAACTTGAAATGATTATGATTATAACTTCAAATTAAAACTTGATTATGAAGGTAAACTAGTGTAAAATGAAATCTGTACTCTCCATCATTTTCATGTATGTAGAGCTTGAGATAGTATATATTTCTTTTCTATTAAGCATAATTACCTGTCAATAAGTGCTTGTCGTAATATTTGATCGTATGATAAGCCACAGGTGTGTTGTTTCTTCACGGAGCTTGAGATTCCATTTGACACTAGTTTACCATCATAAATAGACTTGGAGAAGAGTCCTCCATGGAAGAGAGACTCACATAGTTTCTCACCATCTTTGCAAGCCAAACCCAAAACCTTTTCATGTATCGAGATCTCGAGATAGTATATATTTCTTTTCTATTAAGCATAAGTACCTGTCAAATAAGTGTTTGTCATGATCTTTGATAGCATGATAATCCACAAGTATGTTGTTTCTTCACGGAACTGTCTTTGAATTTTCTATTGCAAAAGTGAAGTACACAATAGAGTAGTTTTATAGTATTTGGTGGGCTGGTCAAACAAGTAACCTATTCAGAGATGACCATCTAACATATAGCCTCTTCTATATGCTGAATTACTTGACGAATATACTTATACTAACTCGGAAGTATAAGAATGACTTGGAACTCAAAACGAGACTTGGGATGGATCAAACTTTACTGTGGGATCACAATTTAGATAGTAGAGTAAATTTTGTGTTTAGATAAACTAACGTTCCTTGTGTTTTTTCTTGTAGATTTCTTTTCTTTCCTAACAACACATACTGCACCGAAAGGCTGTGACTATTATAGATGGATTATGAATTTTTATCCAAAAAAATTCCCAATTTATGGTGGACATGTTTGATAAACGTATACATTCATCTTAGAGAATTTTAACTATTATTCGAAACATTTGATGTTTAATGTTATCCTTTTTCTAATTGTAAAGTCTCTCATGTTTTACCCTAAGAAAATGTTATAGTGAGTCACCAAATCCTTTTGTATCTGGAGGGAGGATTAGCCTTGGGACGTTGACATTTTGGTTTGCTCGGATGCAAAAAGATATGCTCATTTAAATTTTAGTTAGTAAGATCTAACTTCCTCCTATATATAAAAAAAAAAAAACTCAATAATTTGATCATTAGAAACTGTACCAACATACCTCATTTATCTTTTCTTCTTCTCTTATGTATTATCATATTTGAAATCTTGAGTGCAACAACTATTATTATTAATAATTCACCCTCTCTTTCATTATCTCATTTATCTTTCCATATTTAAAGTACAGTCTTTTTATTTATTTACAGACAATTGAGACTAAAACTTTGACTTGGGCTAAAATAAGAACTTCTATCCGAACCAAGACTTTTTAACTAAATCTCTTATTTAATCATAAATTTTAATTTAATATTGTAACATCCTCTCATAGATTGAACTTTATGAAATAAATTATTATGAAAGGTCTTGAAACTCGATGCAATCTCCATGATGTGTAATATTTTTTTTTTATTTTTTTTTTATTTCTGAACAAAACAGTCCATAGTAGTCATTCATGCACTTGATTTTATCTATCTTGATCAAAGGTAAAACTCTAGTCTATCTCAGACAAGTCTTGCAATATATCTTAAACCAATCTTCAAATACGTAAGCAATCCAATAAAAATCATCACATAAAAAAATCTCTGGTTAAGCTCCTCCAATAGATGAATTCTTCCAAAGTATGGTAAAGTTTGAAAATGATTCTATAGTTTTTATCATGGGTAAGGGGAATGTGAAGATTCAAACTAAAAAATATTTAATCCAAACTATTTCTGATGTTTTATTTATTCCAAATTTGAAAAGAAATTTGGTCAATATAAGGCAGCTCCAAGAGAAGGGTTATGAGATCATTTTTATTAAAAGAGTTTGTTAAATTCAATATGGCTAGTGAAAGATTTGAATATTCAATTTAGAATTATCCAGAGTGCAAACTTCTATCTTGCATGGAAGAAATAAAATGCATTGATGTGGAGTATCACTTTTAACGAGATTTGACAAAGGAATATATAATTAGTCTCACCTATTGCATGGGTGATGATTAGATTGTTGATATCCTTACAAAGCCTCTCGAATTTTAACGTTTTAGACGCTAAAGAATCTGCTTAGAGTTTTCATTTTGGATTCTTTTAAACTGTAAATAATGATAAGATGATATAGGCTAGCATTATCTTAGGAGTTTGAGTTGTCATTTAAAGTTTATTTGTCTTATCTTTCATATGTAGGTTGATTCTTTTAAATCTCTTTTTGCAAGTTCATGTAAAGAGATAAATGAAATAGATGTGTTTCCTCTCAGCTTCTTTTCTTCTTTGTTCTTCACAAAAGCCAAGTCTTCTTCTCTGATATGAAGTCCTGATGAAATGCCTCACGAGTGCAAACTCCTTCTCAAAAGCAAGCCAATATTAGGTTTAATCATTAGCTTACAACTAATGTTGACTGTCATGAGAGTTACACAATCTCATGCTGAAACTTAAGCGTAACAAAAGGACATGTAATCAGATCCATTATCTAACTTTGAACTATATAGAATAGTTCATTTATTCCTGACAACAACCGATCGGTATCGTCTTGAAGCCATCTTCTTTCACTTCCCAGTTAGCGACGATTTAGAATGCGGAGATCGCATCTCACGGAGCCTTCTTTCATCAGACAGTAGTTTGGCAAGCCTGCGCATATATGTCGTTAAGAATGCAAACATGCATTTGATTCATATACTTGCAAGATGTGAGTGAGGTTTGTATGGTCACCTTATCAAAGCTTCCTCATTAGTTCCTTCTCCCTCACTCACAGGCTCAACATGACCAGTCTCCAAATTGACTCTTGAGACCGGTTTCTTCAGTAGCATTTCTCCAACCTTGACAAGGTTCTCCAGGTTCTCCTTGGTGGACGTATCTACTGATGCTAGTATTCCGCTCAAAGCATCATCCTGTTCATATCCATATAATGTTCTCAAATATAGGATTACACAAAGCAGTAACAATGTGTCTGTGTCAAGTTATGCATCATCTTAATCCAAAAGCTTAAATTATTAAATTATAAACCGAACTCCATATATTTTTAAGATTCTTTTAATCCTCTTTTTAATATTTTTCACACATGAATATTTTTAACACTATTTTAGTCATTTTCTTAATCACTTCTCACACATAATTATTTCTTAAAATCGATTATATCACAATCACAACTTAACTTTAATTACCAAGCTCATCTTGACTTTGATATTATTTTTTTTAATCATTTAGGTCAATCATTAAGTCTGAATTAAAATGGTTAGGGTTAACATAAACACTATCTCAACCCAAAAGCTTAGTCTTAAATAAATTAGTCACTCGACTCTCTCAATATTTGCTAATGTTGAACTATTCTTCTAATCTTCTTTTTAATCTAATCCTTACATATGAATATTAGGGAAAAAAAAAGGCCTCGTACCTCAATTCGGAGGTAATTTTTCCCGGAATGCAATGCTTGGAAAGCTTCAGAGATGTGGATATCCACCATGTCTGCACTTGCTTGCATGAATGCATCTACCAATGGAGTGGAACCATTACTGAGCAGCCAACCCAATACTCCCCATCTCTTTGCATGGTTGGCACTGTACCTTTCTTCCTTGGATGAGCCGGTGCCAAGTGAGATAACCAAGAAGCGGTGGTAGTCCATTGGTTTTATAGGGAAGAAATCTTGGTTTTCTTCAAAGATCTCTTTGGTTATTTCTCCCATTGCAACCAAAGCCTGGAATCAAAAGTGATTAGGTATACTTCTTTCCCAGCATTCTGCTTTAGCTTAAAAAGCAGGCCAATAATACCGGATTATTTGCTGCTAATCCTCCATCGATAAGATTAAACTCTCTTGTATTGCCTTGGGAGTCTTCAGTTTGGAAGTCGTATGCTGGAAGGTAAGTTGGAGCTGCAGAGGTGCCGATGCAGATATCGGAAAGCCGAGCATCAAGTAATGGGTTGTTCTTTACCTGCAGAGAACATTAACTACGCATACATATGTAGCTGAGAATGCATTGTTTCTCCAAACAATGGGTTTCGAACCTTGTATGATGAGAAGATGGTCGGCTGGAGCCTCTTGATATCGAAAGTTGGGATGACCACATTGGTCAATGTCTGATGCAGCCGTGTCTCCCCTAAGTTTCTCCTGATAAGCTCATGAAGATACTTCCCATCATACCTCGGTCCAATTATAGCTCGAATAACTTTCGCAGCTGTGTTAAATGGCCAGCTAAGGAAACAAACAAGGAAGTCAACTCGATCAGTTCCATCACATCAATTAACACCAAGAAGGAATCAGTAGTGACCTGGACTGTGGGAAGATCTTGGGGGAATGATTCAGGTAAAACTCTTTGATGTCCTTTGCAGCATAAAGAGGTCGGTTTTGCATGTTAGGTGCAGTCAGCATTGCAGTTACCAGACCACCGGTGCTCGTCCCCGCCATGGCATCAAAGTAATCTGCAAGTCGAGCATCTTCACCATCCAGTTTCTTCTCGTTCATATTCGAACAAGAAACAAAATGGTATGTTAGCTTAAGAAAAAGTATATGCTAATGCTGCCTAAGTTCAAACTGCATGGTTGTTAACTTATGCATCCAGTTATATCATATGTAATTCGAGAAATTTGATCTCTTGAGGTACTCTTTACAAGAAGATAATGGGATTGTGGCAATTTGTAGGGATGGAATTCAGTTCAGTGACTGTTAGGTGAGTTTGCTTGCCTGAAATCGAGTATATGAAAGAACGTATTAATTAGGATACAAATATATATATATATATATATATATATATATATATATAAAGTCTGTCGTGAGTTATCAATTGTTAGGCCTTCCATTTGCCATCAAAATTTATAGACAAAGTTTCATCTTGGGCAGAGTAATAGCAAACACCATAATAAAAGCAGATTGTTCTAAATTATAGCAATTCTTACAGCAAGAAGCTGCCGAGGTCTTCTCGGGTTCTATCTCTTTTTTATTTTATTTTCTAAAGGAAGATAAAATTGGAACGCAAGGCTCGTCAAGATTCTATCAGATTAAATTATCATGGTAAATGTGAGAGAAAGATATCACACGATAGGTGATTCATATTTCATTTTTTACTGTAGCACCCGTGTTAATTAGGTTGTAAGAAGCTAAACAAATGGTCATTGTGTTGCATCAAGACTTCCTCCATGCATGCACTTTTAGGGTGCAAGTTTTGGCAGGATAAGGAGGAACACATGAACACAGCAGCAAACACAAAAAGTACACAAGGAGAGAATCTATGGCTTTGCTTTTTTAGTTTCTACCTAAAATTAGGTTCTGCATGAGAAAGATCTAAAAGCAGAAATAAGTGAAACATAGATCACATTTCCCTGAGCACTGAGATGTACCTGAAGTTCTGATTCCAGAAAGGCTAAAATAGTTGCAGGGATAATTCCTTTGATCCCTCCACCATCAATGCTGAGAATGGTGATCAAGTTACCATATGTTGGTGCTTGGATCTGTCCGATGGACTTTGATTTCTCCATGAGTAAGAATATGAACTGCTACCTGGACAAACAAAAGGAACAACAAGACCTCAAACAATTGTTCACTGATCATACTCGGAGAAGATAAGAGGTATAAATAGAGATCACCATGAGAAGTTTGCTCCTATTGTTCTTCTTCTGACTTCCGATGAGGCGGCTCGTCAAAGTCATTAGCATTATTCAATTTTTAGGATTACATTAGCAGCACTAATGTGATGGAGAATTGTAGTTCGGAGCAAGCAACTTTCTTGAATGTTAGTTGGCTTGGGTGCGTTGAATCCTAACTGCAAATATGCATGCGTGGTGATAAGTTCTCGTCTTCTTGCATGAGTGATGCCAAAATGAAACTCCAACATATGATAAGATCTTTAGTTTCTGGAAAGGAATAAAATCTACTTTACAGCTTACTTGAGAAATTTCCAAGTGTTGGCTTATAATTTCACTTAATATGTATATGACTGAGCTCTACAATTTTCATATGCTTAATGAAGTGGTCTTTAGCAAATTAGTGCTGACAACCCTCCAAAGTTGTTTTATAAACCAGACTTATTATCTTACATATGTTTTATTAGTCAGCAGGTTTTCATCCAATGTGATATGGAGCTGCATCCCACCATTTAATTGAAGATTTAATTTTCATGGAAAGTTTTTATCAGATACTCTTGTGGAAGAAACCAGCTTTTGTCAGGAACCACATATCAACAAGTTCAATACTCTTCCTAGAAGAACCCTAATTGATAACTAGCAGTTCACAGCTTACAAGACACGGCAAGATAATATTTATAGGGCTAGATGAATTTTTATTTCATATACTAAGATCTGTACATCATATCAGCTCTCATAATGCTGTCATACCAAACAGTTATGGTATACTATTGTGCATCCATTGGAATGTGGATCAGAAGTAGTGCGGTCACGTGTGTCGTAGTAGATAGGAAAAGAAAAATGTAGCTAGCAAGAAAGAACAAGAATAATACATAATATTTTTTATTTTATTAAAAAAAACTTATTATAACTTCTTCTTTAGTATGAATATATTATATTTATATAGTCTCCATGAATATATTATATTTAGTATGAATATCTCTTCTCCAATTTTTTTTTTAAGAATCAATAATCATTTTGGTTCATTATTCAATAATTAATTTAATTTATTCTTCTATAGAACTGTGTTTTACCTCTTGATATAATAAATTTCTTCATGATTTCTTGGAAGAATTAAGAAGTTTAATTTTAACATTTTTTCTCAAATTTGTTTCATGTCAAGATTCTTTTGACTTTATTAAAATATTTCAAACTTGAGGAGTTTTATGAGTATATAAATCACTTGTACATTTGTTTTGACGTGAAGAAACTCCGCTTTTTTATTTTTTGATATAATCACTTCTAAAATAAAATATAATATCAATATAGTTAGACTTTTTTATTTGGTTAGATTTTCTTATTGTATGTGAAATGTCTGAAGCAGTCTTTTTAACTAAATTACATAACAAATACAAGAGGCTACTATTGTAATATATTCTGCTTAACAAATTAATAGAGTAATTATAGATTATTTTTTCGAAGGCAATGTAATTGATTCACTAAGTTGAAATAGAAATCTCGTTGTTGTACTTTTTCTATTATCGTAACTTTCAACTCAATCACTATTACTGAATCTAACGAGATGAAGTAGAATATGTCATAGTTAATTATTCCCTTAATATTTCGTAATATCCTCTTACCAACATTCAAGTGAGATGCTTTTGGATTTTCCATAAATCTATTAAGAGATGAACTTTACATCTGCAACTTTCTCCTTTGCTGTGGGAATCAAAGACTTCCTGCTCTAACTCGTTGATAGGTTAACGACAAAGAAAGTAAACAGATATAGTTATTGCAAAAGCAACAGAGCATGACTTCAGTTTTGGCTAAGTGGCGACGCAAAATTGTGATGTTTTAAGCATCAGACTTGGAAGGAAACCCATTGTAGGCAGCAAAAGAAAGGAGAAAAATTCAATGGCAAGTTGTCATCTACATTTACTTTTTTATCTTCTAAATATCCTATCGTAGAAAGCTACATTACGGGATTAAAAAGATATATCCTTCATTTTGACCGATCTAAACATCAGCCTCTACCGATTCCTGCACAATACTCATTTCATCGACTAGGATGTCACGTGTCAAATTTTGATTAAATATCAATAATGATCCTACTTCTATCTTCTCATGTTATGATTATGTTGTTGGAATTAATGTATCATGAAAAAAATAATTATATTAAGAGATGAAACACATTAAAAGTTTGAACAATAAATCAAATTGATAATAGAATAATAAGTAAAATTAATTATTATTAAAAAAAAAAGATAATAATCTTTTGAAGAAGAGAGATTTATGTTAAATATAGTAAATGTGATGTATCCATACAGATTATATAAACCACATAAGTTTTCATTTACTGAAATAAAGAATACTTTATCATATTCTTATTCGTGTGTGATCTTTTCTCAATATCTACTTTGTTATTTGATATCATAGCTATGTTCATCTTCCAACTTAAAATATCTAGATTGATAAAAAGGAATTATTATATATGGTACATCCAAATAAAGATTTTTTTATGCTCCAAAATATGTGTGAGTTTGTAGAAGATATATTTGTTGAATCAAGAAAAAAAAGTAATTAATAACTTAGATCAAAGCCTAACATAATATATATGAGGCATAGTCTAATAGTGGTTCTGATGAGTTCTCAAACTCTAGATTCCAATAGCCTTTTATCTACTTCAACCTTCTCATCATACTCAAATACTAATGTTTTGATATCAAATATCACAACATGAACCTAATAGGTAAATTGATCTATCGTTTAGCTTAAATTATTGATCAAAATATCTAAGTTCAAATTAATAATGATATGTTCAGTCATCAATTTTATTCGAAGTGTAATAATAATCACAGACTGTGTTATTAGAGCAAGTGGGCAAGTGATTTAACACATTGCTTTAGAAACGGATAGTCCGAGTACATTATCTTTCGTTCGTTCTTACCATCCAAGGCATTTAACCCAATTCCCCTCTCTAATCTGCACCATGGCTTCTCTATCAACAGTAGAAGAGTACTTCCACCATCAATCAGCCTCCTTTCTTATGGAGGAGGGAACATGGTTTTTGTAGAGGTCATTAGAACCAGATATGAATACCTGCCATTAATCCAAAACTTAGCAAAAGACAACAAAACAAATGGGTGGTGAGCACCCCACCCCAACGTAGTTCACAGTAAGTGTTCGTCCTTTTCATAATTAGTCAATTAAAAGCATCTATAATTCATGTATCATCGCATATCTAACAAAAGATGACAATCGCCCACAAAAAAAGTATAATTCATGTATACTTTAGCTCTCATCTTGCCAAGGTTCTCCAAACCAGTTCTACACCCAGCCAGTCCAACATCCTTCTTCTCTTTATCTTATGAAACACCATGCTCTTATTAACATCATACTGCCTCTCGTGTAGTGTAGTTCTTCCTGTAATTACATTCGAAATTGAATTAAGTTAGATTCGATTAACAAATCATCTCGAATCGATTTAACAAAGAAAAATCGAGGTGAAAGCTAAGGAACGGAGGACGAGGAGAACCGAAACTAATCGATTTAATAAAAAATAATTTTCAAATCATGAGCTTTTCATAGGTTCCAATATAATTTAATGATGATATTTTCGTACAAATGAAACAAAAAAAAGGGTTGTATCCGATAAAAATGAACGGGGGTATATTCCGTAAAAAAAACCAATAGTAGGGTGCTATTTGGTAAATTGACCTTTGAGGATGCGATGAAACTTCTTTATTTTTCGTGTTATGATTTGATGAGATCCATCTCCGTCCTTCCAAATCCAAACCCTGTTTCTCGCTCGCATAGCTAGGAAAGATCGATGGAGACCACCAGCGGCGAAAGGCGCCGAGAAGAGGGCTCATCGAGATCCCTTCCTACCCAGAGGAACGACGACGACACCGAGAAGAGGGGAGGGCTCATCAAGATCCCTTCCTACCAAGAGGTCTTGGGGACCGCAAACTCCTCCTCCCCTAAACCTCACAACCCTTACCCTTCCTTCTCCCAAGTCTTCTCTATCAAATCATCGGAGTTCTACACGCCGCCGCTCCCTTCTCTTCCACCTCCTACGTCCAGTGCCGTTGACCCCCCTCTTTCATCAACGCCGCCATTTTCGTCCTCTTCTGCCGCTGCTTCGTCTTCCTATTCCTCGGGGAGCGCGTCGGGTCAGAACCGTAATGCTATCCTTGTAAGCCACCGGCAGGTGAGAGCTTTCCTCTTCTTTGGTTCCGAAAATTTCCTCCTAGGTTAGGGTTTCCCTTTTGTTGCATCACCGGAGTTGAGAAATTTGTCACTTCAATTGGCTTTCTACGCGCAGAAGGGGAATCCGTTGCTCAAGCATCTTAGGAACGCAAGATGGACGTTTGCGGACGTTGTGTGCGACTACTTGCTGGGCCAGAGTTCTTGTGCTCTTTATATAAGGTACACACGACGGCTGTTATTATTACTTTTTTTTTTTTTTTCTCGAGAGCTTTCTTTTGTTTTCTGTTTTGGTAGCATTCCGAAAGTGAGAATTGCGTCTATCATGCTGTAATCGATGGCATTTGTTATAGTCTACACAGTCAACTCTGGTTGGAGCATATGATACTGATTTGCACCAAAATCTATGTTAAACATCTTAGCTCTTCCATTAATTGCATACGTCTGAAGTTTGCATTCATTCTATGATAACATAAACTTCTTCTGTTTATATGTTTATAGTGATATTATTAGAATAACTCCTTCAAATATTAATAAAGAAATGTAATTTCAAAGAAGTGAGGAGTAGTAAAGAACGATACAAGAAAGAGACATAACTTTCTTTGAACATTCTTTTAACTATGAGTAATATTCTGCTCAATTGTGCATATATATATATATATATATATATATATATATATATATATATATATATATATATATTAACAGACCTTTACGAATGTAACTTTAACAACTGACCTTAATAAAATAATTACCTAAACCATTTAACAAAGCTGCTTTTTTCCTTTTTCTTCCTTTTTTTCTTTATGGCTATTGATTCATACTGTTTCAAAAACACTAACTTGGTTAAGTCAGTTTCAAACAAAATTTAAATTATCTTTCTATCATCCTTTCTTAATTTAATTCTTGTTTGAGACTGACCTAACCAAATTGGTGCTTTTGAGACGATGTGAGTCGGCAACCATAACATAAAACAAAAAAGAAAGAAAAAAAAGAAAAGTTGCCTTTGTAAGGTGGTTTGAATAAATCTTTTATTAAGGCATGTTGGTAAAGTTACATCAGTAAAGAGTTGGTTAATGCCATTAGTAGGTTATATAATATAACATTACCAAGCGAGTAGAATATTTCATATAGTTGAGAAAAATTATAAAAGAGAGTCATTTTATGTCTCTTCTATTTTTTACAAGTAAAATATGCTCATAAGGACAATTTTTAAGTCAATGTACTTAAAGATATGTATATATGAAAGTAGTACTTAAAGATATTTGCTTTAAATCATATAAGATCTTTCATAATTTATGAACTTTCTTTCAATTTTTTTCACAAATTTAGGTGGTTCAAAATAAATTTCTTCTTTTAATTTACAATGTGAAAATACTAATTTATTATCTAATGATACATTGATCAATTATTTTGATCTACAAATAAAATACTAACCTCAATGATTTTTATATATAGCAACTGCTACAAGTACCACATCATAATCTATCGTTTATTGTATTTATAATCTTTTGCTACTACCATCCTATCTCAATTTTGTTCTGTAGATCCACACTACATGCTATCTATCTCCATTTTTCATATTATCTATCTTTAATCTTTAAAGATGCTTGGATCATCATCTACAAGATGTGCAAAGTGTACTAGAACATATTCTACTCCATCATTTGTAAGTTCATAAAAATTAGTAAAATAGTCTTTCATCCAACTTAATTGTCTTCTTATTCTCTTGGGATTTCTAGCAACTGATACATATGGTAATATTGAAGGTTCATTTGAAGTTGGTCGACTTGGAGAACCTTTAGCTAGGGATGAATCTCCTTCGAAGTTTGAACGTACTTAGTTGCTTATTTTGTTCCATAGTTTGCTATTTATCTGTATTTTTCAAGTTAATTGTAATAAGTTTATTTTTATCCAAAGTCTACTCGAAAGAAAATTTTGCTCTATATGCTTGCAAGCGCACCTTTATTTCACACCTTGGTATATTTTCTGAAGGATCGACGAACTATCATGGGATGTTTGGGCTGTAGTGATCTAAAAAATATTGGATTCTACTACTTAATAAATAAGTTTAATTGCTACTTTATTTTTCTTCCTATGATCTCTCAACTCGATCTTTTGTCTTGTTATGAGAGAATCTTCTTCTTTGCTTGACTTTTTAAAACTTTTATCAACAATATCCTGAATATCTGATATTTGAAACATACCTCGATCCGAAAACTTCAATTATCATAATCTTTGGCAGTGAAGCATGCAATCTGAATTTGAAATATATAGAAAGAAGCATGTCGATGATTTGGATTTGTTCTTCATTGATGTGATGATCAATTCTTCATGGTCATCATCTCATGACCTCTTACACTATCTTTCTCTGTTTTTTCTCTCCTTACTTGCAGGATCTTAGAGCTCTAATGCTAGATTAGGAAAACACCCTCAAATATTGGGAGAAGAATACAATTTTGAAAAAGTGAGCAGGAAATGTAGATTAACAAAGAAAAGTCATAAAATGACTCTCTCTGATAATATTTTTCAACTATATGAAATTAATAACTCACTTAGTAATGTTACAAACATATAACCTATATGTAAAGATATTAACCGACAATTACTGACCTAACTTTAACAACTGACTTAATAAAAAAAAAAAAATCTGAACTGACTTACAAAGGCACCATATATATGACATGTTGTTTTGTGGCTTTGGCCTGCAACTACTCGAAGTTATACTATTAAGCTGTTTGTCAATCTTTTAATGCATGCGCCCACATGAATCTGTTTGTATTACATGATTCTGCTGCATCTTGTCATGAAAGTTGTTGAGATTTTGACAATTGCTTGTCATCATTTTGCTCTTTTAATAAGCTTCTGATGTTTGCAGTCTCCGCTATCATTTGCTCCATCCAGACTACTTATACTATCGAATAAGAGAATTGCAAAGGAACTTTAAGCTGCGTGTTGTCTTGTGTCATGTTGATGTGGTGAGCTTAAGTAACTTGTGCTTGCAACTTCTTGTTTTATTTCAATTTTTTCTTTTAGTTTGTCTTACTATATTGACTTTTAACTCACCTGGTTTATTTAGGAAGATGTGGCCAAACCTTTGCTTGAAGTCACAAGGACAACAATGCTTCATGACTGCACACTACTCTGTGGATGGAGGTACTACCAATGCATTTTGCAGTAAATTTTTGTGATTATTTTATATGTAGTTATAAAAATCTGCTGGAGATCAATTGCATGTCAAATTTGATGCACCTTTGTGTTTGTTTGTAGTTGTTCATGTGAATGCATGTAAGCTGTTACTACATGACATTATTTATCAAACATATTGCAGATAGTCTTTCACCAAAAATGCTCAGCTTGAGTCCAAAGTGTAAACTTTGTGATATTGATGGATATATTAATAAAAATAGTCAAATGCTAAATTTCTTGAAGCAATATATGCTATAGCTCATTCCTTGGCAACCTGTAGAACTTCAAATTCACAATTACTTTGTTCTTTGTTCTAGAAAGGTTCTCTCGGTAGTTTAGCATTGTATGAGAGTTTCTTTAACCATTTATATACTATAGACTTCCACTCAAACTAATTTTGGGATGAATTGGAGTTAAAAGAAAATAATATCATTTACAACAAATATGAAAATAAATGATGCGATAATGTATCATTAGCACATCTTGGCTTGTAATTTTCCTTTGGCGAGGGACAAAAATATCCACACTATTGTATAAGTAGGATTATTTAAGTTCTACCATTCTAATAATGATATACATGTTGTGCTAGTAGAAGTATCTAGCATTATACAAAGAGAAAATCTAATTTTTGAAAAGGTACTTTTGTACTCCTTTAGTGTTAAATAAGATTCTAATTGTCTGGTTAGGATGTTGATTTAGAGCTAAATGTCGTCAAGCTTTGCATTTGTCTTAGTGTGAGATGGTGTTAGACCAAGAGGTTACGAGTTTGTCCAGTTCAAAATGTGTTGCACAGCTACATTGGAGGCATGTGCAACAAAGCATCTCCAAAACTGAAGTTAGCTTTCGAGTCAATGGTGTTGGCTGAATGCCGAGTAGTAAGAGCCAAATGTACTAAAGAATGAGTCTCCTTGCAGAATGTACTCGAGGGACCTTTTTGTAGTGACGTTTAGGACTGTTGCACTTGAAGTTGTAACTTATCATGGTTTAATGTCGAAAATGATCATCCATCTCCTTGGGTGTTAGGTATAATCATGCTGCATCAAATTCAGAGAATATTGTGCAGTTGTGAGCTGGGTCGTAACGTTCAGAGAACTTGTGTTAGCCATGTGACAATGAGGTGTCGACCACGTGGTGTCAAGGTGTTGGCCACATGGTGTTTGGTGTCGACCATGTGGTACTGGATGTTGGCCATGTGGTGTTGAGTTGTCGACAGTCCTTTTGTCGCCCCCTATTGTGCTTCGACGTGTAGAGCAAAGATGGAGCACGATGCAATTTTTGTTACTACTGACCATGAGGAAGACGATTTAGTCACATTGTCGTCAAAAGATCACTTTGGGTCAATTCAGTCGTATCGTAGAAAAAACGGTTTGAGCTAATTCGACAATGTTGTCATCGAAGTAGTGCCTAGGTCCAGTTCGATCATGCTGTCATTGAAAGAACACTTAGGGCCGATTCGATCATGTTGTCATTGAAATATCACCTTGGGTCGGTTCGGCCACGTTGTCGGACTTGGAGTGTTGGTTGATTCAGTGTGATTGTACCGCTTGAAACTTCTTTTGTCGTCAATAGAGTTAGGCCACATGGCAAATGAGTTGGCATATCTGCCTATACATGTGAGCTGTCATCTTCGCCTTGGCTTCCCGTAGGTGTGCAGTTCAGTGATTGCATCGGATCCAGTTGGATATGATTCTTAGCATTTCGTAATGATGGCCTAACATCCTCCATACTTGGCATATTAAGGAGCTACATGTGGTCATCTATCAAATCGTCATGATTTGAAAGGTTCATAATCATGGCTTTGGATCATTCTTGCCTAATTAGGTGTTGCCACCTTAATTGTCCAAGCATACCATGGGGTAAACAAATTGTTGATGGTAACCCAAGGGTCATTTAGCCCCTATAAACATTGACCTTGGCCTATTTGTTCACCTCATGTTTCAGATGCTTTAGAGCATTTGGGACTTCCGATTCGGCATATTCAAAGAACTTCGAGGTTCGTCTTACAAGGTTTGAATGTGTTTCTATTTATCTTACTCCAACGGTTCGGACTCAGATGGTTGGCAAGTTTTGTCGTTGCCTTTAGTGTTGGTAAGGTAAGCTTCCTCATCTAAAGGGGTTGAAGTTGCTCTTTTGAGAGAGGCTATCCCTTCAGTGGTGAATCCCTCGAGTAGTAGGATTTTGTAGTCCTTGATTGAGTTTTTTAACTTAGACTCTTGGATTTATACTTCCAACCATGTTATAGAAGCCTTCCACATCCCAATTGAGTTCGAGTTAGTAATTGCTTGTGCTGGTGATCGGTCCTATTCGTCAAATCACTATTTATGCACGAGTATTGATGTACCAGATGGGGAATTCAGTTTCATCTACTCGATCTACTTTAGGGTTTCAACTTTCTCTCTACCTGGTCTGGTCGTAAAGTTAAAAGAGCATTGAGCTCCAACATGTGCTAAAAGAGAAGGTACTTTTTTTGTTTCTTCAAGGAGAGGTGGCCTATTAGATTGTCTTAGGCCATTTGGAAGTTTTCCAATACTGTCCACCCCCCGAGGTTGCATGGGCTACAGGATCAATTCCGTCGGATTATTTTAGCTTTGTCCGAGTCATCGCTTTCTTTCATGAGTGAGCAATGGCTCATGGATGTAAGTATTAACCCTATGTCTCGGGGTTGGTATCTACACCTTTCACCTTTTATTCCTTCAACTTAAACTCGATGTTAATTTCTCCTTTGGTGTGCTACAAACAAATCTTAGAGGAATCATCCTCAAGGCCGCATCGAGTAAAGGTCTACATGACACACCCTTCCTGATCGTTGCATCTAGAAGAGTAGGCAACCTAAGAGCAAGGCAGAGACTAGGCCTCAATGAATGTTCGAGCTTCCTTCAGGCCTCGGATCTACCAACCTAGAATGCTTGAAGATGAGAGGAGGGCCTTGGCATAAAACTTGGCAAATAAACGTCAGGCAGGTCCTCCACCATCACCAACCAACGTCGAAGGATGAATAAGCTTCCTCTTTGGCCTGCCTAAATGAGCGGGTTGCTCCCACCTTACCATGGAGGAGTCCTCCAAACCTATCGAATCCTCCCACACTAGGTCTCGGCATGGGGAGCAACACTAATAGTTGGAGGGCTGAGACCTCCATCTTCCTCGGCACGCACGGGCATCTATTGCCCATAAGTTTGCTCAATCAAGCGGACTTCATTATGTTGTGAATTGGCGCCGAGTTGGTCCAAAAGGGGTGAACATCCCCTCCAATTAAATTGGGAGATTACCGTGTCTAGCCGACCTTAAGAGTTTCCACGGGAGGCTAGCCAGTGGAACTGGGGAGTAAATTCTGGGTCTAGCGAAGTGCTTGTACGTGAGGTCCAATGAGGACCTCGTGACTGATACGCATAAGAATGCCATTATGGTAAGAAACTATAGATCGAGACTTTTTCCCTTGAATTTTCTAGGTTGTATCAAACTTGTCTTTTTTTGCAGAACCACCATATCATGACGATGCTTGTTAATTGAGCCCGAGATGCCTCGATTGCTATGTTCGCCTTGATGAGTGAGCGAGACGACTTAATCAATAAGGCGACCGAGTGGGACTTTTATCATGGAGTTATAGCAGGAAGGTGAAGTTGAAACGCAACTAGTGTCAGAGCTCTAGAGTTGGCTGGAGGTGGTCAGATAGGTGATGGAGGAAGCTCGGGCTGAGAAAAGTTGAATCTACGAGATGGCATTGAAGGCCCAGTTCGAGATCACCTCCCTCCAGTCCGAGGTTGCATCCCTTCAGTGCATCATGGAGGGCCTTGCCAATCAACTCCAAGCTGAAGAGGCCTATCATTCTAAGTACAAGGTTGAAGGGATGACCAAGTACGAAGTGTCCCGAGGGTTTGAGAAGGGGTTGACCTGATTGTCATACAACACTTTCGATTTTGGGTATCAACTAGCAATCTTCTGGACATACTTTAACCACCTCGGGCATGCACTTCCCAGAGACCCAAAGTTTAATGCCTTACCGACAATGATGTTCCCTTTGTCGGATCGGATGGAATCAATAGTCGCGTGAGTCTTTCTCTCTTGTGGAAGGTGAAATCGAGCTCGGTGAGGAGGTGGAGGCAATGTTAGCTGGGGGACGACGTGGTTTTCGTGAGACATGCTTAGAGAGGCTCTCCTAGCGCCAATTTGTTAAGGCAAATTATGGTTGTTCGATTAAGATGTTGATTTGGAACGAACCGAGGTCCTACTAAGCATTTGTCTCATATGGTGTTAGACTAATTATCTACAACCCCATCCAATTTGGAATGCATTGAACCTTGCAAAACTATATCGGGGCCATGCTCGACATAGCCCCTCTGAAGCTTATGTTGGCTTTCAAGTTAGTGGTGTCGACTAAATCCCGTGTTTGTAAGAGTCGAATGCACTAGAGAATGAGTCTCCAAAAGAACGTATATGAGGGATCTTTTTATAGTAAGGTTTAGGACCGTTGCATTCGAAGTTATGATTAAATGTTCGAAATGGTTTGCCTGATGTTGGGTGTAATCGTGATATGCCGAATTCAGATAAGCATGGTCGTGTGTGGAATTTGGAGAAGCATGGCTGTGAACGGGTTGTAACGTTCTGAGAGAGAAGTTGCATCATCTACGTGGCAATGAGGTGTCGGCCATATGGTGCTGAGGTGTTCGGCCACATGATGCTAGGTGTCGACCACGTGGTGTTGAGGCCACATGATGTTGAGGTGTCAACCATGTGGTATTGAGGTGTCTACAGACCTTATATCATTATGCCCATATCATTTAGAAAAGGGAGAGGCTTGATCAATATATCATCTTCTATGCACCTTTTTCAGCTCATCCCTTGATGAATGAGAAACTCTTTTTCCTGCAATTGAATCTAACCTTGTCAGTTCTTTTTAATTCAAAACCATGTAGATATTCAAGCATATCTTATTAAATTTATGTCAAATTTTAAAGTAAGCCAAGAAAAAGGAAATATTCTTGTGGGCATTATGGATTCTTGCTGTTGTTTTTGCAAGAAAAAAGTCACTAGTCTTGTGGATCTTCTAGGAATCATACTTCACAACTAACTTTCTTTCCAATTCTTTCAAGGACAACTATCACATTTTGTGGTTGTTGATGATTCTTAAAACATGACCATTAAGTTTTTATTTTATTATTTTGTTATGTTTATGTGGCAATTTATTCAGTTCAGAATCGATGTTTGTTTTTTTGAGAAATATTCTCAACTTATCTGGTCTTTATTGTTTTTTTGTGTGGTATTTTCTCAAAAAGAGGTTATTTTTCTCTTACAGAAACTATTTCTCTCTGGCATTTCTTCTCAACTGACATATCCACCTATAAATGCTTTTAGTTAATGCAACATGAAAGAGATCAAATATTAACTTATTGTCTTATTTTTCTGACAAGGAGTTGTCCATGTTGCATACATTGTGTAAAAGCTCATTCAGGTAGTGAGTATTTCACAACTTTTCTGCAGGTTTCTAGTTTCAAACTTTCTATTTATGGAGATTTGAAGAAATCTGTGAAGGTTGCAGACATATTGTTAATTTGCTTATAGTTTAAAGTTAGAAATTCTTTTTATATATACAATTGCAGAATTTTCTTGAAATCCTCTTTCATTTGTGTCTAGCTACTCTTTTGGTATAATAGGTGCAGCTTAGGTGGAACACTTTGAAGAATGTGTTCGGTACTTGGAAACATTTTGTTTCTTCTTAGCTACTCTTTCATTTCTTTTCCTAACATTTTGTTTCTTCTTAGCTTTGAAGAATGTGGTCGGTACTTGGAAACGTTAAAAGTCTATGAAAACAAACCCTCTGACAGCATCCGAGAGCAAATGCACAGCGACTATCTTTCACGGGTATTTTTTTTTGCCCAGATTTTATATACTAGCAAGGTCACTTTTTCTTTATTGGACACGTGCAGAAAAAAAAAATGAAAACCTTCATTGAAGTATACATATATATATGAGTACCTCTAAGATTCCACTGATTTATCATAAATTTCGTGATGTTGACCGTAGGAAGTTTCTTTAACATGCAAGGGCACAGAATTTCAGATCAATGCAATTTTCCAAAACTGCAGGCACCAACAGTTACTTTTATGTTACTTTTTCTAATCAATTGACATTTATACTTTCTACCTTAATATATAATTTTAACTTAAGTTATGATGAATTTCAGATTTTGTTTTGCATGTTTTGATTTAGTTAAATGCTGTTCTGCAGTTAACTCATGCACTTACAAGCATTCGACATGTTAACAAGACTGACGTGGTAACACTTGGTTCAACTTTTGGGGTAAGCTTGAAAGTTGAATTTTGTCTGATGTATCCTTTATTTTTTACATCTATTCCTCTGAGTATGCCCTTATGAAAAAAATAATACATTAATTTGCAACTTTTGACATACTTTTTCATCTTATGGCTACTAGATGAATCAACGCATAGTACATCTGAATACTTAATGAGCAAGATAAGTGCTCATTGTTCCCTAAATCTTCATATATGACAGTCCCTTTCGCATATTATGGATGCTTCCATGGAAGACTTAGCTCGTTGCCCTGGCATTGGTGAACGCAAGGTACTTCATCTTTGGTGAGACATGGTTATTCTACATATTATTTTTTTAAGAATATATATTTTTAATTTGTTTTTCAAGTTGAATATCTGAATGACTAAACAATTATACTAGCTTCCATTTCTGTTTGGATAATTAAACTAAGGACAACTATTTTCTGTATGCAAGAGTAATGGCAATATTTTATGTTTATCCTTCTTTGTCATTTTTCATCACTATGATAGGAGAAGTGGTGGTTGATTGATCATTCTAACTGCAAAATAGATGATTCCAGTCAGTCAATGTTTCTAGAAGTTTGCTTTACTTAATACTGAAATTTGGCAGTGCATTTTCCAGATGACTGAATTCTGTTTAAAGCATTTGGTGGTGCATTTTCTAGAAGTTTGCTTTACTTAATCCTTCTTTTCTGCTGGATGTCTGGAAGACTTTTGTGCATAATTCTGTTTAAAGCATTGATATTATATTGCATTTTGACAAAGTAGGTAGTCACTGCTAGCAACTGGATTCTGCTGCACACTGCAGAACATATCCTGCTTCTTATCATATCTAAGATTCATAGGTGGGTTTAGAATCTGACAAGGAGTGAAGATTTAAATCAGCTAGGATCCAGTCAATTCGGCTGAGAGATTTGTCATAGGACTGAACATCCAGATCAACTTGAATCTGGCCAAATAGCTGATCCTAACATAGTCCAATGAGAGGATGGTCGA
The DNA here is from genome assembly GCF_036884655.1 of Musa acuminata AAA Group. NCBI lineage: Eukaryota > Viridiplantae > Streptophyta > Magnoliopsida > Zingiberales > Musaceae > Musa > Musa acuminata. The sequence goes on along the minus strand of NC_088354.1, from coordinate 90,291 downwards.
ATGATGGGCCCCACTATCTGTTGGTCGGGTTTGGTTGAAAACCCTCAAGCAATTGCGGTTTGGCAATTAGATGTCATTTCCAACCAAGACTGGGTTTGGGATCGGGTTTGGCTGATTTCACTAACCATGGTTGTAAACATCATACTCTTCTTAGGACTGGCCATTTTCAGGCAAATTATATTTTCACCACAAGTAGGATTTTTTTCTTCTTGCGCCATAAGGCTTTCTCCTTCTGTTTCTATCATAACATTATCTTTTAAGATTTATCTTTTTTTACAGCAATTATTACAGGATTTCATCGGTAGGAAATAATTATGATATCTAGTCTTTACAGTTCGATCATGATAAGCTATCCATTAATTCTAATTATTGTGCAACTTGACTATATTTTCTCGACCCAGTGCAGATCTTTCCCATGGTTCTTTAGTTTGAGTTATAGCTCATTTTTTACCTTTATAATTCATTGTGATCGCATTTTTGATCATTTATCTACATTTTTATAACAATATAGAAAAACATGATTGAAAAATCTCAAACTTCCACATTAAGATGCTGATGGTTGTTGTAACCACAGAACCTGTAAGTCTTACACAAGGATCTGGTGATTCGGAGATTTTTGTTGGCGGTAATTTGAAAATTAGTAAGTTTTCTCCACCTCTTGTCTCATTGGTGGTTTATTATTGATAAAGCCAGTGAGAAATCTTAAAAATGGTTCTCTCTGATTGATACAACCGAGTGCTTGGGAATGTTGTTCGATCTATTTCATCCTCTTTTACTATGGAACATAAGTTTATGATGCCTAGCAAAGATTAGCTCTTTTAAGCTGGTGATTTTGTTTTTCAGATAGCTGAAAAATTATTCAGTGAAAAAGGATTAAGATAGAGGAAGCAGGAAATTGAAGAGGTGAGGAATAAGGGTCCATGAATCAAGGTCTAATTGGGCATGATGTTCTAATGCCATTACTGTTGGCTGTTATGTGGTAGATTTAATCTCAGCAGATCGCTTTACTGGATGGAATGGTTAACTGGTCAAAGTGACACCAGTTGGACTTGTAGGACGAGTAGGTAGGTGGGAGAAATCTATATGGACATGTCTAGGATTCCTGTTGGTTTAGATGACCCTTCTAATCGGACAATAGATTTTAATGATTTGTTACTATGATTTGGAATTGCATGGTTGGTTTTACCCTTTTAGATTGTCATCCAATTCTTATGGTTGGGGTTGAACTTGAAGCTCTTAATTGCAGGTGAAGCGCTTGTATGATACTTTTCATGAACCTTTCAGACATGTCTCCGGTCAGCCTACTACTGTTGTTCCCGAAACCCCCATCAGGGATAAAAATGATGAACCTACTACTTCCACTCATAATGCGGTTGAACCGGAGGGGCAAAGGCCAACTGCATCTAAACCTCAAAAAGATACTAATCTTAGCGTTAGATCAGCCCTGACTGCTGCCTTTGCCAAGTATCCCAAAAGGGTCCGGAAACAGGATACAAAAAGCACCTTGCTAGAACAAGGAAAATACAGCAGTACGGAGGCCTCAAAAGATGGAGAAGACTGAGGTTTGTTAAACGATAGTGGCAAGAAGATAAGCCAGGATGATGATGATGAAGAAGCCATGAGTTTGTTACTTTCTACATTCATCACACATGCACAGCCTACCTTCCTGCATTTATGTTGTACAAACTGTTGATGACTTAATATTGGTTTCTGGCTACGGTGCACAACTTTTGTAGCTTTAGTTCCAGCACAATGGGAGATTCTTTTTATCCTATATATGACGAAAAAGGTTGCTTGATGCTCTTCTTGCCTGCCTTTTTGCATTTGATGAGTTCCCGTATATTTTTCGTAGTCAAGAACAGATGCAGTTGCTACTTCAAGGTAATAAACATAAGACAGGCCAAAGGTATAATTTACGTGGTAGACATGGTAGTATATCAGCTAGCGAATTCCTGTGTCTCAAAGCCGTCTTCATTATCATGTACAGTTATTCATGTTTACATATCCAATCAATTAGTAAGACAGTAATGGTGGTGTCTTCATTATATTACGTACAGTTATTCATGCTTACATATCTGATCAATTAGTCTGACAGTAATGGTGGCCTATCCGAGGTAAAAGTTAACCTTACTGCTAAAGAAGTTGGTTTTCCTTAATTAAAAGAAAAAAAGGCGCTTCTTCTCTTAAAGCACATCATACTCGCAAAGAGAAGTTGTCAGCGAAAGACTGAAGAAGTGGTAGGCGTCAGCAAAGATGGGCAGATAGCCGTCATATTAATAGCCCGAAAAGCATGACGGCTAATAACAGCATAACAACGACGCAACACTGTTCAAGCTAACTCCTAATCGACAACTGTAGTACTTACTTGGAAGCCGAGGAGGCTCTAACGAGAGAGAGTGACACATCAATTTGACACACGTTATGAGATGTCTGGTCGTGCCAATCTCTGGTGCCAGATACAAAAAGCCAGCGAGTCTCTATGTCATGAAAATTCCGTGTTATGAATTTTGCCAAACACAGATGTCGATGGATCAAGAAAACCGCCCCCCCCCACCTAGTCAGAGTGACTTTTATCCAATTCAACGGGATACCAAATCCCAGTGAAATCAAGAAAACCCCCCCGTAGTCCGGAGTTAAAACAAGCAATAGCATATGCACAATTAAGCTATGATCCAGTGGATAAATTTCAAAATGTAAAACCTTGAAATGTCCACTTCTTTTTTATAAACAATGTTTTGCCCATAACCGATTCGGCGTAGCCTCTCAAATTCAACTATACAAGTATTGGTTCATGTGCAGACAAGTTGCTAATAATATTGAAGGTTCATGCTATTATTTGTCCATGTGCAACCTGGTTTTAGATCAACCACCTTAGACAAGCTTCAACGAGATCATTGATCAAACCACAATCCTAAAACAAATATGAAAACATGGAAATTGATGAATTAAAGTCTGCACTTGTTAAAACAGATGAAGCCTTAAGACAAACCCAGTGTATAAAGGACAAATAAAAACTAAAATGATGGGACTATGAGTACCGAGGGGAAGCAAGAGATGAGATCATTCGATCTTGTCGTGAAGCGTCACCACCAGGTCATGGGCATCATCCAAAAGCTTCCAGACATCCAGCTGTCCAGCCATGCTATTGCACTCTCGTAGAATTTCATCCATGCTGCTGTACATCTCAATGATCAACTTCCTCCTCTGCAGCACCGAGGCTGCGATGGCATACAGCAGCAAGTCCTCTGTGGGAGGGGCACGCAACCTCATTCTCCCCCAAGCTGACTTGCCATATCCTACCCGAATTGCCGCCTGATCTGCCCACATTACCTCCCAGAGGCAGAGTGTCTGCTCGAAGATGAGCTCCCTTCGGAAAACAACCACCACCATTCTGTAGACAAAGAAGCAGTCTTCAGCTTGAAGCTTCTCCAGGTGCTGATACAGGTGTGAGTCCTTGAACTTGATAATCTTGGAGACTATGTTCAGTTGCCTCCGGATGCCTACCTCATCAAGCCTAAAATTGTGCCTAGCTTTCTTCATAAAACCGACAAAACACCAAAATGCCTCATGGTCCTCCTCCATGACAGCAAGGATAGGGGTCAAAAGATCACTCATACCTTGGCAATAGCCAATCTCAGGGTCATATAATGCATATGCCTCAAGAATGGCAACAAGACGTGCAGCATGGTAGATTCTGCATGGCTCCAAATCATCATAATCTGTCAAACCGACAGCACCAGCAGACTGGAGGGCTTTGACCTCAGGGATTGCAGCTTGAGCTGGAGAGTAGGCAATCCACTCTGCATTGGCTCGGATGGCATCTAGACGGATGATACGTTGCCATGTGGCAAAATCCTCAGCTGTTCGATTTGCCTTAGTGATGTTTCCCTTGACTGAAGATATCTTTGCGAATCTGCAATCCATGTTTGGTTTTGCAGGAGAGGACATCAGCATGCTTTCAGGTTCTTCGATGGAGGACTTACTGTCTGATGATTCCGTCTCATCTTCAGATACATCCAAATGAGTGAGACCACTGTTAACATCTTCATCCACGGTGGTTAAGTTGGAAGCAAATATTTCCTTGACTGGTTGCTCTAAAGTTTCATATTCTGTGCTTCCTTGTTCAATTGAGAGCGACTCCTGGGCGCAATAAACTTCTTCGGAACACACAGAATCACGTCCTTCCACAAAACAAGGACTGTCGGCATTACCCATTTCAACTATTTCTTTTAACTCCTTGTGATCATCCCTGCTAAGTTTCAAATGTTGCTGACACCGCCTCCTTAGTTTCTCATATTCTTTCCTGTACAAAGAGTGCAATAATTGGTATGTTAGCCTCAAGGTACCAGCAGCCAAAAGTAAATTCATAAGAATTAGAGATCGCCCTATCCTGGTGAACAAAGAGGAGCATAACTGCTCAAACAATCACAGACAAACATGTATGTGCATGTATAACTTATAAAAACTGAAAATAATTAAAGGAGGAGAATAGGCCGAGTACCTTTTTTGGACTTGAATGGCATTTCTTTCAGCCCTTGAACTGTTCATGTCATAGCTGAACAAAGAAGCAAGACAATCAAACCACTGAATAGCTTCTAGTAGTGCCACCCAAGTTTAAAACCTATCAAAATATAATGGAAGAGAATACAAGACAGAGAACTACATATTATGAATCTGGTGTTTAAGAAAGCCATGAGATCTAACGTTTTTGTTCAGGACATGATATTTTAAACTTCATTAACATTTTGGCATGCAAGAGCTGTACAAAAATTGAAAACTTAAATGACATTGGAGCTGACTTGTATCATGAGGTTGTGCACATCCAATCCACCTAGAACCATAGTAGCAAAAGTCTAGTGCACTTGGCTACCCTAATATTTACTAATTTTAAAAGAACTTGATGAAAATATAAGATACTTGGATATGCCATTTAAATGTGAATATGAGCTTTTTCTCTCATTCTTATGTTATAATTCTTTTGATTTGTCCTGATTGTTGATGTAGTATGCAGTATTTTTTCATCAAGCAAATCCAAAATAACATTACAAGGTTGTTCACTTTGTGCCTATTATTCGTTTTTGACTTAAACATGACATCTCATTGGTTGTGTCCTTTAGACATTCCATGTTCATGTCTATTAGATGCATGCCTGGTGCAAAGCCTTCGATAAGACAAATGAAACATGTTGTCAGTGGGGTATTAATTTCTTCTACTGGTATGTACTAAAGCTAAGCAGTGTTCTTGGTGGACCATTGTTGTGTCTAGTTACTAAGCCAAACTTCGACCAAAATGAACCTGAACACTGATTGACATGGGTCAATAAGCCTTGATGAGGGCTTCTATGGGCAACCTGCCTTATTTCCAGCAACTCCAGTCAATGGTTACCTATTGGATGATGAAGTGGCAGTCATATCAATGCCTACTTGGCATTATTCTGACCCAGAGATGGTGTTGGCTGAAGAGAACAACTTATCACATAATTTACAAAGGCAAAATTCCTAATATGCAGGACAACATGCAATCCTAACTCAGAAGGTTTTCAAGTTCTTAAAGCAACTAGTGCTGCAGCGAACAGGATTGGGAATACAATAGATAGTTAAAGGAGGCTTCTGAACAAATCAGAAGATCCAAGCCTAATTTCAGTAGGACTGCAGCAGCCTACAAGTTGGAAACCAACTGCAACAAATCACGAAAGACTAAGCATGCTTCTACTAGTGATTTCAAAAGGCACTCGGGTGCTCGCCTAAGCGCGCGGGCGAGGCAAGGTGAGGCGAGGCCCAAGTACCTCGTTTAATGTCCAGGCGGCGCAAAGAGGCGTTGTCTTGACGCTTTGCTCGAGCCCAAGCGTCGGGTGCTTTGTTCAAGCCCAAGCATCGAACCAATTTTTTAGGTCTGGTTCGGTCGCATTTGTGTTAGTTGATTCACAGCCTCCCCCTCGCAACTTCCCCCAACCCCAACCCTACTCACAATTCCGCCGCCAACTTTTCCTCTCTATTGCCGCTGCCTCTCTCCGCTTGCACTGACGCTACCTTTCTTCGCTTTGCTCGAGTGAGCGCCTAACGCCTCGAGCGTTTTAGGACTTTAGCGTCTTTTGACGCCTAGCGCTTTTTAAATCACTGGCTTCTATTAGCCCATAGGCCATGATATCCCGTAACAAGAAGTCAAATAGCCTGACTATCCAAACTATGACTATACAGACAGACTATATAGACAATCCATAAAGTTTGCACGAATAGGTTAGTGGAGCCCATTTGGGGATTGACTTAGGTTGTTTGACCCCTAAATAATGTAAGGGAGCAACAAAAATGTTCGACTTCATTGATGGATTATTTTAGACTAGTTCAAGTTCGTAGTTAGATCAAGAGATTTGGGCAATAGCATCCTAGCAAAAATATGTGCTTGTACTACATCTTCTCTTCTATATAACAAATTGTTTGGTTTAGTTAACTAGTCTTCAGTTCAAATTCGAGAGGCTTTTTTTTCCACCTTAAATCAGAGAAGTAAGACCTATAGGCAGCACTCTTAACATCAGCCACTTCATGGGGGTTTCCATTCAGACTACTTAGGTGGAATATTGTGGCCCATAGTTTGAACCATCTTCTAGCTTCTTCCCAAATGTTGGTACAAAAAAAATACTTGGGATTATTTCTTGGATATATAAGGTTAAACAGAAACAAACAAAATAGATCCTCCTCTTCATAGCAAGTATCGATATTACAAAGAAAGTATCTCCTTTCCATAGCTAGTATTGATATTTCAAAGAAAGTATCACCCAAAAGAGTTTTATCTTAGATTGATAGGTAAAATATCCAGTGGAACCATCTTTAACTGGAATTATATCATGTAACCAACTCCAACTAGATGAAAAAAATGCTTGTATTATAGTGACAATAACAACTACATCCTTAGTCCCTTTAAGTAGATACACTTGTTCTCCACCAACTATCCTCTCATTGGTGCTCCTATAATAAATTTATTTTTTCCCCAATATTTCATTCATTTGTCTAGGAAAGCATTAAGATCATATTTCGAAAAACTAAAAGATTATTGCAAGCTATGAGAATATGTAATTTTTTTATTGATTTTAACATATTATATTCAAAAGTTCTTGTATTATAGTCTATAGAGCATATTATTAAAAATATGCACTCTCAATGTTCTATCTGGGGATTATAGCACTAGAAACAAATGTGTAAGTTGACTGGTTAACAGACAACCAGAGGCAAGGAAATAATGGCCCCTATTTTTATCAATTCCCTGAAGGTAGAGGAAAAATTTTGATGGGATAAGCAGAGGGAAGAAGATAACAAGATGGTTCATAAGTCTTACACCCCGAGGAGGAAAGGCCAAACTTCATCTCTGATGCTTGGATCGATTCCCTGATCACAGGTAAAATGAATACATCAATGGAACTTCCTCGAACTAATCTCTAGACAGTTGAAACAGATCCTATAATATAAACAAATGAGATAAATGAAATCAGTACTCACTCCACTACGAACTTTCTTTAATAATTTCACTCCACCACCACGGAGCCTTCCATCTGGTGAGAAGAAATCGTTCCATTGCTGCCTAGTCAATAGATGTTTTCGTTTCCGCCGAGACCATGGTGATTTAAGACTACCTCTGAAAGGAAAAAAAAAAGTCATTGATGTTAGCTAGCATGCTAAAGCAGAAAAGGTGAAGGACATTGGCAGAAAGAAAATCATGATGTTAATATTTACTAATATCAAGGACAATGACAATCATAAAGGGCATTAAAAAGTTAGAACCATTAGTGAATATGTAACTTCTGATCAAGAACAGTATCTCCAACTTCATATTAAGATAAATGCTAGGATATAAATCGAGAATCAATTGCTGGAAACAGTTTTTAAGTCAGAATCCTATACGATCAGTTAATACCTATCACATGAAACTAGTAAGATGATTCTCAATGTCAATCACTCTGCAGAACATCAGAACATAGTGCTCAATGACATGACTAAGATCCACATACCCCAGCAAGACCAACAAGGATTAGCTAGTTATCACTTGAGATTAAGGTAGGAATTATTTCGGCAGACATCAAATTGATCTCTGGTTAGTTTTTCTTCATCTACGGAACAAACAATCACTTAGAATACACTGAAGTAGAGCAACTACAGACCTTTGCTAACAGCTAAAAATAGTGAATCAGCTACAGCATTCATGGACATACATAGCATGTAGACGCATGAACAGTAGGGAACAAGACACCAGGTTTGCTTCTACATATCAACAATCTTCTTATTTCGTGTGACAGTTTAAGCAACTGGTAACATACAAAACTCCAACCCTCTGTGTCTCTCACTTGTCCATATTGGAGAAGGGAAAACCGTTCTATTTAACAAGAAGTCGAGGAAATTTTAAAAGGTAAATCGAAGACGAGGAACGAGAAAGAATCAAGAAAAAAGAGAAAGAGGTGAAGAGGACTAACCGATCGGGAACAGGTGAGGGTGCGACAACGAGAAGAGATCTCAAATGGGTCCATGACGACTTAGGCGACGACGACGAAGATGGTGAGGACGAAGAAGCCGATGAAGTATGGGATCGTCGGAGAGCTTTCATCTATGAACACTTGTATTCGTTCGTCTAAAATGTTCGATCTTTCTTATTCCTTTTTATCCTATTTCTCAAACGGGGTTTGGGGAAGCAACGGAAAGGGGGTTCCCTTCTTTCCCTTTTTTTTTTTTGTTTTTGTTTTTGTCTTTCTTTCTTTCTTTCTTTTGTTTACCTACGGGAGGAGATGACGAGGGTGGCGGCCAAGGCGAGACCGGCCATGGCCGTCACGCCCAGCGCTACACCGGCATGCCAACGCCAGCTGCCGCCGCCGGTGCCCAAGATCCAAGCGCCGCCACCGCTGCCGCCCGCCGCCGGCCTGAGGAAGCTTCCGATCCCGTGCTCCACCCAGCCCCAATCCCACATCGAGTCGCCCGCCGCCCGGATCCGTTTCCAACCATCACAAGCGACCGCCTCCGACGGCCCTAATCACCAGCCCTAACTATTCCCTCCTATCCCTCTCTGTTTTAGATGTGTGTTCGGTAGAAACCGGGGAAAGTGACCCTTCGCACCCAGCAAGATAAAAGGGTAAAGGGTTTTGCCACACATCCCCGCAAGGCCACACAACTAAGAGCATGGAGAAGAGGATTGAGACTCCGAGGACAGTACACGGTACCTTTAAAATGATATTTTTGACCCCCTGAAAACTTTATTAGTGCCTATTCCAATAAGATGCATGCGACGTATTCACTCATTGAAGGACGTTCTTTAAACTTTATTAACATGTAAAATAATAAATTATAATATATATTATTTGAACATATTTTGATTGTTCGATTTGAGAATTAAACGAGTGAAAATGTTATTGAGTCTTATATCCAAATCATGTAAAATTATATTGAGGCACTCCCTATGAATATCTTTCCAAAACTTTATATATATATATATATATATATATATATATATATATATATATATATATATATATATATATATATATATATATATATATATATATATATATATATATATATATATATATATATATATATATATTAGGAATTAAATTTGAAAAAAAAAAAGGATTCAAATAATTGACAAAAATGATAAGGGTTTTTTTTAGCTATTTAGATTCTTTCAAATTTATCTACAATCATTATTGGTAGAGGTTAACCTTGATTTATCGGATGGATGCAAATAATTGAAATATTTAAAAATATATAAAATATCTAAATATTTAAAGGAATACATACATACATACACTATGTTAGAAGAATTTAAGGCTATTTCTTTAGTCTTTAGTCATAGGATACCAATTATACATCTTTTACTAGAAATGTAATGACTTTATCTGCACTTGAGTTAGATGGATCCTTAGCTCTTTTTAGCCTTCATAACAAACGGAATAAAAATAGGTAACTGGTTCCATGAGATTGAGCGATTTAATTTTTCGTTTACCATTTACGGATCAAGATAGAGAGCTTGCATTGAAAGGAGTAGTATCATGTAATTCAAATTATATAATCTTCTTTTTTTCCTTTTGTGATATAGACTGCTTTGATTGCATTTGGTAGTTGTTGTTTTTGTATCTTTAAAGTTGATACATTGAAAATGATATTATGTAATTTTATCTTCTTCTTTTTTTTAATTGCTTTAGTTAATAATTTTTTTAGAGTTTGCCGATCATAATAGAGTTAATGCACTAAAATGGATATTATGTATTTTTATCTGTATCTTTATCTTTTTCTAAACCTATACTGTGTTTTGATGTGGCATGTTAATTTCTATATTATTTCATCCTCTAAAGATGTTGGTGGAGTTGATACATTGGAAGGGGTATTATGTCATTTAATCTTTAAATTCTATTTTAGATTAGACCACTTAGATTGCAAGTGGCATGTTCTTTTTTACATTATTTTGTTCTTTAAGTATCATGGTAGAGTTGATACATTGAAAGGTGCACTGTGTATTTTTATTTTGAACTTCCTCACTACTTTGAATGCATGTGAGACAAGGTTAGCTAACTCGAGCTCATCCTCTTGTCCTCCGTCATCTTTTTCTTTGTCAACGCAACAAGGGGCTTGATTTGGATGGTACTGTATATCTTTGTTATGTCATGCAAATGATTGCCTTAATTAAAACTGGATGTGCAGTTCAAAGGAGTTGAACAACACTGATAAATTCATATTTATTTTGCTTGATTGATTTGGTGAGGCTTGTGGATAATGAATCGGAAGGTGTGACTTTGGTTGACCAAACTATTATTGGATTGGATTTGACACAATCTGATCGGGCTCCATGTCATCATCATCTTAAACTTAAGCATGTTTAGTACTATTAGCTCTATCTTAACTTCTAATCATAGTATATATATATATATATATATATATATATATATATATATATAGAGAGAGAGAGAGAGAGAGAGAGAGGGATATATTTTGATCAAGAAGGGATCAACGAGCAATCAATTGGCTAATGTCTCACACCACACCATTTAATTGATGATATGATCATCTTATCCGATAGCCTGTTGCTAGCCACGAGTCAAAGAGACTCGAACGACTAGTCAAACAAGACGATCAATAATAAAATTGGATAACGGACAATTCAAAGGGAAGGAATTTACTAGCAGCAGTTTGGCTAATATTTTCCTCCGCACATCACTACCATGGTAGTGGGATCTATTTGCATCACTCATTGTAGTCGTCGCAACACGCAAAAACAGTTCAAAAACTAGCTAAGAAAGATATTTTATTTTATGATTATGACATAATATTTCAAAGAAATTACTTTATTTTTTAAAATATATTTAACTTGTTCCTTTAGAGTTTGATTCATTTGCTTTTGTCACTGAACTTGTAATTGTTTTAGGGTCGTCCCCTATTCGAATTAAGATCCCAACCCTCAGACTTTTGCAGGACGAATAGAAATATATGTTTGTAATTAGACGGGGATGTCCTTTTTATGTATATCTTTTGATCTAGAATATTAGCTGCGGGAAAAAGTCTAATATAATTTGTGATAGTGGCTCTCTTGTACAAGCTACTAAACCTTTTGCCAATGGCCTCAAGCGCTATCTATGCTTATAAATCATTGTACGGGATATATTTCATCCGGTTGACTTGAATAATTAAGCAGGAGTACGCATGCAAATCCTGATATCCTAAAGTTCGTAGGCTATCTTGTGGTGCTGATGTCGTATTGAGTATGAAGACGTTGACGCACAATATGAGATGTTGGAAGAAGGCTCTAATGATTCGGTCATTACAGAAGATTATACATATACAGACTGTTAGGCAAGATGATTGGATGATGATGACATGGTGCATAAGCTAATAGGTAGTGCGCTGGAATTAATGGAAATTACGTGATTTTAACCACACATTTGACTTGTGTTGATAAAGAAATTGGAAATTTTTTGTAATAAAGATTCAACCCAAAAGAGTAATTGCTGCTTTGCCTTCCTTTTTTTTTTTTGTTCTGATAATGATCAAGAAACCACCTTCTTTGGATGAGTCCGAGCTTGATTTGCCACCGGTAAATTGGGTCGGTTGAGATAGCACCAACAAACGAGCCGAGCCGAGCCGAGACGAATCCTTCTACTGTGCTTGCTGGATTCTTTGAACGACGTGGTATTTATCCCCTCCAGGAACGGAAGAAGGCGAAGGCGGAGGCGGCGGCGGCAGCAGCAGCAGCAGCGTGATGGAGTTCTGCCCGACGTGCGGGATGCTGCTGCAGATCGAGCGGGCAAGCCAAGGGCGGAGGTGCCGCCTCTTCTGCCCCACCTGCCCCTACGTCTGCACCATCTCCAACAAGGCTGATCACCTCACTACACTCCTTCCCTTCTCTTCTATTTCCTGTCTCCCTGTTCACCCTTGGCGTTGGTCTTTTGTCTCCTCAGATGGTCATCAAGCATAATTTGGTGAAGAAAGAATTGGAGCATATCTTTAGCGGCGCCGACAGCATGAAGTTTGCTCCAAGAACTGCAGGTGAGTAGTTGGCTACTTGGTGAATTGCCATACTCTCTTCTTGCTTCCGGGGTTAAAAAACATTTGCGAACCTGAGTATTGGGAGATCAAAAAGCCTAACAAAAATTCCATGAGATGCAAGTCTCCTAAGCCATCACACCCGACTCCTTTACAAGGAGTGACAGGATCAAGACGCTGTCACCTAAAAGATTTGTGTTGGTCTCGGTTTTATTCATCAGTCTTGCATTCTCTTGCACACTCTTCCAGTAACCAACCGTTCCCTAAGTTTTCTTGAACCCACCCCTTGTTATCATGAGATGATGCGTAAGCTTTCGTTATCATCCACTCCGTTTCCAAGTAAACAAACGGCTCGACGTAGTAAACCCGGTTCATGTTCCCGAGGTTAATTGGTGAATCGTTCGTTACTAGTGAAGCCACGCTTCTAAATTTGTTGTATCATTCATTACGTGCAAACCCAATTATGTGGCTACAGCCCATATATAGTACTTTGGTTTCTATATGATCTATTAGCTCAGCTTAATACCTACGCCTTGGTCTCGATTCGTAATGTAGTCCTAATTTGAAAATGACAAATTTGAGTAAAATACTCATAGCCTCACAAATTCCTCACACCGACGCCTATACTTTTTTGCAGAAATTTCGAGATAAAGAAAATTAGAGCACATTATGAGAAATTAATTGATCAGTTGGATATTTGGGAGCTACCCAAAAAATTATTAATTAAATTATAATAGTTATCAGATCACAAGGCCTTTCCAAATGTAATCTTGAGAAAATTTAATGCCACTCAATACTAGATTCTTTTACTGCTTCGTATTTTTGTTGCAGCCTTCACCATTATTTGATGCGCGCATTAGATTATCATGATCAAGTAGGTAAAACTCCGTAATGCTTCTCTTAGTAAGGATATATTATATCTGTATGGATGTACCTACCTGCAGCAACCTGCCCAAGGTGTCACCACGGAGAGGCATTCTTCAGGCAAATGCAGATTCGTTCAGCTGACGAACCCATGACAACATTCTACCGATGCTGCAACGAGAGATGCAATTACGAATGGCGAGACGACTGATCTCATATCTGATGCGCATGGGAGTGGAACTGTTTTCGCTTTCTCAATCAAGCATCGGCGTACTCTTGTCCTATTTCTATTGCTTTCTGCATGCAGACCGGAAAGGAGAGGTACCGATGGCAACATAAGATTTTGAACAGTCATAATGTATGTGCTAAACTATGCACATAATCTCGATTTTTTTTTGTTTTTCGGTGTCAAATGTACGATAGCGAAGATTTAAGTGCCAAGTTTTCTATGCACACAACACGTTGCTGCTCGTTATGTCAAGATTGCAGCAGCAGACAGTCGATGAGAAGGAGAAAACAACATATGAAGAGGAGGGAGGACGGCAAGTCCGACAAGTTCACGTGTCCATCCGGAGCAATTGTGCGTTAGAATTAAAGCATGAAGAGGAAGGAGGACAGGAGTCCACACGAGTACGTCCTTTTTTCCTAGAGAGTAATGAAGTGATTGATGCAGCTGCAATCTAAAGTGATCCAGCAGCTCTAAACTACCCCATATATTACTGATAATCTAATTAATAACTCCCTTTCCCTTGGATGAGGAATCTACATTTGTTTGTTTTTTATGATAATGCATGTCATTGAAAGAAGAAACCCAAAACACTCACAAACAAACAAAAACACCTAGTCAAATTAGAATAGACTCCGTAGGAAGAATTAATGGAGTTTGTGATAAGAACAGACATGACATTGGACTGGGCGTGAGAATGTCCCATAACCAGGACAAGCTAGCATTGGAGGTGATATGGACAGGGCAGCACATCTCACTTGATGCCTGTCCTGTTGGCTTATTAATGCACTACCACAGCTACCAAGAGCCTTGGGTAAGAAGGAAGATGATCCTAGAGCAGCATGTGGAAGGGTAAAAAATCTCCCTTTTACAAGCGAGAGATTATGTAAGCGGGTAAGTTAGTTAATAAGAAATGATATAAAAACATATGTAATTGATGTCTGATAATTTTTATCTCTAATAAGATAAAAGTCGATGATAATATATTTTAAACAAGAGTCTAACATTAAGTTAGAACATAGATCAATGACATCGATATTATCATAATATATTATAAGAGTTGATTGAGAGATAATACGAAGTGTAGCAGATTGGTGACTCAATTAAATTCTATAATAATAATAGTGATGACTGATATTCAGCTTCAATAGTGGATCTTGTAACTATGTTCTATTTCTTAGAACTTCAATTGCTCCAAAAATACAATGTAAGCTGATGTAGATGTTTTATCATCAATATTGCCTACTCAATTAATATTGACGAAGGCATGAAGATAAAGGGATAAGTATTCATAAAAAAAAAGTTCATGATTGGGAGTCTCTTTAATATACTGTAATATATATTTTAGTATAGACCAATGTATAGTAAAGGATTGATGCATAAACTATAATAATTTATTGATTATAAATAGTAAAAAATGAGGGTACTTTGAGTTGTTGCAAAAGAGCTCGATCAAGCAACGAAATAAGCAGTACATCATACTAAACCTATTCTATTCATAGGAGTAGGCACATAAAATGATGGAGAAGATAACTCGAATACCATATTTATAGCTTTATCCGTTATATTATCCCCCATTTATTTCTTTGACATCCTCGTCGAGACCTTTTTGTGAACACTGTATCTTTTTACTTTTGTTTAATCTTTAATCTTCAATTCTAATTGTAGTGCACCTTATCATATTATTTTAACTTGTTAATAACTCTGATGTGGGAAGTTATATTGATCTTGGTTTTTATGAATCCTGAAGATAACAGAAAAAGATTGTGACTTTGGTGTTTAGTGGCAACTTGTCATTGAGAAGAGAACAATAATTAGTTGGGAGTGCGAGAGAGAGAGAGAGAGAGAGAGAGAGAGAGAGAGAGAGAATGGAGACGCACCCAAATTGACGTCCTCAGGGACAGTGTGATCATGGGAGAACTTTCCTGTATTGTTTCTGTTAACGTCACCGTTAGTTTCATATCATTGTCCAATATAAGACGACATGGTTGAGATATGAAAAGAGAGAAGGTCGAAGGGAAGATGCATAGGGAGGAAGCGCGAGACGAAGCATCGAACGGAGGAGAGGGGGTTGAGGTCGAGGAGGAGCTCGATGACCTCGAACCCAAGGAACTCTGCCCTATCCATGTTTGTTGTTGACCTTTGTATAACTCCGAGTAGGGGGAAAAGCTGGTAGAAAGAATAGATTTATTCAAGAATATCTATTTAAGAATATTTAGTACGTTCGTGAAGTATAGGATTTTTTTGGTCATTATAATAATAAATTTATTGTCACAGTAAAATTTAATTGGTTTATCTTATTTTTCTTAAAGATTTATAAAAATTCTTCGAAGCCAAATCTTAAAACTTCAAAAAAGATGTAATACCAACTGTTCGTCAACTTTAGGTTCGATACCAACCTTTCTGAATCCTGTTACATTTTTTATCTTTTAGATATATTCTTCATTGATAAAAAAATGATCAAAACATTAGGAAAACTCAAAACCATTCAAATTCTTAAGTTTATTATCTAAAACTTTATAAAACCAAAAATATTCTATTTCGTAACTATCCTCAATGGTAAAAACTTCAAAAAAAAACAAAAAACAAAAAACCAAGATTCAACATTCTAGTTAAAAGTCTATCCCTAACTCCAATTAATTTTATGACTCTTGTAAGATTGGTTATTTTATATTTATGATGGAATCGTTCGTATAGTCTTTCGCCCTAAAAGGCTAAGAGGGTGGGATCGTTGGTACGATCCATATTTCCTTTTTCTATTTTTTTTAACTTTAATCTTATTTTCAATATATTATTCCTTACCTTTCTACTGAGTTGCTCGGTGGAGCAACGCGTCGTTCCGCTCGCACATCGGTCAGATCGCGTTATCCGGCGAGCCGTTGCAACACTCTTTAAGTAGTTAGAAAAATCGCCCTTCCGTGTTGAGAAAGGAGGTTGGGCAACTAAGAAAAATAGCCCTTCCGTGCTTAGAAAGGAGGTTGGGCAACTAAGAAAAATAGCCCTTCCGTGCTTAGAAAGGAGGTTGGGCAACTAACAGGCTGGTGATCCGATCCTACGTGTCGACGTCCGCAAAGCATCAGTCTGAGGCGCCCGTGGTGGAACCCACCATGGCAGGCCGTCGTCGTGAAATGTTGTGAGATTGGAAATTATGGCAGTGCTTTTTCAGAAATAGCTAAAAGAGTACTCGCTAAAGAGAGAGAAAGAGCGCTAAACAGTCGTTGAACGGTCTTGCCATCTACCCCCAACTACCACACTTACACACACCGACAATTAAATGCCTGCACCTATACTTATCCCTTGCTTCACACCCCCTCTTCGTTCTATGTTTTCCCTTGACGCCTCTTGGAGGAGTTCATAGCGACCGCAAAAGCGACAATGGCGACAGCCAGCGAGCTCGATAACAAGCATCGCAGCTCCCTTGGTAAGTAGGACTCTTCCTCCTCCTCCTCCTTACTCTCTCTCTCTCTCTCGCTTCCACCAGCATGATGCACCATCTGTTATGCTACCAACTCTGCTTCTGATGTGGATTGCAGGGGGAGCCGCAAAACTGGCGATGGCGGCGGCATTTTTGGTCGGGCTGGCGAGCTGGTACTGCGCGGTGGAAATACGGCCGCCGCCGCCCACTCCGTGCGGGTCGGAGGACGGGCCACCGGTGACCGCGCCGAGGATTCGGCTGAGGGATGGACGGTTCCTGGCCTACTCCGAGACGGGGGTGCCCAGGGAAAGGGCTGCGTACAAGATCGTCCACTGCCATGGATTCGGCAGCTCCAGGCTCGACAGTCCCCGGACCTCCCCGGTGAGCGAAAAACCCTAACCCTTCCTCGGTCTCCCCCTTTCATGTCGATAGGTTGAGTGTATTGGCAGCGATGGATGTGGATCGGAAGGGGAGGCGATCCAAGAGTCCCTCTCACTGAGCCACCAAAAACAGGGTCGGACGCCTTCCGATTGGTCCGGCTACCAAACCGGCCAAACCCCCTCCCCTCCCCGCCGCCCGCCCTCCGTCCTCCTTAATGGGAATGTGTTCTGTGTCCTCACCTGGTTGGTGGCTCGGGCCAAAATCATACTGCACCTCGTGCCAAGTTAAACACTGACACCCATTTCTCACCACCGTGACTCCTCGGTCTGAGGTCTCTTTTGTGGGCCTACAGTTACCATTACCTGTTCCTTAGCACCTGTGTCGTAGCTGCTGTCTGCACCGTCATCAAAACAAAGTAATAGATGATATTTAAACCACTACTCGAACATTTCAAATGAATTTTATTGTTACAACCATCTTTGTAGTTTTGTGTTATTGATGAGTAAGTGACCTAAGAATTTTTTGTGTTGTCTTTTAGTTGACAATTAGGGAAACAAAATGATAATTATGCCTGTGAAGTCCAAAATTTGCTATATTTATGTGTAAGTTATCCCTGTTCAGCAATTAAAGGTGCTTCTATAACAAATATCAACTTTACAAGAGAACATTGAAGGGATCAATATTAAAAAAAAAATAAAGACATGGGAGAGAGGAACAATATACATTTCTTTAGTATAAATGTCAGTGAGCAAAAGAATGAAATCATCCTGTACAACTTCTGTGAGGTTCTAGTAATTTTCATGTTTAAAAGGTGTGGAAGTTGTGTTCTTGCTGAGTCATATAAGGTTGCAACATTAGATTAGTAAGGTTGGCGAACTCACTATTTGATTTAGTTGAACACCGAGGGAGATGGTTCTTTCTTTGGTCCTCGAGTACCCATACATGACATTTAGACTGTTGAACTTGATTGTACATGGCTCAATAATCATAAAGTTCTTTAGTTTTTCTTATATTTCTTGGAATAAAATTTTTTATGTACACTAAAGTTAAAAAGTAATGTATATTAAGTCTTTAAATATTCTATGCAATCACGACATGTAATTGTTAATATTTGAACTTGCATTGTCAAGCTTGCACTTAGCAAATGTCAGAAAATTGATGGTTCACTGGACCTTGACAAGTAGGATAAATTCCTTACAGTTCCTCATGATGAAATAAATAGTCGTTAGTAAAACTTTTATGTGACTATTAAGTTTCAGGTTTGAATACATCGTGTGGAAGTAGATTTTGCTCAGCCCTGCATAGTTGCAAACATTGAAGTACTAAGGTTGCTGTCCAAATTTTGATTGAATTGCTATAGAAGAGTTCAACACCACCTATACCTGAAGCTGACTTTTGAACTTGATTGCATTTGGATCATGAGTTAATAAGTTAGATTTTGGTTTCGAGTTCAAATGTATATTTGAATCCAACTGTGGCCCTTGTTAGATGGTCTCCTTCTAGATCACTTCTTGTAAGATCGAATTCCTATCAAACTAAGTCGGGGGATTTTTCGACTATAGCCCTTCTGACGGTCGTGTCACTTGGATCGATCACCAATTGCTTGTGGGCTCGATCTCCAATGGTGGCATGTTGGCATTTGATGTGGACATCCACGTTGGCTCCTAATGCTGTCACATGTCGGCACATGGTGGCCATTCGTTCGTCACATCATTATCACTTATCAGTAACCCCCCACTTCTGAGTCAATGGGTCGTAGACCTATCGAGTTAGAGGCATGCTTTACAATATTGTTAATAATGATGGTAGCAATGGATGTGTTGTCGGTTAGTAGGTGTGATCTATCTCGGTCTCATAAGAAGAATGTTGTCGAAAGACTTGTTCGATTAATAGATCATACACTTTGGAATTAAAAAATTGAGACTATCATCAATGGCGGGAGGAGGCGTCATCATGGAAGTGACCACCAACAACATCACCGATCCACTGCTACCTAGCAGGGTGTTGTACGCTTGCAGCCTCTCTCACGCTGACGATAAACTCAAGAGCTTCCGGTCCTACCTTAGGTGGATGTGCATCAACTAGTTCGACGCTAAGTATGCAATGGTCTCGTGGTCGCTCTTCCTCCTCCTAGGCATCTGCGTCTTCACTACCTCCCACTTCGTCCTTTCCTGTGCCCCCACCTATGTTACTTATGATGTGGTGCTATAGCTCTCCCTTACCTCCTCCTTCGACCTCTCCTACCTTTGCTTCTCTACTTTCGTCCGTCGTTACAGCCTTCGTTGTTTCCTCTTTCTCGACAAGATAGATTTTTTTTAAAAAACTTAAATTACACATGTCATTATATTGATGATTTATTATGAGTCAACATGCCACATAAGTAGACTCTAATGTTTGTCAACTTAAACTTGACGAGAGGGGCTTATATGCTACGTTTTTTAAAATGTAAGAGTTATTTTAGATACGAACAAAATCATAAGGGCTTAAGTGATCCATAATCAAAACCATAGGGGCTAAAATATATTTTTATTTTTAACTTAAATTACATATGTCATTATATTAATAGTTTATTATGAGTCAGCATGTCACGTAAGCAGATTTTAACGTATGTTAACTCAGATTTGGCGGGATGAGTTTATATGTTATGTTTTAAAAAATGTATAAGTTATTTTAGACATGAGTAAACTGTAAGGGCTTAAGTGGTCCATGACCAAAATCACAAGGGCTAAAATGAACCTTAACCCTACTATAAATAACTCCCTAAACCATTCACACCCTCCACGCCTTCATATGCCCTCGAAGCATTTGGACTCTTGGATTTATAGACTTTAAAACTTTCAGTTTTTTCATTTAATAAGGTTCAAATGTCTTCCGCATCAAGCTCCTTATCAATGGTCGACCGTGAGTTGAGCGGTTCTCCAGTTTCATCGCCATTTTCGGCATTAGTTTTCGCAACTCCCCCCCTCCAATGAAAGGGTCGGAGTCGTTGCTACGAGGGGGAATACCTTTTCCGAGGTGAGTCCATCAAGTAGTTGAGTCTCGCAAACTGCGTTGAGGTTGTATGACTTTGACTCTTAGATATCTAAGGTTGACCCAATACACATCAAAGAGGCTTTTAACATTCCTACCAAGATTGAGCTAATGGATCCTTGTCTTGGTGATCGACCATACAAGTCGCACCATTTCTTTTGCACTTCCTTTTACACCTTGGAGGTGGGGCTCAGATTTTTTTTTTCCATCCTTTTTATGTTGGAGTCTTGAACGATGTTTTCCCCTACTCAAGTGGCACCAAACACTTAGCAATATTTAGCCACCTTCGTTGGGGAGTGTCGAAGGCTTGATATCTCCCCAACTTTGACTTTGTTGTAGGCTTGTTTTATTGTGACCCTTAGGGATTTGACTTATTACCTTTCTGCCAATCCTGATTGTAGGGTTAGAATATATATATATATATATATATATATATATATATATATATATATATATATATATATATATATATATATATATATATATATATATATATATATATATTTGTTTCTTCACGGAGGGGGTGGCCTGTCAACTTAGCATGGTTCATAGGCAAGTTTTGGAACTTGATTCTGAGGTTGAGTGGGTTGGAGCAAGAGTGACATCGCCAGTTATTTGTTGCCCTATTCGACGAGTTCACTACCATCTTCCAAATGAGCAAGGCTTGGCTCAAGGAAGTCGGAATCAATTTATAAGACTTTCATCTTGTAAGACTCCTAAGTGATGAAAGAAAGAAGAACTCATCTTCTTTTTGATTACCTTCCTCGCATATGTAAAAGACTGAATGCATTCGATTTCTAATAAGGATTACTAATCCGTAATTTTTTGTGGAATCTTTTTTCATTAGTGGTTGCGAATGACTAACTTTATCAATCTTTTTGATCTTGGTTTTGTACAAATTAGATTTTAAAAAAGATTACTAATTGTTATCTGAGCAAGTTAAATTTTGATTGTTTGAGTTGGAATGTATATTCGGATCCAATCGTGGTCCTTTTTAGATGGTCTCCTTTCACATATCACTTCTTGCAAGATCAAATTCTTATCAAACTAAGTTAGGGGCATTTTTTACTATAGCCCTTATCAAATTAGTATTTGAACTTAAAGCGATTAGACTAGTCAAACTAAGCAAGAGCTGAATGTCTCTCTCTCTCTAGGAACACGCTTGGAGTCATTTTATAGGCAACTCTGGTGACAGTTATCCCTATGACCATCGACGAAAAATGAGAAATAGTTAATGACCCCAGCGGAGTAGTGGTATTGTGTTCGGCATGTTCGATGCCCATAATGTCTGAACATGCTGACTGTCAGTTGCTCGGTTGGTTGCACACAGCATCTGATCTGACCCTCACTTACCTATGGGTCTAAACACACGAGTGTCACTCGGATCAATCACCACGTGCATGTGGGCCTGAGCTCCTATGGTGGCATGCTGGCGTCTGACGTGGCCATCCGCACTGGCTGCTCATGCTGTCATATGACAGCACATGGTGCCCGTCATGTCATTCTCACATCATAACACTATTCGAGAAGAAACATTCTAATGTATATTAGCATCTTAGCTATATTACCTACATGTCAAACAGGTCATTCAGTAGCTTTACAATTGCATCCGTTCGGTTGTTAGGAAGCATAAATTATTTTATGGTTGCATAAAGATATGACAGGTTTACTTTCTCTCTCTCTCTCTCTCTCTCTCTCTCACACACACACACACACACACATAAATTTAGGGTCTTACTATATGCTACTTGAGAAGGCTCGTAAGTTATCAACTCTTCAAATAATTCTTTGTGATGGCAGGAATTGATAGAGGAGTTAGGTATATATATAGTAGGTTACGACAGAGCTGGATATGGTGAAAGTGATCCCAATCCCAGTCGTTCACTGAGGAGCGAGGCGTCAGATATCGCGGAGCTGGCAGATGCTTTGGAGCTGGGCCCCAGGTTTTACCTGATTGGGTTCTCCTTGGGTGGCCATGCTGTCTGGGCGTCCATTAAGTACATTCCAGATAGGTAACCGTCGTTTGCTAGACTACAATGTCACGTACATAGTTCAGGGTGTGTTTGCCGCCGCCGCAGCCTTACAAATAGATGGGTTTTACCTCCTGCAACATCAGACTGAGCAAGCATCTGAGAATGTTGCAATTCATTTCAGGATTGCTGGAGCTGCTATGATGGCACCAGTAATAAACTACAGATGGCCTGGGTTCCCGCAGCATCTATCAGAGGAGGCTTACAGAAAGCAACAGCCTGGAGATCAGTGGGCATTGCGAGTTGCATATTATGCCCCCTGGTTGCTGCATTGGTGGATGAAACAGTCGTGGTTGCCTTCCTCCACCGTTATCAAAGGTACAACCCATCTGCCCAACCGCTTGGATGCACAACTTCGTGAGTATGTCATGAAGAACAGTGGAATGTTCGAAGAGGTTGGTGCTACCCCAGTGTCCTTTTTTTATTTTTTATTTTGACCCATTTCAACTGTCCAAGGAGCTTTGTAGTATGACGCTGCAAGAACTGAAGAATGCAAGCGTCACTGTGCTTGCAGAGGCGGAAACTTGCCACTCAGCAAGGCATGCTTGAGTCGTTTTACCGAGACATGGTGGTGATGTTCGGGAAGTGGGAATTTGATCCGATGGATCTCTCGCAACCGCCCTTTCCAGTTCATCTATGGCATGGGGATGAAGACGGGCTCGTGCCGGTTACTCTACAGCGATACATCTGCAGCCGCCTTAGCTGGATCGACTACCATGAGCTGAAGGAAACAGGGCACTACCTGGGAGGTGTGCAGAACTTGGTTGATGTTGTCCTCAAGACCTTGCTAGTGGCGTCGGTTTCGGCATGACCACGTATTTATCAGTTTGGAAAAAGAAGCACCCACAGGAAGCGGAATGCGTCATTCATACATGGGAGGGATAATAATTAGATCGCACATGCCCTATTTTAACAATGCATCCATTACTTATGCGAGATCACCCACCATATACACATTGTTATAGATAGCGAGAGAGAGAGATGCTTGCATTGCGCTTTGACTATTGAATAATTAACGCCTGAACTTTGGTTGCATCCATTTGTGGATAAATTTATGGTTCAAATTTCTTAGGACGGAGAGTAGAGAAATCTGGAGAGAACTTAGCATAACGTTTTATTCAATCAGCTCAGATGGATGGCCGGCACAGGCAGCGGCACCTAAAGGAGCCACAACGTGTACTGTTTTCACTACGGCATTAGTAGTAGTAGCATTTAGAGAAAGACAAGTTGTAGCCGTAAGTTGAGCCATTAGTAATAGTAGTTAGAGAAAACGTGAAAAAAAAAGGAGTAAAAATTGATCTTAATGTTTAAAAATAAAAAAAATATGACAAGCACAAAGCAATAAAAAAATACTACTACTCTTAATTAAGATAAATATAATTAATAATATATATATAAAAGAGCACTTATGCTACTGAAGCACAAAAACTCACGATATCTAAAAAAATATGTTATATTTCACGAATAATTATCCTTGTCACAAGCCTCTATGGATATAATAGATGTTTTGCCACATAACAATGCACTCTTAAACGAAGTATTCAGACGTTAGCACAATAAGACATTAGCATAGCTTTAGAGCGAGAAAGAGCATTTACAAGACACCATTATCTCATGAGTATGCAATGTTTCCCTCCTCTGTGTAAATCGTCATTTCCCTTTTTATTTATTTATTTTAATGTTTTTGGGGTTGGGGTCAGGCCATCTTATGAACAATGGATCAGCCGCGAACTGCGCTCGCCAAATTGCTTGCTTTGTCATGCGGCGGCTCCTCTCCACCGGGGCCATGTCTTCCTCTGCCCCTTATTCGTCGTTCCTACCAGGTAAAAACCCTAGCTCGATCCGCCTCACGCATCAGCGGCGACTCAATGGTGTTCGTTTCTCTTTTCCCACCCGCTTCGTCGTCGTCGGTTCTTCCATACGCTGCCTTGCCTCCTTCTCACCGGCCGAGCGAATCAAAGTCCACAACCCCATCGTTGAGATGGATGGTGAACCACATCCCCCTAGTGTGTGTGTGTTTGCTGTTTTTTTTTTTTTGCTCTCTTGGTTCTTTTCCCGCTTTCAAACGCTTATTCTTCTCTCCTCGGTACGTTCTATCGATATCTACTTCTTTTTTTTCAATTCAGAAAAAAAAAGAGGTTAAAACCCTACCTATCTGATGTACATAAAAACTTTTTGATGTCTTCTCAGGCGATGAGATGACGAGGGTCATCTGGAGGATTCCAGATGATAAAAGAAAAGGTGTCAATCTTCTCATTCCTTTTATATATCCTGCAAGTCTGGAGTCACTTGGAAATGATTGATTGATTTGTTTCCTGACTGCAGCTAATTTTTCCATTTCTCGAATTGGACATCAAGTACTTCGATCTGGGCCTCTTGAGTCGTGATGCCACCGACGATCGGGTAACCGTTGAAAGTGCCGAGGCAACTCTCAAGTTACCTACCACGACCTTCTTTATAGTAGCACTTCCCCTTCCTCCTTCCACTTAAATGATTTATTGTGTTTTCTTACAGTGATAAACTGAATACCAATTTGTGTATAATTAATGTTCGTGCATATACGAAACTTGCTTTACCATTTTGTACATGCTTGTATCGATTGGTGTATTCAATCTTCCATTTCACCGGATCTATCGAATTATTTCTCAGAAAGATACGTGGGAACAGTGTTTGCTTAAACTAGCATCAGCATGAATTCTGCAGTCCATTATATCTGCAGTCCATTATATCAGCATGAATTCTGCAGTCCATTATTTCAAGTGGCAGCATTAGGGTCTTTTGGATCATCATCTTTAATGGTTCTTGATGATGATTCCTCTAACGTAGCTTTAGTTACCATTGTATCTGAAATATAGTTTTGATTTCCATGTTAATTTGGATCATCATCTTTATTGTTTCTTGATGATGATTCCTCTAACGTACCTTTGGTTACCATTGTATCTGAATTGTAGTTTTGATTGCCATGTTAATTTGAATGAGAGGAGAGAGGGAGAGGGATCAAAGAGATGGAACAATGGAGATAGGAGAGAAGAGGGAGGTTGGAGGGGAGAAGGTGATAAGAGGGAAGGGAAGGCAATTGAGAATGATAGTTGTGGGCTACAAAGTAAGCAGAGAAGAAAAGAGCATATAGGAGGAGAGAAAGGACAAAAGAGGGAAGATAGGATGGTAACAGCAGGTACGAGCCATAGAGAAAGGAGAAGAAAGAGAGGGAGGGGAAGGAGGAGGGGAGAGAAGAAAAAGAGAGTGGTGATGACGTAGGGTGCTGGTCACACGCAATGGAGAAGGGGAGAGGAGAGAAGAGAGAGACGATAGGATGGTAACAGCAGGTGCAACCCAGCATTTGCAGAGAGAAAGCAGGAAGAAGATCAAGAAAAGAGGGAGACATACTGGATAAAGAAAGGACGTGTGGCTGATGGCTGAAAATCAAATCTAGGGCATAACATGGGCGTCAAACGTGGAAAATTATGTTCGGATCAAGGGGAAGGGGGGAAGGGAATTGGGTTTGGATCGAGTCGAGGCATTTGGGTCATTGAGTCAACCTATGCAAATGCCTGATATGCCTAGCACCTCAACTGAGCCATTCGTCTAGGTGGCACCCAGTTGAAAGCATTTTGCCCAAAACCCGCTACGACACTTGGGCCCAAGGTAGGAAATACCGAATGATACCGCTTGGTACGGGCGGTACGTACCGGTCTGACGGAATACCGGTACGCGGACCACCCGCTACCGGACGGAACGAAAAAAAAAAAAATATTTATATATAAATATTTTAGAAAAAGGAGACGTTTGGCGACGTCGCCTTTTTCAGATTATATATATATGATTATATATATATATATATATATATATATATATATATATATATATATATATATATTTATATATTTAAATAAACGAGGCGACGTTGCCCCGCGTGGGGAAGGAAAAGGCGACGTCGCCGAGGCGATGCGACGTCGCCGAGGCGATGCGACGTCGCCTTTTAAATAAAAAAAAAATAAATATATATATAATCTTATATATATATATATATTAATTTATATATATATAAATGAGGCGACGTCACTTCGGCGACATCGCCCCGCTTGGGAGAAGAGATAGCCGACATCACTTCGGCGACGTCGCCGAGTTATATATATATATATATATACCGAGCGGTATACCGCTCGGTATACAGTTTCGTATCGTACCGAGCGAGCGTCAAAACTTCGGTACGGTACGAAATTGCAGACCTTGCTTGGGCCTCACATCGCCATGCCCGAGCACCTAGGCGAACATTTGGAACACTTCTTGGCATCTTTGGTTAGCCAAATAGTTTGACACCAATACAAAACTTTTATGGATGAATGCAATAAGAATTCAATTTCAAAGAAGGTTGTGGCATAAGAATCAAAGGAACTTAAAGTGTCCTGGTCTTTGGACCTTTTTTTTCTTTTATCTTTTATTTAAGTCTATTTCCTGTTTAGCTCGCTAAGGGAAGTCAAAGTAGGAAAGATATAGTTTAATTAGGGGCTAGAGTTGTTGCAATGCCATGCTATGGTGCTAGTTAACTTCTGACATGGGTCATTAGCTAATACTGCTTGCATTATTTAAATAAATCAGAATAATAATTCACATTTGAGACACAAAACAGGATTGTATTGGTAGCTTGGCATATCGCACATGTTGCACTTACCTGGGGTCAGCCAGTCTACTACCTGGAGTAGGAATCGTTGCTGTTACAGCCTCATTGCATCCGGAAGTAACTCATTTTACTGTTTTAGTTTCGCTCTGTTGGGTACAAAAGTTGATGGTTAGTAATTGCCAATTGTAATGCAGCTTTTAAAGTTTTCTCAGCCCTGGATGCATTACACTTGTGGTCATGCATGATATTCAGCTACTGTAAAAAGGAATGGTTGACTAGTAGCCTTCCCTGGCATGGCTTTGTTTGTATTCTCCATGTCATGTCAGTTTTCTGTACTTTTGAGTTTGCACCCCTTGTTTTTGGTACTTAGCAATTTGATCTACATGTCTGGTACATATTACCTTATGATTGTCTCTTATGCTTGCTGATCTCTATGTTACTTTTGTTAGCTTGAATCAGTCTTGTTCTAATTCACTTCAGGAACTGTTTTTCGTGAGCCTATTCTTTGCCGCAATGTGCCACGCATTGTTGCTGGTAAAAATGAAATTTTACTTGGTGATAAGTTAATTTTTGTGTGTATGTATGTGCGTGTTTGGAGGTCTTTGCTTATGCTGTATACTTAAAGGTCCACCTGTGGAGCAAGATGTTTATGAATTTAAAGGCTCTGGTATTGCATTATCTATGTATAATGTAGATGAGGTTTGTCATATATAGTCTTATGTAGGAAATTTTACAGAGATATTCTTTGTTGATCATACAAAATTGGAAACTCTTTTCAGTCCATTCGGGCTTTTGCTGAGTCATCAATGTCTATGGCATTTGCAAAAAAGTGGCCACTTTACTTAAGCACCAAAAATACCATATTGAAGAAATACGATGGCAGGTAGTGTTATCTTTTCTGTGCTAGCTTATTTTCTTACTAATCTATTAGTATCGTATGTTGTTTTTCATGGGGAGATTACCACAATGTGTACCTTTTTGTCAGCATATACCATGTACAGGTACCCCTGTTTTTTCTTCCTAATATGAAGAGCCAATTGTATCATTTAATTTGTAATTAATCTCTCGCGCTCTCTCTCTAAACCCTAAACCCCTTTCTCTCTTTGACTGCAAAGTTACATTAGAGAATATGCCTGTCAACGAAGTTGTAACATATAGAAAGTTATACAGATTCTTGCTTGCTTTTATTCTCTATTTCTTTGATTTGTTAGTGTCCTTATTGCAAAGCTCAATGAAAGTTATACAGATTTGTTAGTGTCCTCACAAATTGTGAAGCTCAGCTATAGAAAATATGTCTGTCAACAATGTGGAATTTTCTTGCTCAGGACGCAATATATATCCAAAAATCTGGTTTTGTCCTTTTAAATTTTGGAACTTTAGGCATCTAAGATATACAGAATGAGACATTTGAAATATTGTAGGTTTAAGGACATTTTTCAGGAGGTTTATGAAGAAAAATGGAAGTCAAAGTTCGAAGAACAATCAATATGGTGGGAACATCTGTTCTAAGTATTTCACCTTTTTTGCTTAATAAGTCTTAAATTGATGTCTAATAATTGTCTTCCAGTTATCAGGTATGAGCATAGGCTGATTGATGACATGGTAGCTTATGCATTGAAAAGCAGTGGTGGTTATGTGTGGGCCTGCAAAAATTTTGATGGAGATGTCCAGAGCGATTTCCTCGCCCAAGGTCTTACTTTTGAATTTATGATCTTATTATAACAGTAGTTAATATATTGGTATCAAATTCCTGTATTCCAAATATGTTTTACTTTTCACTTTATTATTTTAACTAAAGTATAGGGGTAGTAGCAAAGTGTCATAGGAAAGAATCAAATTGAAACTTGAAACATATCCTCAACCTTGTTAGGTAACATGAGTGAAAAAGTTCATGTTAACTAGGAGTCATGATTCTACTTTTGTTGTGATTGATTGATTTAACAAGATCACTCACTTTATGCCTTTATCCATGCAAAAAAAACTGCAGATGCTTCTCATGTAGTGAAATTGTTCATGAACGAAATTAAATTCACAAGATATTTTTGGAAAATTTATTGAAAATTTTGAACATGATCTGTGTTGTTAAACCTTTTATTGTTTGGCAGTTGGACAGTTTTTTTCCAACTCCCTTTTGTTCAACTTAAATTATTCTCAATAATATGATGTTTTAAGATTTATTTGTTGTTGCAGGATTTGGTTCATTGGGCTTGATGACGTCTGTATTGGTAATTACCAAAGTTTAATTGCTCTAGTTTCAGTCTCTACTTATCCCATGTATAGGTAACAATGATTGTAACATAATTATAGTTATCATCTGACGGGAAAACATTAGAAGCTGAAGCAGCACATGGGACTGTGACTCAACATTTTAGGCTACATCAGAGAGGACAAGAGACTAGCACGAACAGTATTGCATCAGAGAGGATCTTGCACTTCTTATCCATGGTCCAAGGTATGCTCAAGCAAATTTTTGTCCCCTTCCATTTTTTGCTTGAATATTAAATATTTCTTTTAAATATTGAAAATCTGCTTCATTGTGACATCGGTGTAGTGCTAAATTCAAATCCTTGTTTGGTACTTCCAGAAACACTTGGAAAGGTTGAAGAAACTGACTCTTAACTAGGAATTGCAGAAGCATTGTAATTCAATTGAAAAAGAAAAACTAGCATGATGGAACATGTTCCTTCAATGAGAAAAGATTGGGAAAGTAAAGAAAGGAAAATAAATGCAAGGCAGTATACCTTTTAAAACAAACTATAATCGATAGATAAATACTTTTGTTTTGGATATTTGATTTGTGATGGTTTTTCACAATCATGCAAATACAAGAAAACAGTTGACTTTTCCTTCAAGGTTGCTGTTATCCTCATCTTGACTCTCAGAAAGTTTGGTATAAGCTGCACCAAAAATAAGATTTCCTCTGTGATTTAATTTGTTATCTTTTACAATTTATCGAGTATTGTGTATTTGCTTAAAGCTGCTTTTTACAATGATCACAAAGTGAACTTTTCACAGCTAAACTTCCATGAACTGGCTTCTTGGTTTACTTGCCTGTTGATGCTGTTGATTGTTCTGAGTAAGATCCACGAAATATGTTTAGTTCATTTAGTATATATGGAGTCTAAGATCTCATATAGGCACATGGTTTTATCTTTCGTGCACGAGTGATTGCTCTTTTCTCAATTGTGCTTTGTCTTCATTTATTTCGTTTGCAGAGTGTCCAGAGAATTCTACTTGAACACCGAGGAGTTTGTTGATGCTGTTGCTCAGAACCTTAAAGAGAAGATCCAAGTAGCAGCAGTTATTTAAATGCTTTGTTAATTTTCAAGATGGATGACGTTTCTACTCAAAAAAAAGAAAAAAAAAAGAAAAAAAAGAGAGAAAAGGAGGAGTTGGATTTGAAGAGTATGTCAAAAAGTTACAGCATCTGATGAGCATGAAGGCTATTAATAATGAGGTTTTGTCTATGCAGCAGACAGATATCTGAAGAAAAACAGATATCTGCAGACAGATATCTTTACCGCAGCTTAGTAGTAGTGCTCGAGCCATATGATTTATATGCCTTCGCATCATACGAGTGAACGACGGCATCGAAGTAAAAACTGACAGCCAAATGTTCTGACTGGCTTAAGAAGACGCTTGATGAAAGAAGTGGAGAAACCACATCTTGAGAAGTGGATGACAATATAAACTCCCAAGTGTAAACATAATCTAAAAAAGTGATGTTGTATTGGGTGCGTATGTGTGTTGTGTGTGTGTATATGTGTTGTGTATTTGTGTGTGTTGTGTATGTGTGTTGAGTTGTGAATGCTGTGTGTTTTGTGTTTGTGTATTGTGTATATGTGTGTTGTGTGTAAAGAATGTTATGATGTGTTGTGTACATACGTGTGTTATGAATGTGATGTGTGTTGTTAATAATATGTTGTGTTGTGAATGGTACTATGTGTCTGTATTGTGTCGTGTTGTGTGCCTGTGTTATGAATGTGATGTGTGTTGTTAATAATATGTTGTGTTGTGAATGGTATGTGTTGTGTGTATGTATTACATGTATATGTATTGTGTTATGTGTGTATTGTGTAGTGTATATGTGTATGTGTAAGTAGTGTTGTTAATAATATGTGTTGTTAATAATGTGTTGTGTGTTATGTGTATGTGTTGTGTGTGTATTATGTTGTGTATGTGTGTTGTATATATGTATGTATGTGTTATATTGTGTATGTGTTGTGAATTTTATGTGTATGCATGCATATTGTATTTGTGTAATGTATAGTATGTATATGTATATGTTGAGTTATGTATGTATGTGTTATATGTGTGTTGCCTTCCGAGGACGCTGCTGCTGTTATTGGGAGAAGGATGAGGTGGAACCACCACAACGACCATGTCAATATCAACAACAAAGAGAACATGTGACAATCAAGTTTGGAGGAAATTTGCCATGTTTGACGATGCAGCTTCTGTGGCGATTTGTCCGAGGATGCTGCCTTGTGTCGGTAGCCCTGTAAACAAAAATACGGGGCGGAGGGCAAAGGGAACACTGAGTCAAAACAAGACTACGGAAAATAAAAAGAATAATGTCGTATGTTAGAAACGAGTAAAAACAACACTAAGAAAGAGGGTGTAAATTAATACAACGGATAAAAACATCGATTTTAAAAAATCTTTTGTATGATTAAAAACGATCTCAAAAAATATTAAATTGAAAACGTACGAGAGCATACTAAGAGTAAGAAACCAGTTTGTAATATAAAGTAAATTATAATAAAGGTAAATAGTAAATCAGAAATACAAACTGATTTATAGTGGTTTGGTCGTCGTGACCAACATCTACTCCACTGATTCCTCTTCCGTCGAGGCTACCGACATCCACTAACGGTCTTCCTTCAATAGGCGAAGGCAAAGACCAATCATCTTCTTACAACTCTATTCTCCTTTTGACAGGCTCAGGAGAGAACCCTTACACCCCCACGTTTT
Source organism: Musa acuminata AAA Group (assembly GCF_036884655.1). NCBI lineage: Eukaryota > Viridiplantae > Streptophyta > Magnoliopsida > Zingiberales > Musaceae > Musa > Musa acuminata. The sequence goes on along the minus strand of NC_088354.1, from coordinate 58,241 downwards.
TTTTTTCTTTTTGCTCCCAATTGTGTTTGTTAACTAGGGATGAGAGGGGTATTTATAGACCTCAAATTGATTCAAACTTGATACTGACACTAGGCGGTACCATCGCCTGACACCCTGTCACTGGGCGGTACCACCGCTTGATAGTCTCGGAGACTGCGCCATGATGGTTCCACCTATTGAGTCACTGTTTAACCCAATTATATGCTAACTACAAATTTTAAGGCATATACTAAGCTAAATAAGTCCGGTAAGTCTAGGTTTTTTCCAGCGAGCTTCCAACGATCTTCCGACGAACTTCCGACGATCTCTCGACAATGTTCCAGCGGACTCTCGACAAGCTCCTGAACTTATCGATCAATACCGATAGAACTTCCAATCAATTTTTGTCAGAACTTCCGACGAATTCTCGAACTCTCAACGAAATTTTGTTCTCGACTCTAGGACTTCATTTTGCTTTATGCCTTAATCGCTATCGTAGTGAATCCTGCACGCTTAGAACCTACTTCGATCTAGACAATTATTACAAAGCAAATCAAATATTTTCCGACATGTCATTGGGATCAACACTTCGTCCAAATCTTCGACGTATCATCCTCTTTGGTGGCCTATTGCCCAATCAACCAGTTGACCTCCACAACTCTGATTTACTTGGCGTAATTTTCGCTCTTCTTGGCCCGATGCCCGAACACATGACCTGAAGCCTTCTGTCAATACATTGACCAATCCTTCGGCTGATATGTTTATCTCCGGCCCAACATGATTCTTCTTGCTTTAATTATCTCTCCATAATCGAAACTTCCTACGTCACTCAAAACCCAGATTAAATCATAAATACTATCAATTAGTTTCATCATCAAATCCGAGAGTCAACATCGTCCTCCCTCCGTACTTCTGAATATGTAAAAGAACGATAAAATGAAAGATGTGAAGGAATCACCTTTGCTCCTCACTTATCACGTAGCTTCCCAACTAAACCCCCAGCAAATAACCCCCTATCGAACCAGGAGAACATAAGCACAATCTAAGGTTGCTCCGGAAGAAACAAAATTCCTACCAAGAAAATTCTAGATCATATTAAAGAGATTTCGACTAATCCGATCGACCCAACCCCAGAAATAATTAGGAAGTCATTCCCGGAGAAATTAAGAATGGAAAGAACGTGGGGAAAGGGTTTATTTTTGGAGATAATCACATTAGCATCAACCACATCATTGGAAATAATCGAGTCGAGCAATGAGATACCTTCACAATCGCATTCAGTAACTCGCTCAATAAAGACATGACAAGAACACGGAGAGCAATGCCTTGACGGATGATGGAAGCAACATCAAGCAATCATTGATCTCGTCGACACAACTTGAGGGTGGTGCATGGCCTGAGAAGCAATATTTTTCACATGCCACCCAAGATTCAATTTATGAAACTCGATAAGATACTGGTTAAGTTTATGCACAGAAGGGGAAAGGAAAGACAATGGATGAATTTGAACATATACGACAAAGTTTACGCGATGTAAGCACAAAACAAAGCTCATCGTATTCACAATCGTCGTATTATAAAAAATCTTACGACCAATAACAATGCGATGATAGTTAGTCAGACTTCTTTGAGCAATAGTATGATACTGCACAACAAAGAAAGTAGAAGCTTTGACATTCACCAATACATGCCTCAAGAGTCGCCTTAAACACGTGATTCATGACGATTAATCTACGATTATCACCACATTGATATACCAATAACATACGATGTATCAATACACTATGTTGTGAGATCAATTTTAAAATTAGGTTCAACAAACATATCATATTAATAGTAGATACATAAGATCGAGGACCTCGATCCACCACCCGTGAAAACCTATCGTTCATTTTGGTGGTAGAATCAACAATTAAGTATATCTACATATGTGATTATTTAATTCATTTAAATTTTAAAATTTATATTGTAGCAAAATAATCTAACAATTCAAATAATTTTTCTTTAGATATTTTAATATTTACAGAAAGAAAATCTATAACAAACCAAAATACAAACCTTGCAAAGACTATTCCTCAAAGCCCGAAGAAGATATGACACTATTCTTACCTAATTTACATTGATTTTGCTAAACTTACGCTAAACATATATTTATTTCTAACTTAAAAAATCATATCCTAACTTTTTTTTTCAAATATTTTTGAAAGATTTTATGTCTAAATTAGACGTACCGCACCGTATCGAGCAAAGCTCGACACACCAATATGATATAAAATTTCAATCCTTTGTTTGGACAATACACATAAGAAAGATTTGCTTCTTATCCCTTCTCAATGAAAACATAGGACAAAGTTGCATAACTTATGAGAAAGAAGGAACAAGGGTCATGATTCATACAAAAAAAATAAAGACACAGAAATTGCACTTGCATGCACGAACCAAGAAACAAACAACTCCAATCAGCTCAAGCAATGTTTTCCCCACAGTCCCCAATTTTTGAAAAAAGATAGAATAAAAAATCCAATTAGGTTCCGATCAAACAACATGACATTATCTGCAAAATATTTGGTCTGACTAAACATCTCATCATGTACAACATATATATTCATTCAGCAAAGAGATAGTGTAGATATAACCTAAAAGCAATTAGGGATGTCAAGGAAGTAGTATCTAGAGGTATAAAAGAAGAAAATTTGTTAGAAACAAGAAATATAAATCTAATTGCCCTTAATTTGATCAGTGATTACATTCTAAACAGAGCTCAATGGTGGAAAAAGATCTACGAATGTAACCCTTATTAGTTGGGATATTAGGGTTTTCCAATATTTTCCTGTATATTTATTTAATGAGGTGAAATATCCTCTTCTGGATGCATTCTTTGCATGATCTAGTTAATAGGAAAGGACCATGTGCTTTTGACTTGCAGCTTCCATCTCATAATCACATTCCCTAGACAGTTCCTCCTTAGCCATCATTATAAGAATTGAAGAAAATTACCAATCATTATATCTGAATGTAAATAGCATGCTCAAGTTTCCAAACTTAATTTGGAAATTTATTGGTTCATAACAATTTAAGATTTGGCCATGGGCTGTGATAAAGCATATCATGGGTGGTTATAAGGAACTAAAAAACTAAATTGATCTTGAACACCAATCTGCAAGAAAAAGTACCTAGCCAATTTGGATGATGCATAGCATTAGACTCATGATCTATAAGAGTGAAAACCTGATTAATGAATCAAAGTAACTGTACAATCAAAGTGATTGGAATACATTTACTCATCTCTCAGTAGACAATCTGCAATTCTTATATTTCAAAACAACTGACAAAATTTTCATTCAAGGAAAAATAGAATTTGGTCAAAATTCATGCTAATTGCTCATAACTAGCAAATGAGAGCTATCCAGTCGATTAAAATATGAGGAACTATGTTAAAGAAAAGCATAATATGTTTATACATACTACATAGCATACATAGCACGACAACCACATAAAGCAGCAACATACACTAAATACTAATATAATTTAAAAAACAGAATGATCAAAATTCAATCCGATGACAACACAAGAAATTGAAGGAGAAAGTAAAAAAAAGTGTAAACGATCATCATAATAAAAAAGGAGCAATTCCACATTCTTCTAATTGACATGATAATGTCAATTAAGGAGTGCAACATGACTTCAGGCTATAAGAGTCATTTAATGTGGGTTATACTCTACTAATGACTAATCTGTTATTGAAGACCCCATAAGTCTCTGATAACACATTTTAGCCTAATAAAATAGACAGACCAAATAACCTTGTAATGTCGAAGAGTAAGTCATCTGCGTTTTAACAAATGAGAAGTCATGTAAAGATGTTGCATTAACTTCTAGTCTCAAGAATTGACTTGGAAATATATAATGATTAACTTAACTGTTATTATGATAAAGTTACTAGAACAGAAAGAAACCACTTTTATCAGTTTAATCATTACTACTGAAAAGTTCAATTGACACAGACAAGTCAATGAGATCATGAATATGTAGGTTCACCTTTCTAGTGTAATCAAGAAAAATTCCGTTAGGATTGAGATTTGTGTAGTCTAAAATTAAACTGATTCTGGATGTCACTTTCTATGCTATCTGCAACACCAGGGGGTACTGTATTTTCATTGCAACCTCCATACCATTCTTCATAACTAGTCGATGGACCTGAAGAAGGCACGTACAAGAATATGTGAAGAAAAATAAGTCAACAGATATCAACATGAGCAAATCAGAGTTGAACAAGCAAGCACTTTGTTGAAGAATTTTTCTATGGCATCCAAACACATAATATCTGAAATTCAGGAGGATTAGGATATGACCAATCTAGATCAAAACAACCTGCCCTATGCTTGCTGCAGCAAGATGTTCATAATCAAAGCTCGTCAGTTTGGATGACCAATCAGGACCCAGTTTAGCATCCAAAACATCATTCAATTGTTTCCTTGGCATCACATTGGCTCCTTGACGAACAATATCCATAGCAGCTAATATTTGCATCAGGTAAGGAGGCAAGACATGCATTAAAAGCCATGCTAGTTGTTCATGAATTTTACATTTGGCTCAAACTAGGTAATCAGATTTAAGTAATAATATACATGAATTGAGTTAGGGTCATCATAAACATAATTCAAACCAAATATTAAAAACTATAGTTCGGATTACCATATGATTTGATCTGATTTGTCTTAACTAGCATGTAAACACTTCGGCATTCGAATAAACAAATCGAAAGTATTTGAAAATAAAATTAATGAATAATAATGGTTAACAGAACTATGATTAAAGTTTTTAGAGTTTCTTCAATATCCATTTTTTTCACAAGCCTTGATTCTTTGACCATCAACACCATTCTAGTTTTTTTAAAACAATTTTCTTCTTCCTAGCACCACCCACTCTTAATTATTATTAGCATTATATACAATAATCAGTTGTCATATACAAGAATCATGATGTACACAGGTTGAGCATTCCTAATTAGGCTACTAAAAATAAATACCTACTAATTGTCTTCCCTAGGTTCTGATATCCTTGTCAACCAAAAAATGCTCATCAAATAAAATTTTGCATAATTTTTTAAAATGAAACAAACAGTAAAAATAGTGAAATGCTAAACATTTCTGTAAAACAAGTGTTCATTTGTAACTACAAACTAGTAACTAAGAACGAAAAAAGGAATGTTCAGATTTTCCAAGCTGAGAGTGACAGCAAGCCTTTGATATACTCTAATATATATAATGCTGTTGTTCTGGCTGACAAAAACGAAAAATTCAATAGGGAATTATGAGTTGGAGAAACATTTCAGTATTACTGACAAGAAAATGCGTTCACTATGCACTGTGTTTAAGTATAAAAGTATTGAATTAAAGAGGACATAGAATCTTTTCTAACCTACAACAACAATAACATCAACAAGCCATAATGTCACAAATATATGGGGTTGCTACATGGATCTTTTTCCATATAAGACAATATCCCCAGTTAAATCATTAACAACAAATATTTTTTTATCATTCTTAGTGATGTGTTTGATAGGTTTCTCTATTTCTGGCACCACTAATCCTAAGAAACTCACCTCCTCTCTCTAGGTCTCCTTTGAACAAATTCAGAATTTAATACCATTCAAAACTGCTCTCATTTATATATTATCCTTGGCTCCTTGCACATCCAATTTAGTATTCTAGTCTTGGCAAACATTTCTTTGACTTGTATATCATTCTTGCACATCCATCTCAATAGTCTACTATTCTAGTCTATGCAATGCTAACATTTCCTTTACTTGCTACATGGCTATCCTTACAACCAAAAAGGCATGGCAATGTGGGATCTAATATAGAGCCGTATCTCTATTAGATCAGTTGTTTCCATGATTTAAATACTGGTCTTTCGGGTTGCAAAAGAGTAATGTTACCATTGTACCAACCAAGGATTGTCATGCACCCATACTCATTGTTGGTCAGATGTACCAATCGGTACCAGTGTATCGGCACACGATACATCGGTATGTACCGATGTTTCGAAGAGGAAGATACAGAGGAGGAAAGATGAAGAAAAAAAGGAAAGAGGAAGGAAGAGGAGGAAGAAGTTTGTACTGAAGGTGTTCGATGAACTATGCATTTCAGTTTTGTTTATACCTTAGATAACATGCAAGAGGCTTGCAATAGGCTTAACAATTGCATTTCGATTAGGATTTATGGCCGTTTCTAGCTTATAATGACGGCTTGGGTGGTCATCATGCGAAGGCAAAACTATCCAAAAAAAAATGGAGCCTCCAACCCGCAACAAATCGTATTTCTTATGACACGCTATACTAGTGAATTAAAAAGCATGGCGCCAAATCATATTTCTTGAAGTGCTAGGCGCTCGCCTAGGCACCTGCTTGAGCAAAGCGAGACACTTTGAAATATTAAAAAGAGTCACTGACGGTGAAAAGTGGGGAAGGAGAGGGCAACGGTGATGAAGGAACTTTTGAGCAACAACGACGATGGAGTAAGCTGCAGATGCAATAGCAGCGATGCAAGAAGCTTCGGACGACAACAACGGTGATGGAGGAAGCTACAGATGATAGCAATAGGGGCAGACAAAGCTTTAGAAGGTGATAATGACGATGGCGAAAACTATGGACGATGACATTGTGGGCGGACGAAGCTTGAAAAGTATTCAGTGGTGGCGAGGAAGCTACGACCCTCTCCCTCAGCGATGGAAGGAGCTGCACACGAAAGTAGCGGCACAGAGGGAATTGCATATAAAAGCTAGACTTTCGAACCCATTCATCGACAACAGACTATGTGTCGATCCTATGTGTCGGTGGTGGAAGCAAAGACAAAGGAAGCGACAGTGACGAAGGCGAACCCATTCATCGATAACAGACTATGTGTCGATCCTATGTGTCGGTGGTGGAAGCAAAGACAAAGGAAGCGACAGTGACGAAGGCAATGACTGCGCACGAAGTAGGGTTCATGGCTTGGGGTCACGCGGAGGAAGGGGGGTGGGGGGGGCGACGAGGTTTGCTACGCAAGTTTAGTAACATTATATAGCTTTGTTGGTTCAATTGAACCACCTAAGCTACTGTTTAACCAAACGTTTTGTTTCAATCGAGTGCTCACTAGAGGCACCAAGCACCTGAGTTTAGGCAAGTGCCTAGGCGACACTTCACTGAAACGCATTGCCTGGTCAAGGCAAGGGCCCGGGTGCCTATTTAAACTCTTGCGCCAGACATCTCAGATCCTTGGAACCCCAAGGTAGTATATAACTAGATGGGGCTTCGGAGCAGTGTATAAGGATGATATATTGCTTAATTCCCTAGTGGTGTCACATGAGCACTTGTGCGGTAGGGATCGTTTATGCTTTGGACCCTCTGTTAGGCGACCATTTAGAGCTTACGAAGGCTATTTTTATATTTTGCATTGTGTATAATATGTTTGCTCAAATATGCTTATGGAATCCCAAGTATGCCTTTCAACAAAATGCCCACACATTCTTTTTGCAAGTCTTGACAAGGAGGCTAACTCGACAAACACACAAGGTGTCAAAGCGAGATAAGCACATTAATAAACACTCAGTAGTCGGGGTTGCATTGAGGGTAGACCAAATTCATTTGGTGGAAATGAGTCTAGTGACATAAGAAATGAAGCTGCTTGGAGGAGTGAGGGCTTCTGAGATTAGCATTCAGAGGAATGGCCAACCCCTCGCATGAGAGAGACTACGAAGGCAAGTAAAGCTAGTGTTGCAAACAAAGTTGCAATTTATTTCCCCTAGACAATCGACAACTAATTGAGCAAAAAGATAGTGTATTCTTACCTTTCCATATTGAAAACACTACTTATGATTTTTGTTTACTAAATTTGCTGGAAACTAGTACTTCTATCGACCATCCCAGGATCCATTATAGCCAAAATTAATGTACAAATCCAGCATATTGAGCAAGCACATGAGAGAAACCACTACTAAGTATTGAGATCAAGCATAATTATATGTTACAGACTGGAATGGAAGGATGCCAGATTAAGCTTGAGTCTTCACCAACAATTAACTAAGACTCAATATATGGACAGATCCTATATGGCAAGGAAGAGGATATAACCATCATTTAGCATCAATGCCCCCCCGATTAACACAATTGCTTTGATGTCACTACTATTAAATGCTTCTATGTACTCCTTCATCCTGGCAATAATCACAAGAACCAAACTAAGAACCAAATTAATCCAAAGAACACAAACAGTTAAATTCTTCTAATCACCAAAAGCAACCAAAACCCTTATATTATAGGGGTTCAAGAAGAGGGGAAAAAGTAAGGAGCCAACCGCACCTTGGGATGAGAAGGCGAGTGTAGTTTAGCAGTGATGGTGGGTGAGCCAAGCACCCATCTGATTCAAATCAAGGTTGGTCAAGCTCAATATATTTAGGTTCAATAATTTTATCCATTTGATACATAAAAGCTTGATTTTAGTATCCACAAATTCCTATAATCTTCTACATAATCTTTAAAGGATGAGAGTTTTGAAAGGAGACTAAAGCCAAAAATCAAAAGTGGTTGAATTATTTTATCCATTTGATACATAAAAACTGCAAGGGTATGTCAAGCCGAATGACATTATTAAGAATTCGCACTGACTATATCAAGTTCTAAAAGCTATTTTTAACAAATCCTCTTTCTTAATCATTAATTGATAGTAAACAAACCTAATAGAAATCTGCGAAAACACTTGTGCACCATAAAATCGATAAAATCAATCTTCAATCTTGGGAAGAGGGCACTTATTCTTAAACTGCCATAGATTCAACTATTTATAATCAATACAAGACCTTAATGGTTTATCCATTTTCTTAACTAACAACATCGGAGCACCCAATGATGAGACATTAGACAGAATGAAAATCTTATCTAACAATTCTTGTACTTTTTCTTCAATTCCAAAAACTCGAGTGGTGCCACTCTACAGGGAGGCTTAGATACTGGGGTTGTCGCCGGGGACGAATCAATAGCAAATCCACCTTCTCCATTTAGAGGTGACCCATTCTGTGTAAAAATAAACTTTAAACTATTGTGATAAGAAAATATTTTACATGTTCGCCAATATAAATAATGTCTCTAAATCCTTAGAGCCAAAGTAATTACAACTAATTTCAATTACTTAGTTGGAAAAACTATAAGATCCACGTTTAGTCTTCTTAAAGAATAAAGTAGATAAGGGATCGAAGTCCGATTTTAGAGTTTCCGAGAATAGCCTTTTGAGATTTCGGGATAGAATATTCGATTATAAGAATCCATATTTCAATAAACAAATCTTGGAGGAATATCATAATTCCAAATATACAATCCATCATGATAGTTCATAATTAATGATATGAGCGGGATACGCTATAGACTTTCAAAGCATCGACCATCGATTTGAGAGTGACTAAAATAAACTTGATTTTAGCATCCATAGATTCCGATAAACTTCTTCATAATCTTGAAAGGATAAAAGATTTGATAAGAGACTAAAACCAAAAATCAAAAGTGGCTGAATTATCCTATCCATTTGATACATAAAAGCTGCAAGGGCATGTCAAGCCGAATGCAATTATAAGAATTCGCACTGACCATATTAAGTTCTAAAAGATATTTTTAAGAAATCCTCTTTCTTAATCATTAATTGATAGTAAACAAACCTAATACAAATCTTCGAAAACACTTGTGCACCATACAATCGATAAAATCAATCTTCAATTTTGGGTAGAGGGTACTTATTCTTAAAGTGCCCTAGATTCAACTATTTATAATCAATACAAGACCTCAATGGTTCATCCATTTTCTTAACTAACAACATCGGAGCACCCAATGATTGGACATTAGACAGAATGAAACTCTTATCTAAAAGTTCTTGTAGTTGCTTGTTCAATTCTATAGACTCGAGTGGTGCCTCTGTATAAGGAGGCTTAGATATTAGGGTTGTCGCCAGGGACGAATAAATAGTAAATTCACCTTCTCCATTTAGAGGTAACCCTTTCTGTGTAAAAATAAACTTTAAACTCTTGTGATCAGAAAAGATTCAAATGTTCGCCAAAATAAATAATGTCTCTAAATCCTTAGAGCCAAAGTAATTACAACTAATTTCAAATAATTAGTTGGAAGAACTATAAGATCCACGTTTAGTCTACTTAAGGAATAAAGTAGATAAGGAATTGAAGTCCGATTTTAGAGTTTCCGAGGATAGCCTTTTGAGATTTCGGGATAGAATATTCGACTATAAGAATCCATATTTCAATAAACAAATCTTGGAGGAATGTTATAATTCCAAATATACAATCTATCATGATAGTTCATAATTAATGATATGAGCGGGATCCGCTATATACTTTCAAAGCATCGACCATCGATTTGAGAGTGACTAAAATAAACTTGATTTTAGTATCCATAGATTTCGATAAACTTCTTCATAATTTTGAAAGGATGAGAGATTTGATAGGAGACTAAAGCCAAAAATCAAAAGTGGCTAAATTATCCTATTGATACATAAAAGCTGCAAGGGCATGTCAAGCCGAATGCAATTATAAGAATTCGCACTGACCATATCAAGTTCTAAAAGCTATTTTTAAGAAATCCTCTTAATCATTAATTGATAGTAAACAAACCTAATACAAATCTTCGAAAACACTTGTGCACCATACAATCGATAAAATCAATCTTCAATTTTGGGTAGAGGGTACTTATTCTTAAAGTGCCCAAAATTCAACTATGTATAATCAAAACAAGACCTAAATGGTTCATCCATTTTCTTAACTAACAACATCGGAGCACCCAATGATGGGACATTAAACAGAATGAAACTTTTATCTAACAGTTCTTGTAGTTGCTTGTTCAATTCGACAAACTCAAGTGATACCTCTATATAAGGAGGCTTAGATATTTGGGTTGTCGCTAAGGATGAATCAATAGCAAATTCACCTTCTCTATTTACAAGTAATCCTTTTTGTGTAAAAATAAACTTTAAACTCTTGTGATCAAAAAAATTTAAAATTTTCGCCAATATAAGTAATATCTCTAAATCCTTAGAACCAAAGTAATTACAACTAATTTCAAATAATTAGTTGGAAGAACTATAAGATCCACGTTTAGTCTACTTAAGGAATAAAGTAGATAATGGATTGAAGTTCGATTTTAGAGTTTCCGAGGATAGTCTTTTGAGATTTCGGGATAGAATATTTGATTTAATTAATCCATATATCAATAAACAAATCTAGGAGGAATATCATAATTCCAAATATACATTCCATCACGATAGTCCAAAATTAATGATATGAGAGGGATTCGCTATATACTTTCAAAGCATCGACAATCGATTTGATAGTGACTAAAATAAACTTGAATTTAGTATCCATAAATTCCTATAAATTTCTTCGTAATCTTAAAAGGATAAAAGATTTGAAAGGAGACTAAAGCCAAAAATCAAAAGTGGTTGAATTATCCAATCCATTTGATACATAAAAGCTGTAAGGGCATGTCAAGCCGAATGACATTATTAAGAATTCGCACTGACTATATCAAGTTCCAAAAGCTATTTTTAACAGATCCTGTTTCTTAATCATTAATTGATAGTAAACAAACCTAATAGAAATCTGCAAAAACACTTGTGCACCATACAATCGATAAAATCAATCTTCAATTTTGGGTAGAGGGTACTTATTCTTAAAGTGCCCTAGATTCAACTATTTATAATCAATACAAGACCTCAATGGTTCATCCATTTTCTTAACTAACAACATCGGAGCACACAATGATTGGACATTAGACAGAATGAAACTCTTATCTAACAGTTCTTGTAGTTGCTTGTTCAATTCCACAAACTCGAGTGGTGCCACTCTATAGGGAGGCTTAGATATTGGGATTGTCGCCACGGACGAATCAATAGTAAATTCACCTTCTCCATTTTGAGGTAACCCTTTCTGTGTAAAAATAAACTTTAAACTCTTGTGATCAGAAAATATTTCAAATGTTCGTCAAAATAAATAATGTCTGTAAATCCTTAGAACCAAAGTAATTACAACTAATTTCAAATAATTAGTTGGAAGAACTATAAGATCCACGTTTAGTCAACTTAAGTAATAAAGTAGATAAGGAATTGAAGTCCGATTTTAGAGTTTCCGAGGATAGTCTTTTAAGATTTCGGGATAAAATATTCGACTATAAGAATCCATATTTCAATAAACAAATCTTGGAGGAATGTCATAATTCCAAATATACAATCCATCATGTTAGTTTAAAATTAATGATATGAGCGGGATCCGTTATATACTTTCAAAGCATCGACCATCGATTTTAGAGTGACTAAAATAAACTTGATTTTAGTATCCATAGATTCCGATAAACTTCTTCATAATCTTGAAAGGATAAAAGATTGGATAGGAGACTAAAGCCAAAAATCAAAAGTGGCTGAATTATCCTATCCATTTGATACATAAAAGCTGCAAGGGCATGTCAAGCCGAATGTAATTATTAGAATTCGCACTGACCATATCAAGTTCCAAAAGCTATTTTCAAGAAATCCTTTTTCTTAATCATTAATTGATAGTAAACAAACCTAATAGAAATCTTCGAAAACACTTGTGCACCATACACTCGATAAAATCAATCTTCAATTTTGGGTAGAGGGTACTTATTCTTAAAGTGCCCTTGTTTCAACTATTTATAATCAATACAAGACCTCAATGGTTCATCCATTTTCTTAACTAACAACATCAAAGCACCTCATGATGAGACATTAGACAGAATGAAACTCTTATCTAACAGTTCTTGTAGTTGCTTGTTAAATTCCACAAACTCGAGTGGTAACATTCTATAGGGAGGCATAGATATTGGGTTTCTCGCCGAGGTCGAATCAATAGCAAATTCACCTTCTACATTTAGAGGTAACCCTTTCTGTGTAAAATAAACTTTGAACTCTTGTGATTAGAAAAGATTTCAAATGTTCGCCGATATAAATAATATCTCTAAATCCTTAGAACCAAAGTAATTACAACTAATTTCTAATAATTAGTTGGAAGAACTATAAGATCCACGTTTAATCTACTTAAGGAATAAAGTAGATAAGGGATTGAAGTCCGATTTTAGAGTTTCCGAGGATAGCCTTTTGAGATTTCGAGATAGAATATTTGACTATAATAATCCATATATCAATAAACAAATCTTGTAGGAATGTCATAATTCCAAATATACATTCCATCACGATAGTTCAAAATTAATGATACGAGAGAGATCCGCTATATACTTTCAAAGTATCGACCATCGATTTGATAGTGACTAAAATAAACTTGATTTTAGTATCCATAAATTCCTATAATCTTCTTCGTAATCTTGAAAGGATAAGAGATTTGAAACGAGACTAAAGCCAAAAATCAAAAGTGACTGAATTATCCTATCCATTTGATACATAAAAGCTGCAATGGCATGCCAAGCCGAATGACAATATTAAGAATTCGTACTGAACATTTCAAGTTCTAAAAGCTATTTTTAAGAAATCCTCTTTCTTAATCATTAATTGATAGTAAACAAATCTAATACAAATCTTCAAAAACACCTGAGCACTATACAATCGATAAAATCAATCTTCTATTTTTGGTAGAGGATACTTATTCTTAAAGTGCCCTAGATTCAACTATTTATAATCAATACAAGACCTCAATGGTTCATCCATTTTCTTAACTAACAACATCGGAGCACTCCATGATTAGATATTAGACAGAATGAAACTCTTATCTAACAGTTCTTGTAGTTGCTTTTTCAAATCCACAAACTCGAGTGGTGCCACTCTATAGGGGACAAATCAATAGCAAATTGACCTTCTCCATTTATAACTAATCCGAGCAAGTCATCTGAGAATAGAATAGGGAACTCTTTGAACATAGGAGTTTTATTTAAATTAGTTTCTAGATTTGAATATTCTTTTCCAAATATAAGATAGCAACAATAACCCTTTTATACAAGTCGATGAGCTTGAAGTAACTATATAAGGCAAGGAGGAGAATCAAGTATAATATCCTTAAAATAAAGAATTGGCTAAGTTGGTATGCAAAAAGTGATCACTTTTGTATAAAAATCTATACTAACAAATTCAAATATATTAAATCCATGCCTAGTGTAATATCAGAATACGGAATCTCTAAGAGAATGAAATCAAGAAAAAATATATTCTCCAATAGAAATCAAATAAGATAGATAGATCAAGTTTGTTGTCAAAGAATCCCCAACAATCGTAGTTATATATAGCATATAATTCATTAGTTTAGGTTGAAAACCCAAGTGATAAGAAAAATATTGTGAAACAAAAGATAGATTGGAACCAGGGTCAAACAGAAATTTTTCATTTCTATAAGAAACTTGAATAATACATTCGACTACTAAGTTAGCTACTATACAATGATAGTATACACTCTGACATGGAACGATGATCTAGGAGGTAGTGACTCTTTCTTCTTATTCAGAGGGCAATATTTTACTTTACGATCCAACTTTCGACAGGCAAACGAGGCTCCAATCAATTGAAAACACTAACTTTTTTATGATTTAATATATATTTTACACATGATTGAGTCCTTTGTGATGGCTTCTCTTTCCCAATCTAAATGTCTTTAACCCTTTTGTTACCAGTTTATGATTTATTTTCTCTATTATTTTTCTGGTGAAGCTGATCTTTGCCTTTCTTGCTCCTGATCTCTAAAATATCCTTAATGTTTTTTTCGATTATCATAGATTTGTCTACCACATCAACATATGCTCAGAGCTTTAAATATGATATTCGATTTTTTATTATTGGCCTTAGTCTCCTATAAAATCGCTTTGCCTTTCTAGATTATGAAGAAAAGTATAGGAACCTATAAGCACTAAAATCAAGTTTAACACTACATATCACCCTCAAAGTATAGGAATCGATGGTCAATGCTTTGAAAGTATATACTGGATCCCTCTCAAATCATTACGATAGGCGCTCGGGCGAGGCAAGGCAAGGCTCAAGCGCCTCGCTTCATTTCCAAGCAGCGCGCTTCAAAGAGGCGCCGAGCGCCAGAGTTAAACCAGGCTATCGAACCAAATTTTTAGGTTTGGTCGGTCTCCGGTGCTTTAGTTGGTTCAATTGAGCCAACTAATTCACCGATATCAGGCTCCCTCTCGCGATTACCCCGACTTCCCCAACCCTAGCTCTCACGATTTTGCCATCGAAATTTTTTCTCCGCTACCACTATCGTTGCTCGTTGCTACTGTTGCTACTTGTCGCTACCACAATCATTGCTCGTCAATTGCTCGCAGTTGCCACAATCGTTGGTTGCCGTTGCTGTCACGGCCACTGTCGCCGCTCCCACCGTCGCTCGCAGCTCCCGCTTCCGCTCCAGCTACCGCTGCAATTGCCTCAATAGCCTCGATCGTCTCACACTCTTCTTACAATACTGTTAACAGTATATTAACAGTATACTGCTAACTGTATACCAATAACAATATTTTTATTTATCAGACCAATAATATATTATTTTAATTTTAATACTATTAATTGTTATTTATTTAAAATTATTGTTAGATTTCAGAATAAATGGTAAGTGTGTAGAGCAACTCTAGAGATTTGATGTAAAATTTTATTGTTTTAATTTTTGAGACTTTTTGTTAACGTGTCATTAATTTTGTACCTGATTTTCTAAATTTAATAACATATTTTTTTATTTAAATAATTATATTTATTAAGTATATTATATATTTTTATATTTTACCGTCTCGCTTCCCTCAAGCGAGCGCCTAACGTCTTAGGCGTTTTTGGACCTTGGCGCCTAACGCTTTTTAAATCACTGGTTGTAGGTATAGTTTCATATGTGAGTACCCAACAAAGAACTTTTAAATTGATTTAAGATCACTTGAAATGCCTATGTTAAGGAAAAATCACATGTTCTAGACTAAAATATTATGCACATAAGGAATACAATGAGAATAAATCATAATGCCTAGTGGACAAATGTTTAAAGTTTAAGGACATAACAAAAAATAAATGGTACCCAACATGAATGTCCACCGGGCCAACATGAAAAGAGATAATAAAGGATCATGTTTATAAGACAAATGCATGTTTAAATTGCAGATTCATGAGAAGAAGTAGTTTTCTAGTAAAGGATCTACTTCCTACAAAAAAACATGCACAAAAATAGTTCTAGGAAGGATCTAGATGTCATGTTCAATAAATTCATGCTGAAAATCTCACATGAATAGTACTGCTGTGCAAAAAACTCTAAAATTTCTCATGTGAAGGCACTTGTGTTATACCAGTTTAATTACAATACAAGAACATGTTTGTAGACTCATGGGGTATTAAAAGGTAGCAGACAACAAATTTGGAAAAATAATAGACAAAATTCAGAAAGGAGAATATAAATTATGGATACAAAGTTAAAATAGCAGCAAATTTTGTACATAATTAAACATGAGTGAAGTTCTAAAAGAACATAAAGACCAGCTTTTGATAAAATTACCAAATTATACACTTTTGCAATTTGGAGAGGACAAGGTCTTTGTTCATAACAGAGCTGGCTTACTGCATATTGTAATAAAAGATGCCACCTCCTTCTACGATGACATTGATGCTAATAAATACCAGAGCCCATCCTTGTCATTTGATCCTACAATAGAACCAAAAGAGGAGGATCTTTTAATTCAATCCAAATTTCATAGCTATAAACCATTGTAAACTTTTACTTCAAACCAATCTATATTTTTGCGAATTTTTAGGCCAGCTGCGGTTGCTTTAAAGCCAGCTAAACTGTTCTCCAGAAAGCATGAGCGAAAGAGAAATAAGCAATCAGGCAAATATTTTATAACAAAATGCAAGCATGTGAGAAATTAAAATTGATGGTGCTTTTCAACATCAATTGCCGACACCGAATACAACAAAACAATCATCAAAATCAAACAAGACCTAGAGATAAGGTTCTAAGAAACTCCTACAGGGGTCAACGAATGTAAACTTCAGATTTTGTATTATATAAAGAATTAAATAATTCCACATATTGACAATGAACAACGATGACATAGAAAAATGCTAAATCCTTAAAGATGGGAAAATACCATCTCCTTCCTTGTTCAAGAGAAATTAGACCTTGTTGATTCATCCGATAACTACTGTTCCATAGATTTCCCGAGATGCAAAGGTGATGACAGACATCCTTTATCATGAGGAAGGGTAGAAAAGGGACAAATGAGGCGATCATGAGAATGTCTACGGATTGAGCAAAGGAGGCTCAAGAAAGTAGTTGTGGGGAGTTGGGTGGAGGCGAGGGGAGGGAGCCATGGAGAGCAATGGAGACGAAGAGATTTGTCACATTAACATGAAGGGTTTATCGTATTAACATCAGGATTTGGTACAAAATATAACTATTACTAAAATATATGAATAATAACCAGGCCACGTTGGCGATAGTAAATGACTAGCCCATTACGGTAGGCCATTACTACTCACAATAGGCCCATTATTGTTCACTAATGAGAAAAAAGTAATACTAATTGAAAAACTAGAAAAAAATAATCATCATAAGTACAGTAATGCTGGAGAAATTTATTAAGTATTATTAATATTATATACAAAATTATTTAAATATTAATAACAAAAAATATTAATTCGAAAAATAAAAAATTTCAACATTACAAGCTGGATTCCCACTTTTTTGGCACAAAATAAAATTTAACAAAATAAATGCTAGCCTAATTATTAAACTTACAAAGAAAAGGGAAATAGCAAAAAGTTCAAGAACGAATCAAAACTGAGAGGGAAAAACAAGGTAATTCAGAATTTGATAATTTTAGGGTTTAGGGGAAAATATAAATGTTAGATTCATGTATGCATATTTGTCAAGCCATCCAAAAGTCTTATATAAGATGACGTATTGACATGTATACAAGACAGATGTAACAAAATTAGTAATGAAAATGCATTATGGAAAGAAAATGCAAATCAATTATATCATGTGATACAAACCTAAGTATAACATGTCATAAAAAAAAAAGAAAGGAGACAAAACTAAATTGCACAAGAATATTCACTCAAGCAACTACAAAAGTCCAATAAGCTTCAATCAAAACAATGCTTACCTGAATAAATATCACATTCATTTACTGGCTGTGGTCGGTGTCTGCCTTGGCTTGCCATAAAGAACTTCCCACACTCACTAAGCTGATCATAATATTACAAACAGATTAGCTGGATTTATCAAACACTAATGAATAAACTTTCTCAGCCACTTATCGGCAACCAATCCAATTATCTCTTCTTCATCCATAAGAAGCACAAACAGCACGATCATAGCAACACACTATGACCAAATAATCTACTACACCTCAGGTTCCTTTATCAACGCAATTATGCCATTGACAGAAGGTTTCCTCGCCAATGGTCAGAAATCCATCAAGTGGCAAAGGAACACTCCATGTCCCCAAGAACCAACCTACCAACTCTTCTCCTCTGGACCAAGAGATCAAGAATCTGTGATCAAACAGCAATGATAGGGCTGGAAGAAAGACAAAGCATCACCGGCCTAATGAGAGAAAAAACCTCCTCGTCAATTGCCATCTTCATTGCAAGCTAGGCAGCAGCAGAGCTTGCTGTGAAAATCTGTGACCAAAAGAATCTATTCAAAAGAATCTGTGAACCAACACTTCTCTGCACCAAGGATCAAGAATTTGCGATAGAATGGCCACCATAGGATAAGAAACAAGCAAAAGCATGAGATCACCATCGTCGAGGAAGGGGCGGTTATGAAATAGACCAAAAGAATCTTTCCCAAAGAATCCCTGTACCGAACCATCTTTGGACCAAGGATCAAGAACTTACGACGGAACGATGACAATAAGGATGGAAGCAAGCAAAAGCATGCCATCGTCATCGAAGACCGATGCAATGAGAGAAAACCCACCTCCACCTCATCCATGAAAAATAGCCTGTCACCTCCATCGAGTAAGTGGTTGGGCAGCCACGAAAATTGACCAAAAGAATCTTTCCTAAAGAATCCTCGTATTGACCCTTAATGCTTGGTCGTGGTTCATAAAGAGAAGAATATCCCTTGCCATCAATCATATTAAAATGTCATCTCTAGACAACAAAAGAAGGGAACAGTAGCTTTCAAGAGATTCCTTGCTGCCATATATAATCTTAAGAAAATGAAAGATGAGCAGTGTTCAATCATGGAAAGTTGATTCTGCAAAATAGGTACCACAGCTAATTCCTCAGCTGTCACTGTCACTGTCTCCAAGTTCTAATTTTCTGAAACTTACTAAGAGACCCTGAGCTTTCTGAACAAATTCATAGATATCAGTGTGGTCAAAGTCTTCAATACCAGGTACTACATATGTGACTTGTTGGAGCTTTATTAAGCAAATCACACCATTATTCTTTAAAAATTAAATACTAAACTAAATTTGATACCTCAGAATCAGTAATATCAAATATAACATAGAGTAGTCAGAGGAGATATAAAAGATAAACAAAGACCTAGAGATCTATTTAGCAGCTGAAATTGTTTATAGGAATCTGATCACAAACCATCCAATTTTTCTTCCCGTCAGGCTTTTGGACAACTGGTAGCAATGTTTTTTGGGAATCTTTCCTAAACTCGAGTAATAATCCTGTAAGTTTTCTTCTCCAATTTAGCATCAAATATCTCCCTACTGCTTGGTAATCCCACTCTGGAAATATAACAAACATAAAAAAATACCAAATATTTAAACTAATGAACAAATAAAGAAATGTCAACTTCAACAAAAGCAAAAGAATGTCCTACTGGTTTCATAAAACAAATTCTTTGAGAAAAATTCAATGATCCTCGCCTTATATCTGGGATGTATAAGTTATTGAAGGTCCACTTGTGCATCCTTACCAATCAGTCTACATTGCACAAGGCAACATGCAGCTCATGCCATTTCATGCAACTAGTATGTACTAACCTAACCAAGGACTTGTATGGTAAAAAACTCATAAATGGGCAATCCCTTAATACAAATGACTTTAAAATTGATATTAATCTTAATACAAGGTGAAGATTGCCCTTAATACAAGGGCAATCTTCACAAGCCTTTAGCATTCACAGATCAGAGCCAAAGGCTTTAAAATTGAGATCATCATCCGTACCTTTTCTAGAGGAGTGAATGACACTGACATTTTAATGTTTGAGATATATCCTACTATTGAACATAAAGATGCTTGATAGCCTCTATTTCGGTGCATGCAGTCACTTCATCAATGTTATGACACGAGATGCATGTACACACTGTACTTTCTCATTTGAACTGAAAGCTAGATGATAAACAGTATGACCTTTGTATGTTGCACCACCAATATCTCAAACAAAACATGGGTCAAAGATGTCAGATGAACCAATGAGTAAAAGACGAGCAATTTAAGGATTCAGAAAAAGAAACATAAATCTCAGTTAAAATCAGATAATTCCTTTAATATACAAACGTCCTATGGTTTTAGTTCTGTTAAAAAGAACTATGAGCAACCAAAGGGACTTCGAACTTATTATTTATTCACCAAATTATCAATAAGCAATACTACCCTAAATTATTTATTGACCAAAAGAGGAAGATTATCCAACGCCCTACTACACTATATAAATTTCCTTTCGTCCAGAAAACACGAGCAATAAAAAGAAAAAGAAATCAGACATATTTTATCAAAAAAATAGAAACATGTGAAGTTAAAATTGATGGTGTCAAAAAGATGATCAGCAAACCCAATAACTAACATTCCACCTGGAATCAGAGAATATAAAAAATAACCTACTCTCAAAATTAAAAACACCAATTGCCAAGATCGCATACAATAACCTAAAATATCGAGTATATCGGGGATGTGGGGAGGAAAGGGACGCCCCTCGTGTCTTGGGTTGGGGGGGTGGGGGGTGTTTGGATGTGGGGTTAGGCGCTGCGAGGAAGGGATGGAAGAGGAAGGAGGAGGAGTGGTCTAGGATTGGAAAGGGAGGGGAGGATGGTGTCGGGGAACGGGGAGGAACCGCGACGAAGGGGGAAGAAGGAGGATGGTGTTGGGGAAGGGAGGAGCAGCGAGAGAGGGGTAAAGGGTAAAGAGGGAGGAGAATGGAGGGGGAGGAAGGTGTCACGGAAGGAGGGGAGCTGTCACGCTCCCCGATTTATCACATTCAGGAGGTGTGACCCTGTCTTAAAATTCATAATATTAAAATTCAGTCAACAATCTAATACGAAATCCAAAGCCAACTCATAAAATCCAAAGCTAACTCATCTAAACGACACAACACTAAAAGATTTATAAAATCTAAAGCCAACTCATGTAAACGAAACCACATCATAAAATCCATCCCAAATGTCAATAAGCCATCCTCTAAAATTTAAAAATTCAACTTCACTGCCATTCGCACTTCATTCCTCAAGACGACCAGATGCATCCTAGATCCCTAAAAGATATCAAAGAAAATTTTCATCGATTTCTATGTAAATTACTAAATCTCAATATAATTTTGCAAATCAAATGTATCAACTATCTTATAGTGATCCTCAAATAATGCTCTGATACCACCTCTGTCACGCACCCCGATTTATCACATTCAGGAGGAGTGACCCTGTCTTAAAATCCCTAATATTAAAATTCAGTCAACAATTTAATACGAAATCCAAACTAAATTTTAGGACACTAAAAATCATTCAAGTCATAATTCACACCCACAATCCACAATTCATAAGACTTGGTAGTTATAATCATACGACACAACACTCAAAGATTCATAAAACACAGAGCCAACTCATCTAAACGAAACCACATCATAAAATCAATCCCAAATGTCAATAAGCCATCCTCTAAAATTTCAAAATTCGACTTCACCGCCATTCGCGCTTCATTCCTCAAGACGACCAGATGCATCCTAGATCCCTAAAAGATATCAAAAAAAATTTCATCGATTTCTATGTAATTTACTAAATCTCAATATAATTTTGCAAATCAAATGTATCAACTATCTTATAGTGATCCTCAAATAATGCTCTAATACCACCTCTGTCACGCACCCCGATTTATCACATTCAGGAGGTGTGAACCTGTCTTAAAATCCATAATATTAAAATTCAGTCAACAATCTAATACGGAATCCAAAGTAAATTTGAGGACACTAAAAATCATTCAAGTCATAATTCACACCCACAATCCACATTTCATAAGACTTGGTAGTTATAATCATACGACACAACACTCAAAGATTCATAAAATCCAAAGCCAACTCATCTAAACGAAACCACATCATAAAATCCATCCCAAATGTCAATAAGCCATCCTCTAAAATTTAAAAATTCGACTTCACTGCCATTCGTGCTTCATTCCTCAAGACGACCAGATGCATCCTAGATCCCTAAAAGATATCAAAGAAATTTTTCATCGATTTCTATGTAATTTACTAAATCTCAATATAATTTTGCAAATCAAATGTATCAACTATCTTATAGTGATCCTCAAATAATGCTCTAATACCAACTCTGTCACGCACCCCGATTTATCACATTCAGGAGGTGTGAACCTGTCTTAAAATCCATAATATTAAAATTCAGTCAACAATCTAATGCGAAATCCAAGGTAAATTTGAGGACACTAAATCTCAATATAATTTTGCAAATCAAATGTATCAACTATCATATAGTGATCCTCAAATAATGCTCTGATACCACCTCTGTCACGCACCCCGATTTATCACATTCAGGAGGAGTGACCCTGTCTTAAAATCCCTAATATTAAAATTCAGTCAACAATTTAATACGAAATCCAAACTAAATTTTAGGACACTAAAAATCATTCAAGTCATAATTCACACCCACAATCCACAATTCATAAGACTTGGTAGTTATAATCAGACGACACAACACTCAAAGATTAATAAAATCCAAAGCCAACTCATCTAAACGAAACCACATCATAAATTCCATCCCAAATGTCAATAAGCCATCCCCAAAAATTTAAAAATTCGACTTGACTGCCATTCGCGCTTCATTCCTCAAGACGACCAGATGTATCCTAGATCCCTAAAAGATATCAAAGAAATTTTTCATCGATTTCTATGTAATTTACTAAATCTCAATATAATTTTGCAAATCAAATGCATCAACTATCTTATAGTGATCCTCAAATTATGCTCTAATACCACCTCTGTCACGCACCCCGATTTATCACATTCAGGAGGTGTGACCCTGTCTTAAAATCCATAATATTAAAATTCAGTCAACAATCTAATACGAAATCCAAAGCCAACTCATAAAATCAAAAGCCAACTAATCTAAACGACACAACACTAAAAGATTTATAAAATCTAAAGCCAACTCATCTAAACGAAACCACATCATAAAATCCATCCCAAATGTTAATAAGCCATCCTCTAAAATTTAAAAATTCGACTTCACTGCCAGTCGCACTTCATTCCTCATGACGACCAGATGCATCCTAGATCCCTAAAAGATATCAAAGAAATTTTTCATCGATTTCTATGTAATTTACTAAATCTCAGTATAATAATGCTCTGATACCACCTCTGTCACGCACCCCAATTTATCACATTCAGGAGGTGTGACCCTGTCTTAAAATCAATAATATTAAAATTCAGTCAACAATCTAATACGAAATCCAAACTAAATTTGAGGACACTAAAAATCATTCAAGTCATAATTCACACCCATAATCCATAAATCATAAGACTTGGTAGTTATAATCATACGACACAACACTTAAATATTCATAAAATCCAAAGCCAACTCATCTAAACGAAACCACATCATAAAATCCATCCCAAATATCAATAAGCCATCCTCTAAAATTTCAAAATTCGACTTCACTGCCATTCGCGCTTCATTCCTCATGACGACCAGATGCATCCTAGATCCCTAAAAGATATCAAAAAATTTTTCATCGATTTCTATGTAATTTATTAAATCTCAATATAATTTTGCAAATCAAATGTATCAACTATCTTTGAGTGATCGTCAAACAATGCTCTTATAGCACCTCTGTCACGCACCCCGATTTATCACATTCAGAAGGTGTGACCCTGTCTTAAAATCCATAATATTAAAATTCAGTCAACAATCTAATACGAAATCCAAACTAAATTTGAGGACACTAAAAATCATTCAAGTCATAATTCACACCCATAATCCATAAATCATAAGACTTAGTAGTTATAATCATACGACACAACACTCAAAGATTCATAAAATCCAAAGTCAACTCATCTAAACGAAACCACATCATAAAATCCATCCCAAATGTCAATAAGCCATACTCTAAAATTTCAAAATTCGTCTTCACTGCCATTCGCGCTTCATTCCTCAAGACGACAAGATGCATCCTACTTCCCTAAAAGATATCAAAAAAATTTTAATCGATTTCAATGTAATTTACTAAATCTCAATAAAATTTTGCAAATCAAATGTATCAACTATCTTATAGTGATCCTCAAATAATGCTCTGATAGCATCTCTGTCACGCTCCCCGATTTATCACATTCAGTAGGTGTGACCGTCTTAAAATCCATAATATTAAAATTCAGTCAACAATCTAATACGAAATCCAAACTAAATTTGAGGACACTAAAAATCATTCAAGTCATTATTCACACCCACAATCCACAATTCATAAGACTTGGTAGTTATAATCATACGACACAACACTCGAAGATTCATAAAATCCAAAGCCAACTCATCTAAACGAAACGACATCATAAAATCCATCCCAAATGTAAATAAGCCATCTCCTAAAATTTAAAAATTCGACTTCACTGCCATTCGCACTTCATTCCTCAAGACGACCAGATGCATCCTAGATCCTTAAAAGATATCAAAGAAATTTTTCATCGATTTCTATGTAATTTACGAAATCTCAAAATAATTTTACAAATCAAATATATCAACTATCTTATAGTGATTCTCAAATAATGCAATGATACCACCTCTGTCATGCACCCCGATTTATCAAACTCAGGAGGTGTGACCCTGTCTTAAAATCCATAATATTAAAATTCAGTCAACAATCTAATACGAAATCCAAAGTAAATTTGAGGACACTAAAAATCATTCAAGTCATAATTCACACCGACAATCCACAATTCATAAGACTTGGTAGTTATAATCATACGACACAACACTCAAAGATTCATAAAATCTAAAGCCAACTCATCTAAACGAAACCACATAATAAAATCTATCCCAAATGTCAATATGCCATTCTCTAAAATTTAAAAATTCGACTTCACTGCCATTCGCACTTCATTCCTCAAGACGACCAGATACATCCTAGATCCCTAAAAGATATCAAAGAAATTTTTCATCGATTTCTATATAATTTACTAAATCTCAATATAATTTTGCAAATCAAATGTATCAACTATTTAATAGTGATCCTCGAATAATGCTCTGACACCACCTCTGTCACGCTCCTCGATTTATCACATTCAGGAGGTGTGACCCTGACTTAAAATCCATAATATTAAAATTCAGTCAACAATCTAATACGAAATTCAAAGTAAATTTGAGGACACTAAAAATCATTCAAGTCATAATTCACACCCACAATCCACAATTCATAAGACTTGGTAGTTATAATCATACGACACAACACTCAAAGATTCATAAAATCAAAAGCCAACTCATCTAAACGAAACCACATCATAAAATCCATCCCAAACGTCAATAAGCCATCCTCTAAAATTTAAAAATTCGACTTCACTGCCATTCGCACTTCATTCCTCAAGGCGACCAGATACATCCTAGATTCCTAAAAGATATCAAAGAAAATTTTCATCGATTTCTATGTAAATTACTAAATCTCAATATAATTTTGCAAATCAAATGTATCAACTATCTTATAGTGATCCTCAAATAATGCTCTGACACCACCTCTGTCACGCTCCCCGATTTATCACATTCAGGAGGTGTGACCCTGTCTTAAAATCCATAATATTAAAATTCAGTCAACAATCTAATACGAAATCCAAAGCCAACTCATAAAATCCAAAGCTAACTCATCTAAACGACACAACACTAAAAGATTTATAAAATCTAAAGCCAACTCATCTAAACGAAACCACATCATAAAATCCATCCCAAATGTCAATAAGCCATCCTCTAAAATTTAAAAATTCGACTTCACTGCCATTCGCACTTCATTCCTCAAGACGACCAGATGCATCCTAGATCCCTAAAAGATATCAAAGAAATTTTTCACCGATTTCTATGTAAATTACTAAATCTCAATATAATTTTGCAAATCAAATGTATCAACTATCTTATAGTGATCCTCAAATAATGCTCTGATACCACCTCTGTCACGCACCCCGATTTATCACATTCAGGAGGAGTGACCTTGTCTTAAAATCCATAATATTAAAATTCAGTCAACAATTTAATCCGAAATCCAAACTAAATTTTAGGACACTAAAAATCATTCAAGTCATAATTCACACCCACAATCCACAATTCATAAGACTTGGTAGTTATAATCATACGACACAACACTCAAAGATTCATAAAATCCAAAGCCAACTCATCTAAACGAAACCACATCATAAAATCCATCCCAAATGTCAATAAGCCATCCTCTAAAATTTAAAAATTCGACTTCATTGCCATTCGCGCTTCATTCCTCAAGACGACCAGATGCATCCTAGATCCCTAAAAGATATCAAAGAAATTTTTCATCGATTTCTATGTAATTTACTAAATCTCAATATAATTTTGCAAATCAAATGTATCAACTATCTTATAGTGATCCTCAAATAATGCTCTAATACCACCTCTGTCACGCACCCCGATTTATCACATTCAGGAGGTGTGAACCTGTCTTAAAATCCATAATATTAAAATTCAGTCAACAATCTAATACGGAATCCAAAGTAAATTTGAGGACACTAAAAATCATTCAAGTCATAATTCACACCCACAATCCACATTTCATAAGACTTGGTAGTTATAATCATACGACACAACACTCAAAGATTAATAAAATCCAAAGCCAACTCATCTAAACGAAACCATATCATAAAATCCATCCCAAATGTCAATAAGCCATCCCCTAAAATTTAAAAATTCGACTTCACTGCCATTCGCGCTTCATTCCTCAAGACGACCAGATGCATCCTAGATCCCTAAAAGATATCAAAGAAAATTTTTATCGATTTCTATGTAATTTACTAAATCTCAATATAATTTTGTAAATCAAATGTATCAACTATCTTAGAGTGATCGTCAAATAATACTCTGATACCACCTCTGTCACGCTCCCCGATTTATCACATTCAGGAGGTGTGATCCTGTCTTAAAATCCATAATATTAAAATTCAGTCAACAATCCAATACGAAATCCAAAGTAAATTTGAGGACACTAAAAATCATTTAAGTCATAATTCACACCCATAATCCACAATTTATAAGACTTGATAGTTATAATCATACGACACAACACTTAAATATTCATAAAATCCAAAGCCAACTCATCTAAACGAAATCACATCATAAAATTCATCCCAAATGTCAATAAGCCATCCTCTAAAATTTTAAAATTCGACTTCACTGCCATTCGCGCTTCATTCCTCAAGACGACCAGATGCATACTAGATCCCTAAAAGATATCAAAGAAATTTTTCATCGATTTCTATGTAATTTACAAAATCTCAACATAATTTTGCAAATCAAATGTATCAACTATCGTAGAGTGATCGTCAAATAATGCTCTGATACCACCTCTGTCACGCTCCCCGATTTATCACATTCAGGAGGTGTGACCCTGTCTTAAAATCAATAATATTAAAATTCAGTCAACAATCTAATACGAAATCCAAACTAAATTTGAGGACAATAAAAATCATTCAAGTCATAATTCACACCCATAATCCATAAATCATAAGACTTGGTAGTTATAATCATACGACACAACACTTAAATATTCATAAAATCCAAAGCCAACTCATCTAAACGAAACCACATCATAAAATCCATCCCAAATGTCAATAAGCCATCCTCTAAAATTTCAAAATTCGACTTCACTGCCATTCGCGCTTCATTCCTCAAGACGACCAGATGCATCCTAGATCCCTAAAAGATATCAAAAAATTTTTCATCGATTTCTATGTAATTTATTAAATCTCAATATAATTTTGCAAATCAAATGTATCAACTATCTTAGAGTGATCGTCAAACAATGCTCTTATAGCACCTCTGTCACGCACCCCGATTTATCACATTCAGAAGGTGTGACCCTGTCTTAAAATCCATAATATTAAAATTCAGTCATCAATCTAATACGAAATCCAAACTAAATTTGAGGACACTAAAAATCATTCAAGTCATAATTCACACCCATAATCCATAAATCATAAGACTTGGTAGTTATAATCATACGACACAACACTTAAATATTCATAAAATCCAAAGCCAACTCATCTAAACGAAACCACATCATAAAATCCATCCCAAATGTCAATAAGCCATCCTCTAAAATTTCAAAATTCGACTTCACTGCCATTCGCGCATCATTCCTCAAGACGACCAGATGCATCCTAGATCCCGAAAAGATATCAAAAAATTTTTCATCGATTTCTATGTAATTTACTAAATCTCAATATAATTTTGCAAATCAAATGTATCAACTATCTTAGAGTGATCGTCAAACAATGCTCTGATAACACCTCTGTCACGCACCCCGATTTATCACAATCAGAAGGTGTGACCATGTCTTAAAATCCATAATATTAAAATTCAGTCAACAATCTAATACGAAATCCAAACTAAATTTGAGGACACTAAAAATCATTCAAGTCATTATTCACACCCACAATCCACATTTCATAAGACTTGGTAGTTATAATCATACGACACAACACTCAAAGATTAATAAAATCCAAAGCCAACTCATCTAAACGAAACCACATCATAAATTCCATCCCAAATGTCAATAAGCCATCCCCAAAAATTTAAAAATTCGACTTGACTGCCATTCGCGCTTCATTCCTCAAGACGACCAGATGTATCCTAGATCCCTAAAAGATATCAAAGAAATTTTTCATCGATTTCTATGTAATTTACTAAATCTCAATATAATTTTGCAAATCAAATGCATCAACTATCTTATAGTGATCCTCAAATTATGCTCTAATACCACCTCTGTCACGCACCCCGATTTATCACATTCAGGAGGTGTGACCCTGTCTTAAAATCCATAATATTAAAATTCAGTCAACAATCTAATACGAAATCCAAAGCCAACTCATAAAATCAAAAGCCAACTAATCTAAACGACACAACACTAAAAGATTTATAAAATCTAAAGCCAACTCATCTAAACGAAACCACATCATAAAATCCATCCCAAATGTTAATAAGCCATCCTCTAAAATTTAAAAATTCGACTTCACTGCCATTCGCACTTCATTCCTCATGACGACCAGATGCATCCTAGATCCCTAAAAGATATCAAAGAAATTTTTCATCGATTTCTATGTAATTTACTAAATCTCAGTATAATAATGCTCTGATACCACCTCTGTCACGCACCCCAATTTATCACATTCAGGAGGTGTGACCCTGTCTTAAAATCCATAATATTAAAATTCAGTCAACAATCTAATACGAAATCCAAACTAAATTTGAGGACACTAAAAATCATTCAAGTCATTATTCACACTCACAATCCACAATTCATAAGACTTGGTAGTTATAATCATACGACACAAGAATCAAAGATTCATAAAATCCAAAGCCAACTCATCTAAACGAAACCACATCATAAAATCCATCCCAAATGTCAATAAGCCATCCTCTAAAATTTAAAAATTCGACTTCACTGCCATTCGCACTTCATTCCTCAAGACGACCAGATGCATCCTAGATCCCTAAAAGATATCAAAGAAATTTTTCATCGATTTCTATGTAATTTACAAAATCTCAATATAATTTTGCAAATCAAATGTATCAACTATCTTAGAGTGATCGTCAAATAATGCTCTGATACCACCTCTGTCACGCTCCCCGATTTATCACATTCAGGAGGTGTGACCCTGTCTTAAAATCCAAAATATTAAAATTCAGTGAACAAACTAATACGAAATCCAAACTAAATTTGAGGACACTAAAAGTCATTCAAGTCATTATTCACACCCACAATCCACAATTCATAAGACTTGGTAGTTATAATCATACGACACAACACTCAAAGATTCATAAAATCCATCCCAAATGTCAATAAGCCATCCTCTAAAATTTAAAAATTCGACTTCACTGCCATTCGCACTTCATTCCTCATGACGACCAGATGCATCCTAGATCCCTAAAAGATATCAAAGAAATTTTTCATCGATTTCTATGTAATTTACTAAATCTCAATATAATAATGCTCTGATACCACCTCTGTCACGCAACCAAATTTATCACATTCAGGAGGTGTGACCCTGTCTTAAAATCCATAATATTAAAATTCAGTCAACAATCTAATACGAAATCCAAACTAAATTTGAGGACACTAAAAATCATTCAAGTCATAATTCACACCCACAATCCATAAGACTTGGTAGTTATAATAATATGACACAAGACTCAAAGATTCATAAAATCCAAAGCCCATCTAAACGAAACCACATCATAAAATCCATCCCAAATGTTAATAAGCCATCCTCTAAAATTTAAAAATTCGACTTCACTGCCATGCGTGCTTCATTCCTCAAGACGACCAGATGCATCCTAGATCCCTAAAAGATATCAAAAAAATTTTAATCGATTTTTATGTAATTTACTAAATCTCAATATAATTTTGCAAATCAAATGTATCAACTATCTTATAGTGATCCTCAAATAATGCTCTGATAGCACCTCTGTCACGCTCGCCGATTTATCACATTCAGTAGATGTGACCCTGATTTAAAATCCATAATATTAAAATTCAGTCCACAATTTAATCCGAAATCCAAACTAAATTTTAGGACACTAAAAATCATTCAAGTCATAATTCACACCCACAATCCACAATTCATAAGACTTGGTAGTTATAATCATACGACACAACACTCAAAGATTCATAAAATCCAAAGCCAACTCATCTAAACGAAACCACATCATAAAATCCATCCCAAATGTCAATAAGCCATCCTCTAAAATTTAAAAATTCGACTTCACTGCCATTCGCGCTTCATTCCTCAAGACGACCAGATGCATCCTAGATCCCTAAAAGATATCAAAGAAATTTTTCATCGATTTCTATGTAATTTACTAAATCTCAATATAATTTTGCAAATCAAATGTATCAACTATCTTATAATGATCCTCAAATAATGCTCTAATACAACCTTTGTCACGCACCCCGATTTATCACATTCAGGAGGTGTGAACCTGTCTTAAAATCCATAATATTAAAATTCAGTCAACAATCTAATACGGAATCCAAAGTAAATTTGAGGACACTAAAAATCATTCAAGTCATAATTCACACCCACAATCCACATTTCATAAGACTTGGTAGTTATAATCATACGACACAACACTCAAAGATTAATAAAATCCAAAGCCAACTCATCTAAACGAAATCACATCATAAAATTCATCCCAAATGTCAATAAGCCATCCTCTAAAATTTTAAAATTCGACTTCACTGCCATTCGCGCTTCATTCCTCAAGACGACCAGATGCATACTAGATCCCTAAAAGATATCAAAGAAATTTTTCATCGATTTCTATGTAATTTACAAAATCTCAACATAATTTTGCAAATCAAATGTATCAACTATCGTAGAGTGATCGTCAAATAATGCTCTGATACCACCTCTGTCACGCACCCCGATTTATCACATTCAGAAGGTGTGACCCTGTCTTAAAATCCATAATATTAAAATTCAGTCAACAATCTAATACGAAATCCAAACGAAATTTGAGGACACTAAAAATCATTCAAGTCATAATTCACACCCATAATCCATAAATCATAAGACTTGGTAGTTATAATCATACGACACAACACTCAAAGATTCATAAAATCCAAGGTCAACTCATCTAAACGAAACCACATCATAAAATCCATCCCAAATGTCAATAAGCCATCCTCTAAAATTTCAAAATTCGACTTCATTGCCATTCGCACTTCATTCCTCAAGACGACCACATGCATCCTAGATCCCTAAAAGATATCAAAGAAATTTTCCATCGATTTCTATGTAATTTACTAAATCTCAATATAATTTTGCAAATCAAATGTATCAACTATCTTATAGTGATCCTCAAATAATGCTTTGATAACACCTCTGTCACGCTCCCCGATTTATCAAACTCAGGAGGTGTGACCCTGTCTTAAAATCCATAATATTAAAATTCAGTCAACAATCTAATACGAAATCCAAACTAAATTTGAGGACACAAAAATTCATTCAAGTCATAATTTACACCCATAATCCACAATTCATAAGACTTGATAGTTATAATCATACTACACAACACTCAAAGATTCATAAAATCCAAAGCCAACTCATCTAAACGAAACCACATCATAAAATCAATCCCAAATGTCAATAAGCCATCCTCTAAAATTTCAAAATTCGACTTCACTGCCATTCGCGCTTCATTCCTCAAGACGACCAGATGCATCCTAGATCCCTAAAAGATATCAAAAATTTTTTAATCGATTTCTATGTAATTTACTAAATCTCAATATAATTTTGCAAATCAAATGTATCAACTATCTTATATTGATTCTCAAATAATGCTTTGATACCACCTCTGTCACGCTCCCCGATTTATATCATTCAGGAGGTGTGACCCTGTCTTAAAATCCATAATATTAAAATTCAGTCAACAATCTAATACGAAATCCAAACTAAATTTGAGGACACAAAAATTCATTCAAGTCATAATTCACACCCATAATCCACAATTCATAAGACTTGGTAGTTATAATCATACTACACAACACTCAAAGATTCATAAAATCCAAAGCCAACTCATCTAAACGAAACCACATCATAAAATCCATTAGTGTGGGAATTTATACAATCACAAAACTAACATTGATCACAAGGTCGTATCATTATACAAATTAAACTTATCATTCCAAAATCCTAAACATAAGAAGTCTTTTAAAACCTCCACAAAACACATAAGTTCAAATTTACCATCGACATTTAATTAGGCACAAAGTGTACTTATACAACAAAAGCATTTAACACTAGCCTTTAATTAGGCACAAAGTGTACTTATCCATCAATATCATCGAGTCCTGCCCATTTCTTATAACAATCAAATCGTAGTTTTCATCTAATAATCATAATATCATTGATGACATTTTTATTATTAGGGTTTGCATGAATGCGATTATGATGTAATTACATGAGGACACGCAACGAGAATATGGAGGTGACAATAGGACCCACGAGAAGATGAAGCAAGAAGACAAAATGTCGATGTCATCCTAGATTCCTAGAAGACATCAAATAAAATTTTCATCGATCTCTATATAATTTACTAAACCTCAATATAATTATGCACATCAAATGAATCAAATATCTTAATAATCCTTAAATCATGCTCCGATACCACATTTGTCACTCCCGCCAAATTATCACATACAAAAGGTGTTACCTTGTCTTCAAATCCATAAAATTAAAATGTAATCAACAATCTAATCCAAATTATCACATACTTTGAAATATTACCTAGCTTCAGGATTTAGTTATTGATAATTGGGTCATTTAGAACACATACTCTATCCCGAAACTCAAAAGGCCATCCTCCAAAATTTAAAAATTTGACTTCAATCCCTTTTATACTTCATTCCTCAAGTAGATTAAATGTGGATCTCAGAATTGCCCTTCCTAAATTTGTTGAATGAGATCAGATTGCAAATAGATAGAGGCCATCAATATCATTGAGTCCAGCCCATTTCTCATAATTTTCAAATCATAATATGGGTCTTTTCGAACACACACTCTATCCCAAATGTCAATAAGTCATCCTCTAAAATTTAAAAATTCGACTTCACTACCATTTGTACTTCATTCCTCAAGACGACCAGATGTCCTTGGCATCCTATATTCCTAAAAGATATCAAAGAAATCTTTCATCGATTTCTACTTCATTCCTCAAGTAGACTAAACGTAGATCTTGTAATTGTCATTCTTTAATTTGTCGAATGAGATAAGATAGAACCTGGATAGAGGCTATCAAAATCATAGAGTCTCGTACTATCCTCAAAACCTCGAGGTCATAATTTTTTCCATTGATTTCCATTGCTTAACCATTAGATTAGCCATAAAACTACTACATTTTCTACTACCTGTATAAACTACAATATTGGCCTTACCTAAGTGATAACAGAAGGTACAATCATAATCCTTTAAAATTTCTATATGTCACCATGATCTCGTATTTGACTCTTTCAAGGTAAAAATATACTTTATACTCTTGTGATGAGTAAAGAATCCCAACCCTAGCTCTCGCGATTTTGCCACCGAGATTTCTTCTCTGCTGCCGCTTCCATTATCGTAGCTTGCCGCTACTGTTGCTACTTGTCGCTACCACAATCATTGCTCGCCGTTGCCACAATTGTCGCTTGCCGCTGCTTTCACGACCAATGTCGCCGTTCCCGGTGTCACTACCGACTGCTACTGCAGCTATTGCCTCAATAGCCTCGATCTTCTCACTATACTGTTAACAGTATATTAACAGTATACTACTAACAGTATACTACTAACTATATACTAATAACATTATTTTTATTTATTAGATCAATAATATATTATTTTTAATTTTAATACTATTAATTTTTATTTATTTAAAATTATTTTTAGGTTTCAGAATAAATGGTAAATGTACAGAGCAACTCTATAGATTTGATGTAAAATTTTATTGTTTTGATTTTTTAAACTTTTTGTTAACGTGACATTGTGATTTTATACCCGATTTTTTTAATTTAATAATATATTTTTTATTTAAATAATTTTATTTATTAATTATATTATATATTTTTATATTTTAGCGTCTCGCTTTGCTCGAGCAAGCGCCTAACGTCTCGGGTGTTTTTAGACCTTGGCACCTAGCGCTTTTTAAATCACTGGTTGTAAGCATAGTTTCATATGTGAGTACTCAAAAAAGAACTTTTAAATTGATTTAAGAGCACTTGGAATGCCTATGTGAAGGAAAAATCACATGTTCTAGACGAAAATATTATGCACATAAGGAATACAATAAGGAGAATAAATCATAATGCCTAGTGGACAAATGTTTAAAGTTTAAAGACATTACAAAAAAAAAAAGGTAACCAACACGAATGTCCACATGGCCAGCATGAAAAGAGATAATAAAGGATCATGTTTATAAGACAAATGCAGGTTTAAAATGCAGATTCATGAGATGAAGTAGTTTTCCAGTAAAGGATCTACTTCCTATAAAAAAAAATGCACAAAAATAATTCTAGGAAGGATATAGATGTCATGTTCAATAAATTCTTGCTGAAAATCTCACATGAATACCAGTTTAATTACCATACAAAAACATGATTGTAGACTCATGGAGTATTAAAAGGTAGACTACAACAAATTTGGAAAAATAACAGACAAAAATCAGGAAGGAGAATATAAATTATGGATACGAAGTTAAAATAACAGCAAATATTGTACATAATTAAACATGAGTGAAATTCTAAAAGAACATAAAGACCAGCTTTTGATAAAATTACCAAATTATACACTTTTGCAAAAATATCTCAAAATATATAAGCTAAAAAGACATTATTCAAGAATAACTAATCCAATTTGGAGAGGACAAGGTCTTTTGTCCATAACAGAGCTGGCTTACTGCATATTGTAATAAAAGATGCCACCTCCTTCCACGATGACATTGATGCTAATTAATACCAGAGCTCATCCTTGTCATTTGATCCTACAATAGAACCAAAAGAGGTGGATCTTTTAATTCAATCCAAATTTCATAGCTATAAACCTTTGTAAACTTTTATTTCGAGCTTTTGATTAAGGCACGAACCAACAACCATCTAACATCAAACCAATCTATATTTTTGGGAATTTTGAGGCCATCTGTGGCTGCTTTAAAGCCAGCTAATGTGTTCTGAACTTTGATCTTATTATACATTTTAATAAAAAAAATCTTGATAATTAATAGATGAAACAATTATTATTTCGTCAAATTATTGTTATCCCAATCATAAATATAAATTGAGCATCAATGAAAAGCCCAATAATTGTTGTCTACATTAAGAAGTCAATTTTGTGTAGACTATGTCATCTTCTGGCTTAAACATAATTATATTAAATATCATTTGTCTACCCTTTTTGACCTTTTAATAAAAAGAATTATACTAGATGACCACAGACATCAAAAGCCTAAAAGGACGGATACCAAGAACATAATGAAATAAAAATAAGAGGAAAAGAAATTACACCATATTCTAAAGAGGAGATTATCTTACTGGCCCTACTACACTATATAACTTTCCTTTCCTCCAGAAAGCATGAGCAAAAGAGAAATAAGCAATCCGGCAAATAATTTAAAACAATATGCAAGCATGTGAGAAATTAAAATTGATGGTGCTTTTCAACATCAATTGCCGAGACCGCATACAACAAAACAATCATCAAAATCAAACAAGATCTAGAGATAAGGTTCTAAGAAACTCCTATAGGGCTCAACAAATATGTAATTCAGATTTTGTATTAAATAAAGAATTAAATAATTCTACATATTGACAATGTCAACAACGATGACATAGAAAAATGCTAAATCCTTAAAGATGGGAAAATACCATCTCCTTCCTTGTTCAAGAGAAATTAGGCTTTGTTGATTCATCCGACAACTGCTCTTCCATAGATTTCTCGAGATGCAAAGATGATGACAGACATCCTTTATCTTGAGGAAGGGCAGAAAAGGGACAAATGAGACGATCATGAGAATGTCTACGGATTGAGCAGCAAAGGCTCAAGATGGTAGTTGTGGGGAGTTGGGAGGAGGTGAGGGGAGGGAGCCATGGAGAGCAATGGAGACGAAGGGATTTGTCACATTAACATGAAGGGTTTATCGTATTATCATCAAGATTTGGTACAAAATATAAATATTACTAAAATATATGAATAATAACTGGGCCACGTTGGCGATAGTAAATGACTAGCCCATTATCGTTCAGAGGTAGGCCATTACTACTCACAATAGGCCCATTATTGTTCATTAATGGGAAAAAAATAATACTAATTGAAAAATTAGAAAAAAATAATCATCATAAGTATAGTAATGTAGGAGAAATTTATTAAGTATCATTAAAATTATATACAAAATTATTTAAATATTAATAACATAAAATATTAATTCAAAAAATAAAAAATTTCAACATTACAAGCTGGATTCCCACTTTTTTGGCACAAAAATAAAATTTAATAAAATAAATGCTAGCTTAATTATTAAACTTACAATGAAAAGGGAAATAGCAAAAAGTTCAAGAAAGATTGAAAACTGAGAGGGAAAAACAGGGTAATTCAGAATTTGATAATTTTAGGGTTTAGGGGAAAATATAAATGTTAGATTCATGAATGCATATTCGTCGAGCCATCCAAAAGTCTTATATAAGATGACATATTGACATGTATACATGACAGATGTAACAGAATTAATAATGAAAATGCATTATGGAAAGAAAATGCAAATCAATTATATAGCTTCTATTACTTGCCATAAAAAAAAATGAAAGGAGACAAAACTAAATTGCACAAGAATATTCACTCAAGCATTAGATCTACGAAAGTCCAATAAGCTTCAATCAAAACAATGCTTACCTGAATAAATATCACATTCATTTACTGGCTGGGGTCAGTGCCTGCCTTGGCTTGCCATAAAGAACTTCCCACACTCACTAAGCTGATCATAATATTACAAACAGATTAGCTGGATTTATCAAACACTAATGAATAAACTTTCTCAGCCACTTATCGGCAACCAATCCAATTATCTCTTCTTCATTCCATAAGAAGCACAAACAGCAGGATCATAGCAACACACTATGACCAAATAATCTACTACACCTCAGTTTCCTTTATCAACGCAATTATGCAATTGACAAAAGATTTCCTCGCCAATGGGCAGAAATCCATCATGTGGCAAAGGAACACTCCATGTCCCAAAGAACCAACCTACCAACTCTTCTCCTCTGGACCAAAAGATCAAGAATCTGTGATCAAACAGCAATGAAAGGGCTGGAAGAAAGACAAAGCATCACCGGCCTAATGAGAGAAAAAAAACCTCCTTGTCAATTGCCATCTTCATTGCAAGCTAGGCAGCAGCAGAGCTTGCTATGAAAATCTGTGACCAAAAGAATCTATTCAAAAGAATCCTTGAACTGACACTTCTCTGCACCAAGGATCAAGAATTTGCAATAGAATGGCCACCATAGGATAGGAAACAAGCAAAAACATGAGATCACCATCGATGCAACTATAGAAAACCCTCCTTGTCAATCGGCACCTTCATTTTTAGCCTCTACCAAGGAATCTATGCTGATGATGGTGTCTACGGCAAGTTTTCCACCATCGTCGAGGAAGGGGCGATCACAAAATAGACCAAAAGAATCTTTCCCAAAGAATCCCTGTACCAAACCATCTTTGGACCAAGGATCAAGAACTTACGACGGAACAATGACAATAAGGATGGAAGCAAGCTAAATCAAGCCATCGTCATCGAAGACCGTATAGAGAAGAATATCCCTTGCCATCAACCACATTAAAATATATGTCAGGTCTAGACAACAAGAGATGGGAACAGTAGCTTTCAAGAGATT
The DNA here is from genome assembly GCF_036884655.1 of Musa acuminata AAA Group. Classification (NCBI taxonomy): domain Eukaryota; kingdom Viridiplantae; phylum Streptophyta; class Magnoliopsida; order Zingiberales; family Musaceae; genus Musa; species Musa acuminata. Next base: position 19,416 of record NC_088354.1, on the reverse strand, counting down.
CCTTGCTGTCATATATAATCTGAAGAAAATGAAAGATTAGCAGTGTTCAAGCATGGAAAGTTGATTCTGCAAAATAGGTACCACAGCTAATTCCTCAGCTGTCACTGTCACTATCTCCAAGTTCTAATTTTCTGAAACTTACTAAGAGACCCGGAGCTTTCTGAACAAATTCAGAGATATCAGTGTGGTCAAAGTCTTCAGTACCAGGTACTACATATGTGACTTGTTGGAGCTTTATTAAGCAAATCACTCCATTCTTCTTAAAAATTTAAATATTAAACTAAATTTGATACCTCAGAATCAGTAATATCAAATATAACATAGAGTAGTCAGAGGAGATATAACAGATAAACAAAGACCTAGAGATCTATTTAGCAGCAGAAATTGTTTATAGAAATCTGATCACAAACCATCAAATTTTTCTTCCCATCAGGCTTTTGGACAACTGGTAGCAATGTTTTTTGGGAATCTTTCCTAAACTCGAGTAATAATCCTGTAAGTTTTATTCTCCAATTTAGCATCAAATAACTCCCTACTGCTTGGTAATCCCACTCTGGAAAGATAACAAACATAAAAAAATTACCAAATATTTAAACTAATGAAGAAATAAAGAAATGCCAACTTCAACAAAAGTAAAAGAATGTCGTACTGGTTTCATAAAACAAATTAACCTTTGAGAAAAATTCAATGATCCTCGCCTTATATCTGGGATGTATAAGTCATTGAAGGTCCGCTTGTGCATCCTTACCAATCAGTCTACATTGCACAAGGCAACATGCAGCTCATGCCATTTCATGCAACTAGTATGTACTAACCTAACCACGGACTTGTATGGTAAAAAAATCATAAATGGGCAATCCCTTAATACAAATGACTTTAAAATTGAGATTAATCTTAATACAAGGTGAAGATTGCCCTCAATACAAGGGCAATCTTCACAAGCCTTTAGCATTCACTGATAAGAGCCAAAGGCTTTAAAATTGAGATCATCATCCGTACCTTTTCTAGAGGAGTGAATGACACAATGACATTTTAATGTTTGAGATATACCCTACTATTGAACATAAAGATGCTTGATAGCCTCTATTTCGGTGCATGCAGTCACTTCATCAATGTTATGACACGAGATGCATGTACACACTGTACTTTCTCATTTGAACTGAAAGCTAGATGATAAACAGTATGACCTTTCTATGTTGCACCACCAATATCTCAAATAAAACATGGGTCAAAGATGTCAGATGCACCAATGAGTAAAAGACGGGCAATTTAAGTATTCAGAAAAAGAAACATAAATCTCAGTTAAAATCATATAATTCCTTTAATATACAAACTTCCTATGGTTTTAGTTCTGTTAAAAAGAACTATGAGCTACCACAGGGACTTCCAACTTATTATTTATTCACCAAATTATCAATAAGCAATACTACACTAAATTATTTTTCACCAAAAGAGAAGATTATCCAATAGCCCTACTACACTATATAACTTTCCTTTCCATAACCTCTGCCAGGAATGGATGGAAGAGGGAGGAGGAGCTGTGGTCCCGGAGGGGAAGAGGAGGGGAAGATGGTGTCGGGGAAGGGGGAGGAACCCCGACGAAGGGGGATGAAGGAGGGAGGAGAAGGGAATGGGAGGATGGTGTTGGGGAAGGGAGGAGAATCGAGAGACGGGTAAAGGGTAAAGAGGGAGGAGAAGGGAGGGGGAGGAAGGTGTCGCGGAAGGAGGGGAGCTGCGACAGTGGAAGAGGGAGGGAGAGAGAGGATGGATCGGGGAAGGGGGGGCTGCAACGGCAAAGGAGGAAGAGGAAGAGGAAGAGAAAGAGAGAGATACCGGGGGGGCGGAGACGCTGTTTCGCCGATGGAGAGGAAGACGCGGCAGCCGCCGTTCACCGAGGAAAACGCCGCAGCGAGAGG